>NW_023458559.1:31893049-31938842 GCF_013731165.1 Rhagoletis pomonella
CCATGAACACTTGCAGAGATATAAAGTGTGAAAAATTTGGTTTGTATAGGAGGTGCCACGCCCCCTTCACTTAGCGGTATGAAACATACTTTACACCCTATTGTCATACCTACGAAATATACATAAAAAATTTCATTCAAATCGGTTAAGCCGTTTCGGAGGAGTTCGACCACAAACACCGTGACACGATATTTTTATATATTAGATTTTTCATACAAAAATACCAAAAGATCTAAAAGAAAAAAATAGAGAAAATTTTTTTAGGATAGGGACACCCTAATTGCCAAATTCCAGTACTCTATCGTAAACACTGCCAGAGGTATGCAGTATGAAAAAATCGGTTTGTATAGGAGGTGCCACGCCTCCTTTTCCAATAACCACAATTTTTCTCCATGAGTATGCGATTGTTTTCATATATCTCCTAACCAGGTTCGAGTACTCTACCATGAACACTTCCAAAGTTAAACAAAATGAAAAATTCGATTTGTATGGGAGGTGCCCCGCCCCCTTTTACGATAACCATAATTTGTCTCCGTGAGTATGCGATTACTTTCATATATCTCCATACCATGTTCGAGTCCTCTTCCATGAACATTTTCCGGGATATGCAGTATGGAAAATTCGGTTTGTATGGGAGGTGCCACGCCCCCTTCTCCAATAACCGCAATTTTTCGCCATGAGTAGGCGATTGGTTTGATATATCTCCATACCATGTTCGAGTACTCTACCAAGAACACTTTCAGAGATATGCAGTATGAAAAATTCGGTTGTATGGGAAGTGCCACGCCTCCTTTTCCAATAACCACAATTTTTCTCCATGAGTATGCGATTGATTTCATATATCTCCATACCAAGTTAGAGTACTCTACCACGAACACTTCCAGAGTATGAAAAATTCGGTTGTAAGGGAAGTGCCACGCCCCCTTTTCCAATAACCACAATCGTTCTCCATGAGTATGCGATTGGTTTTATATATCTCCATACCAAGTTAGAGTACTCTACCACGAACACTTCCAGAGATATGCAGTATGATAAATTCGGTTTGTATGGAAAGTGCCACGCCCCCTATTCCAGTAACTACAATTTTTCTCCATGAGTAGGCGATTGGTTTGATATATCTCCATACCAAGTTAGAGTACTCTACCATGAACACTTCCAGAGATATGCGGTATGAAAAAATACGGTTTGTATAGGAGGTGCCACGGCCCCTTTTCCAATGACCACAACTGTTCTCCATGAGTATGCGATTGGTTTTATATATCTCCATACCAAGTTAGAGTACTCTACCACGAACACTTCCAGAGATATGCAGTATGATAAATTCGGTTTGTATGGAAGGTGCCACGCCCCCTTTTCCAATAATCAAAATTTTTCTCCATGAGTATGCCATTGGTTTGATATATCTCCATACCAAGTTAGAGTACTCTACCATGAACACTTCCAGAGATATGCAGTATAAAAAAATCGGTTTGTATGGGAGGTGCCACGCCCCCTTTTCCAATAACCACAATTTTTCTCCATGAGTATGCGATTGGTTTGATATATCTCCATGCCAAGTTAGAGTACTCTACCATGAACACTTCCAGAGATTTGCAGTATGAAAAAATCGGTTTGTATGGGAGGTGCCACGCCCCCTGAACCTAGCGGTATGAAATATACTTTACATCCGATTCTCATATCTACCAAATATACACAAAAAATTTCATAAAGATCGGTCCAGCCGTTTCGGAGGAGTTCGACCACTAACACCGTGACACAAGATTTTTATATATTAGATTTCGATTATTTGAAATTTTTGGCGCCTTAAAGTTGGACATGTAGTTTTGGTAATTTAACTCTGGTTAACAAATTTTTAGAAAGTATGCATTGCCCATTTATAAGCAGGACTGATTCAACCTGTAACAAAATTTGCAATAACTTTGAACTTTGTTGTACAATTTAAGTATTTAATCGCCTTAAGTTATGCTACATTGCCTCGTACATGTATTGACAATATTGAATTTTCAATTTTATATTTCGTTTCCAGGTCAACTCGGCAATGTTATGTCGTGCCAACCCACCTACTTGCCACACGGTACGTGTGTACTTTAATTGAAGACAACAACAAAAGCTTTTAATAGCATCTATCGTCGTATAATTTATTACAACGTAAAATCATTAAAACTAACTGACAGCTGTCAGCTGCCCATCCACGTCAAATCAGCCAAGCACATACGCTTTCCAATGTTCAATACCACAAAAATGTGGCGACCACCGTCGAATGGGGTTACATTGATCATCTTCAGCGGCATTTTGCTGATTTTCAATTTCATACAAACAGCAGGTGAGGCCACAGCGCGTATGGCAGCAGATGTCAGTGAGAAAAGTGAAAGAGATACAACGGAAATAGCCGTCACAATGAGGTCAACCACTGTCAGCACAACGCGCATGGTAAGTGCAACAGTTGCAGCTAACAAAAGTGACACGACAAAAAGTCCGAAGCATAACTCACAACAGGTGTGGTCGAGCTTGCGACCCGCCGAGACCACGCCAAACAGTATGCGCACGATCGGCATACAAGCCCGGATGAATAGAACTTATACGTTACCACGCGGGTTTCAACGTGCTGGGCACAGACGTACCTTTTACGAGCACTGCATGGATCACCGCAACTCCTTTGCCGATCTTGCCACACTAGTGCTCTATTCGCTCGTTTGTCTTGTGGGGCTATTCGGTAATACGCTCGTCATTTATGTTGTGCTACGCTTTTCAAAGATGCAAACTGTCACCAATATTTATATACTTAATCTCGCCATCGCAGATGAGTGCTTTCTCATTGGCATACCATTTCTGCTCTACACTATGCGCATTTGTAGTTGGCGCTTTGGCGATTTCATGTGCAAGGCTTACATGGTGAGCACCTCGATCACACAATTCACTTCATCTATTTTCCTGCTTATCATGTCCGCCGATCGCTATCTGGCGGTTTGTCATCCCATAGCCTCGCCTAAGTATCGCACGCAGCGTATAGCCAAAATCGTGTCGGCCATTGCGTGGCTAACCTCGGTTGTGCTTATGTTACCCGTCATACTCTATGCCAGCACAGTGATCCAAGAAGATGGCGTAAATCTTTCCTGCAACATAGAATGGCCTGAAACATATAAGAAGCACTCGGCCACCACTTTCACGCTGTACACATTCTTCCTAGGCTTCGCCACGCCACTCTGCTTTATACTCTGCTTCTACTATCTGGTCATACGAAAGCTACACGCCGTCGGCTCTAAACACAAATCGAAGGAGAAGAAGCGTTCGCATCGCAAAGTTACGCGACTCGTACTCACCGTCATTACCGTCTATATACTCTGCTGGCTGCCGTATTGGATCTCGCAAGTGACGCTCATCAATTCTAATCCCATGCAAAATCAGCTTTCGCGCCTTGAGATACTCATTTTCTTGCTACTCTTCTGTCTTGTCTACTCCAATTCGGCTATGAATCCTATACTCTATGCATTTCTGAGCGACAACTTTCGCAAGAGCTTTTTTAAAGCTTTCACCTGCATGACTAAAAACGAAGTGAATGCGCAATTGCAAGCTGAACCGAGCCTGCTTACAAAACAGGGCAATGGTAAGCGTCGGCAGAAGCGTCAGAGTAATGCAAAACTAAACGAGCCAAATTTAGTGGCCGCAACTAGTGCCAACAATAATTCTTCGGTAACGACTTCTTCGACAACCACAGCGCCTGTGGGCGGTGATAAGGTGACACCAGTATTATTGGCGACAACAACGGTCTCAACAGATGGCAGTGCGTCAACGGTGCAACCAAATGGGCGACCACCGGTGAGGTCGGACGCTTTTGAAGGCGAAGATATGATACTCGTAATGGAACATGAGCGGCCGATGTGCGCGCTTCTGGAGCGAGAGAATGTTGTTGGTAATGTGCTGCAAACGGATTTGTAAATTTGCTGGACGTCACATATTTTTAGGTGTTTTGTACTGATTTAAAAAAAACCATTTTAATTAAATAAGTTAGAAAGAAAAATATAAACTTAGATACATAAATAAGTTTGAACGTGAAAATAGAATACTACTTGTATAAACCCGGAATTGTTTTCTTTACAATTCTTTCAATTATGTTTTCCGTTTCGTGCCATTTCTGGTAACCAATAGTTTTACTAAGGCCATACCATAAGAAGGCCTCAAAAGTCGCTAAAATTGTCATGTAGTCTCTCTCCAAACCCACACAACTAAGTTCTCTACATGTAAAGACTGAATAAAAAATTATGATGTAAACAAACTTAGTCCATACCCTGTACCGACCGAATTGTACAGAAGCAGCAGCGGTATTCTAAAACTCGCTTAGCTAAATTTTATAATACCAAAATATGCAGCATTGTAAGTGGTACAATATAAAATCGGATAAAACTGGGAAAGATAATGATTCTTTGGAAACTTTGCGTGTTTTTAGGCACACTCATTACTAATTTTGGAGAATTTCAGCGATCTAAATTTACCGGACAATTCTGGCAAATGTCTTTCAACTAACTACAGTCTTTTTTAAGACAAGTTTCAATTCAATTATAAAAAGAAGAAGAAATAAATAATATATAAAAAAAATTTCAAAATTATACTAAAATTATAAATATTTTTCTTTTTAAAACAATGAAATGTAAAAAAAAAAATACAAAAAATTAAAAAAATATTAAATTGAAAAACTAAACTACATTAAAAAAGAAAATAAATAAAAGAAAGAAAAACATACAATAGTTGCAATGGCTATTCGAGGAATCCGAATTGCGAATTCGAGGGCAGCGGATTTTTTTATACATTTTTATTATTATTTTTTTTATTTACTTTTTATTTTTTAATTAACTTTTTTTAATTATAGGTTTTTATTTCTTCAAAAAAAAAAAGTGTATATTATTTGAATATCATGTAATTTTAACAAACTTATATTATGTACTTTTTATATTAAATTTATTTTCTTTAATTTTTTTCTGCTTTTTGGATTTGGTTGTTTTACAAAAAAAAAAAACTTATTTGTATTTTATTTATAGGAACCTCTCTATGTATTTATTTATTTTTCAACTTTTAGATTTTATTTCATTAACCTCTCAGAAACTTTCTTTATTTTTTCTTTGCTTTTTACCTAAAAATCTGGAACTTTTCTCCGTAAAACAATAAAATCTAGAAATTAATGAAAAATTAAATTAAAAAATGAAAAACAAAGAAAAAAATTAAGACGATTTAATGGTATTAATTTTTTTAACAAGAAAATCTAAAAATTTAGAAAGAAAATCTCATATAATAGGTTTCTAAAAATTAACTGAAAATAAAATTTGTTTTTTAAAACAATAAAATCCAAAAATCATAAAATTATTATTATTAAAATTAAAAAAGAAAAAAATACATAAAATAAGTTTCTAAATACAAAAAGCAATAAAACCGTGAAATTAAAAAAAATATAGAAAAAATTAATTTAAAAAAATAAAATTTATCAAAAAAAGGAAAATAATTCCGCTGCCCGAGAATTTGAACCTCGGATCTCGCGAATAGCCCGCCAGTGCTTTGCTCACACGGCCATTCCAACTGTTGGAGCAGCCAAAATAAATAAAATCTATCAAACTATCTTGCCTACTATCTTTAAATTATCTAACAAAAGATTTGCAACATACTGTAGCAACTATTTTTTTAATTGCAAGGAGCACAGAAGAAAATTAAACAAGTAATAGTAGTAGTTAATTTTTTCATGATCCAATGATTGGATCTAAATCACCTCTGAGGTACCACATTTCCTTTAAAAAAAGAATTATAGATATTGGTTAACGTGATCCAAAGTTATGCGGTTACGTACATAAAAAAATATTCCGAATAATTGAAAAGGTGGCAGGTAACAAGATTAACGGAAATAAGGTCAATTAACATTATTACGCATACTGGTGCGAAGTAAAGTCAATTGACATTATCACTTTTCAAAAGCGAAATAAAGTCAAAAAAAATTTGGACATAAAAGAAATGTGGCTATTTACATGGTGTTGTTTACATAGATCAAATAAGTTATTGCCAAATCCTCATTGTGCTATTGACCAACACACAATCAAGAACCACCACCAATGGATTTTATTAAACAATTTAAAATTACGAAGCCACGCAAATTTTATGTTTGAAAGAGCAATAATGTCAATGGATTTCATTTCGCACCAGTATGCAAAACACTGTTAATTGACCTTATTTCCGCTGATCTTGTTATCTGTCACCGTTGAAAACCTCTTCATTTTTTTGATGTCAGTTAAAAATAGCAGGGACAGAACATAGCAGTTATTGATGAAAACTGTCATGGAAAAATTCACTATGAAGGAAATGTTCTACAAATAAGTGAAACATACCAATTGATTTCATTTTTCGACGAGACTCAAATTTGAAAATAATTTTTTTTCTCATTTTTTATGCAAAATTTAAAAAAAAAATAACAATTGTTTTTGATTTTTTTATTACAAACGCAGAATAACAATTATTTTTAATTTTTATATTATATGTCTTAGATAACAGTTATCGAAGACTTTTATTTATAAAAGCGATTTTTTTTAATAAAAGTTGTAACTATTACGGTCCCTGAAAATTAGACTATCTTTATTTGCTTTCATATATTCGAATATCTGACATAAAATGAAAAGGCGTAATATAAATGACAACATAATGAAGTAAATGTAACAAAGAATTTATAGAAGTTAAGAAATTAATATAAGCGAAATTATAAGTTTTATAATTTAAGTATGTAATTTGGTAAGAGTAAAAAATTGTAAGTGATAGAATTTTTGTATTAAAAAATTCTCAATAATAGTGAACGTTTTTATTAAAGCAGAGGCTCTTTGTCTCAGTAATCAAGAGGTTCATTTAGATTTTTAATAATTTCAGCAAGCAAAAATTTAAGTACAAAGTTCAAATATCTTCGAAGTTTTTCAAAACTTACATGCTTTGTAAACTTCTATGTTTTAAGTTACAATGCAATAGAAGTACCTCCTTTAACTTTAAAAAGCTTGGAAAACTTGGAATGTGTGGAATATTTGAGCATATTGTCAAAATTTCTGTGGAAAATATTTCTGACTATAAAGCCTTCCAGTTTTCCAACTAAATATGAGGCAATCGCTAAGGGATACAAATTTGAATATGATGCGTTACCACATCGATAGTTTTACCATTCGATATCGATATTTTGTATTCGATACTTCTAAACCGACTTTTTTTGGAATCGATTACCGAAATTCCGGTATCGTCTCATGTCTCTAAAATTAAACAAATACATGTATTTCCTTTAACACCGCATTTTCTTCAAATCTTCAAAATCAAACACTTGCTGAAATAAACGATGTCGAATTTTTTAGGGTTAAATTAGACAAAATATAAATGAAAATAAATGGCAATTAGAGCTAAGCAAGCACCAAAAAATTTAAAAATAAGATAAAACAATTAAAGTTTACCATAAATTCATTTAAAAGTAGGTGGAATAAGTTTAAAAGCAAGCAAAAGCAAAAAAAAATTATATTGCATAATTACAGTTATGGAATCTGTAAATTTTGGCCTATATTTTAAAAAACTTGAAGAACCCGAAATCAAATACGATATAATCGAAAAATGTTTCAATTCATATAGTTTGTAAATATTATATTTGTCCAAGATACTTAATAAGGAAAATTAATGTAAAATTCTGAGAATTTTAATAAATGGAATTTAAAATAATACGTATGCACTTTTTCTTACTTTGTTTTGTAACGGTAAGTATTTACAATATTTGTTCTAAATTTTTATTTTTCTGATACGATTTTCAGTAAAATTAGCAAAAAGCAACAGAAGCATGCATAAGCTGGTAGACCACATCATTAAAAATTAAAATAGGGTTGCGGCCTTCAGAAACAACAACTAATTAAAAAAAAAAATTAACCACACACATCATAGCTTCACACTTTATATAAAATTCACAAAAATTCGGAATATTTGTCAACAAATTTTCAAAATTTTTCATCCGAATTTTTAGGGCATGCAATTTCGGTGACCATTCAATTTCAATATAATAAAGTGCAAGTTCCAAGCGGCTAAATATTTCCGTTGATTTTTAATAATTTTTTTTGTAAATTGTGTAGTGTATTTTCTTGTATACAAAAATAAATTTTGCTTGTGCGTTATGTACAAGAAAAAGTGCAACACAACACAGTTTGAAAAAAAATATATCAAAAATCAACGGAAATGCAGGCATTTACGTAATGAGAGTCTCAACATTGTAAATAGCAGAGGGCGTTAATGTATCATAGGACCTTTCTATATTAAGATAACGATATGTATGAATGATATATTTTATTTTTATAGAGAAAAAGCTAGTTTTCTATTAAATAACATAATTCCAGCTAATAAATATCCACTATTTTTATCGACGTTCAATGGTTTCTGAAAATCATAGGATATACTACATACATAGTTAGTGAAATTTGCGGATGAGATGACATGCAATTGAAAACGGAGTTGACAACAAATTAACGAAAACGATCTGCTCCTTGATAATGTGCCTTCACGTTTTTTATTTTTGCACACAGCGTGATTTTCGAAATAGTTCGGAAAGCCACAAAAACTTTAAACAGCGAACTTACTACATCTCCCGCGTAACTTTTGCAATGTCAAGTTAACTTCTGTTTCACATGCAAAGAGTTCTCGTACTTAACTTGGCTTAAAAAATTTCCAACTCAGCTTTTTTGTGGTTCGGAGCAAATTCTTTGCCAACCACAATAAGTGATGATTATAACCACATTCACTTATCTTATTCCCCTCAAAGGTTACATATTCTAGTTTTCTAAATCACTCTCTACATCAGTTAGCAGCTCTGTCCTGCTGTTTTGGTAAAAGTTTCACACACCAAATGAATGTGAAAACAACGAAAATTAAAATGAAAACTTTTCACTTTCAACTTTTCAACAAAATAAAATTAAATAAAATGTGAAATCATATAAAGCTGTGCACTATTCTGTCAAAGTACTCGTAATTTACGGCTTGGTAATAATTGGCTTTCATATGCTGTGTCACTGCGATCACTGAATGTACACTAGGGTGGTCCAAAAATGCATGTGAAAAAGTAAAGTCGGAATTTTTATGCTCTCACCCACTAGGATTGTTCTATACCGAAAAAAAATATATCCCTATTTTTTTATTTTGAAATCAAAAAATATTTAGAGGTCGCTCAAAGCGCCCAAAGTTTTCCATGTATTTTTTATGGGGGAAAAACAACTTTTCGAAGAAATGGTATAGAATTCTTAAGAATCAATATTTTTCTATCGGGAAACTCTATTTATCTGCAGGAGATTCCCAATAATAATACCTAATCCTTTGTTTAACCATTTTTTCATCGCAACTATAATTTATAGGTCCGCCAAAAACCCACAAAACCAATAAAAAATCATTAGTATTAAAAATTTTTTAAATAAACAATTGGGTATTATTAATGAAAGTCTCCTGAAGAGAACCAGAGTTTTCCGATCGAAAAATATTGATTTTCAAGAATTTTATACCATTTCTACGAAAAGTTTTTTTTTTTCATATAAAAATACATGCAAAACTTTGAGCGCTTTGAGCGACCTCTTAATATTCTTTGATTTCAAAATAAAAAAATATGGGTATACTTTTTCTCGATATAGAACAATCCTAGGGGGTGAGAGCATTACAATTCCGACTTTGCTATTTTTGGACCGCCCTAATGTACATATGTATACTTACATATCTATGTACTATGTACTTGAATAAGTATTTATTGTGGGGAAATATGCGGTTGCACTCGACACACTCACTTTTTTGCATACATACATACAAATGTGTGTCATACCAAGCTGAATGTGGCCGCTGCACTACAATGGCCTGATGAAAGCTTTGCTTTCTCTGCATTGTTTTGCTCATCCTACCCACACCCCTTCATGTCTGTTTCATTGTGCCCTCTGAAAAACTTTAATTGCAAATTTTACTTAAATTTAAAATTTCTACCGAAATATGTTTGTTATGCAGATTGAGATTCTTATTTGAGGTAGTTAATATTTTGACAATTACTAATTGAGTCTACACAACTTTGCGGATGTTGTTGGTTTCTGGAAATAGCAAACAATGACTGAATAACCACACATACATACATACTTGTATTTTTTTAGTTTTTTATATAAATTATATATATTAGAAAACCTCGGAAAATGTTAGATGAACTATAATTTGAGTATAGACACTTGAAAAGCCCAAATCGAGCTCTAAAACGGTTATATAGATTATAAAGCAGCCGTTGAGGTATCTTACGGTTAATTACTGTGCTACCTTGTAGCTACCAGTAAGTGCATGTTGGCACAATTTTTATGCAATTCTGGAGGAAGATGAATTTGGCTATGTATATCCCGATTACTTGTTCGCTTATAACTAGCAGCTTCTAATTGGCCGGCTAATTATGTTCCCAAGGCCTGAGCGTCCACACAGGAAATACTGAACAGTTTCCTCGCTCCCTTCTAAGTAGCTAACAGCTGCGGCAAGTTCACTGGACCAGATTCCAAATATCTACAGGTGCGCTCTTACCTTGCAATGGCCGTCAAAAACTTGGTTTCTTCTTGGGGAGATCCATGCGTAACCTATATCTTTTCAGATTGTACCCTCCCAAAACGCTTTGAAAAATGTTGCAGAGCTCTTTCAGATGGAAACTGAGGCTATTTCTGAGGCCCATTCCCCCCTTTGGCACCTGAAGACTGCAGAAAGATATTCCAGAACCCTAGAGTGTCCGAATCTCGTACCACTCCACTTCATTGCCTGCAGTTTAACAAATAGGTCCACAGGTAGAAAGTAAAGCAAGGTCTCTAGGGCTTTAACTAGTCGGCGTTGAGGATAGCGCCCCCGTGATCATCATGCACGCCACCATTTAAACCTTTGTTAGTTCGTCTTTTATTGGAGATTTATTTACGGACGGCCACCAGAGCCTAATGCCAAAAAACAGAATGGCAGGCACCACCGCTGTGTACATCCAGTTCACAATATGAGACTTCAAGCCCCATTTTTCCCTCTTGCCACGATATTATTTCTTAAATGTAAATTAAAACCGTACAAGTTTTACGAATGCGCTAACAGAGCCAGATCAGCTTTCAATTAGTTACAATTTTTTTACCTGTTGGTTATCCCAGAAGTTATTTTGCTCGTCATGCTAGCTGCCACTGCAAGCACATTTTTGTTTTTATTATTACACTCATCCTGCAATTCCACGCACATGCAACTACTTGCTTGCTCGTTATAGCTCGTTACGCTAAACGTTGCATGAAAAATGCATTTATCATCGTTTTCGTAATAGCAACAACGCTTCAGCAACAAAACGCAACAGTGCCAATGGGCGGGATGGACACAGCTATATACCAGCAACCACAGTTGGCCACTTAACACGCAGCAGCTAGTAAAAGTAGCTGCGCTTCCTTGTTGCACGGAGTAAATCCTGACTTTAGCCAAAAATTCCACTACACAACTGAATTATTTATGAAAGCAGCACAACGAATCATAAGAAAAGAGTGGCGTAAAAATATAATGGAATAAACTAACCATATAAATATCAGCAGATAAATCAACGTAACGACGCAATGGCGAGCGAACGAAATTTCGACGAAGAATGAGAAATTAGGGAGGAGGAAAGCAGTGCATAGTTGGAAAATAAATACATGCTATCTATAGAGCTACGTATAAATGTATATATCATAGTGCGTACCTATTCCTGCGAGTACAACAAGTAAATTTCCTTTGCTTTTTTCAACAGTTTGGATCAGACTAAAGAAAAGGCTCTGTAGTGCGGCTTGTAGAGGAAACTGTTGCAGACAAGCTTGCGAGAACACATTATACTTAAACCAAGAATTATTCCACAGAAAAGGCGCTTCCTGAAATTGTAGAAGATCGCTGTCCCTCACGGAATAGAGCCTATTTATTAGGGTTCGTAGATATTGAGTGAGTCTGCGACATGATCAATGCTCTTATCAGCTACAACAGCGCTGATGGATCTGAGAGACGTCTGATGATGCTTGTAGACCAAATGCTGGGTTGCAGGTTAGTGTAAACTGATCTAGCGGGAATATCGACGAGCAGATTTGTCAGCAGAGGCACAGCAGTAAACTAATTGTTTAGAGGCATTCAAGAGAAGGGCGTATGGTAACTATCCTGCAGTCATCATAAGTGGAAAATTTTCACAAAGACTGTGAGGCTCTGGGCACTACACCCACGGAAGCAATGAGCGTTCTGCTGAATATACTGCCCAGAGAAATTATGCACCCTAAGACTGCAAAAATGTTCTTGCTGTAAAGCGAATCACCACAACTGCCTCGCTTGCCAGAACTAACGTACTCCTGCATGCCAACCACAACCTTCCACAAATGGTATAGACCAGATCCCTAGCAGTGAAAAATGGACCCAGACTGACGGATATTAATTGGATAACAAGATTAGAGTCACCGTCTACTCAGAACAAATGGAACTACTAAAATCGTTCCGCTTAACAGACCATTGCGGCGTCTTCGCAAAAGAACTTTCGGCTATAGGGATACACCAAGCAATGAGTTGGCGGACGAGCTGGCAAGGAAGCGCACTTCCCTCCCACTTTCACCGTTTTGAAAGATGTTTGGCATGCCGCTCGCAACTAGCAAGCTCACTATACAACTTTTTTTTAGAAACTGAAGAGAACAGCTACTTAGACTGCAACAACATGATTCCGTGTAGCCAGAATAAGGCCTTAAAAGATATCTGTAGCCACTTACAACATGGGGTCGACTTTCCTTGGATATGGGTCGGCTGCCAGTTCACATCATTTTAGAGATGCATGCGCAGAGGTTCGGAATGCCTTGTAATTACTTCTGCAGGAGCTGCAAGAAAACGAGAGAACTTCTTAATCCAGCGGCACTTATTCTACGAATGTGACGTACTTTGAATTAGATGACCGAGTTGCATGGGTCTTCAAAGGTTCCAGCACCCATAAACTTCAGTCTCCTCATCCAAAGTACAGCACATTCGCAAAGTCTAATAAATGCAGACGCTTTCTCGTTTTTTTTCCTCAAATTCTGTAACTCCACGTAATTGTTTATGTAGAAGAGAGGAGAGATGTACAGATCTTCTAAGGTACAACAACAGACCCGATTGTGGGCTGGTATGACCACCAGCAGCCGATATAACCTAGCCTTACACAACCTAGGTCAGGCGAAGAAGGTTGATGATAGCTTACATTCAATCGAGTAGTTCCTCAAAAAAAAAGCTCAGCTCGAAAATGGAGAGCATTGCAGTTACAGGTCCTTGATTCTGAAGTTATCTTGATACCTTTTGTGTTTCGGTTTAAGTATAATAAGACGGTTTTTTGAATAGCAGCCTCCTTTTTTCGTCGATTTGGCAGCGTATCCATTCTACACTTTTTACTTAAAATGTGGCCACATACAACAGAATTTTTATTCTTTTTCTTTACTTTACAAACTTTGTCAGAAAGAAAGCCGTTGTGGGAAGTCAACGTCACAACTCCAGGTACACTTAATTCAGTTTAAATTTGATTTAAAATCGGCCCGCAGCGCAAGTAAAACAAAGCAAAACAAGTATGTATGTATGTATATTAACAAAAGTAGATTAAGAGAGGAAAACTATTGTAAAGTTAATAGCATAAGTGCGCCAGTATATTTTTAAACACACGGCAACATAGTAAAATGGCGGATGGCATAAAAGTTTGCATGGCATGAAAAGAAATATTTACGCTCCTGCGGCTATTTATGCATTTCCACGAAGTAAACCACACACAAACTTGTATGCTTGTCAAGAGTTAATATATGTAGTATTTATGTATATAAGTGTCGTATTTGCTGCTGCCACATGTTTTTTCGTCGTTGTTATACTTAATATGGCCACCACTTCCTATCCAACTTCCACTTTGGCTTCATTGTAGTTTTCTTTTTTATTTCGCTAACACTTTTTTATGCAGCTGCCTGCAAGTTTTTCTCGCTCGCATTAACTTTGTTGTGCAATTTCTCCAGGATGTGTTTCATTTCCTTTAAATCTGTTGGTGGAACGTATATGTTGTAAGTGCTTACGTCTATGCGCATTTACTTAGCACATTCTTATTAAATGTTGTCTGTATGTGTGTGTGTAAAAATTAAAAAACAAAAAAAACTTGTGTGTGGATTCCACTCGCTACTGAAAAGAAGCTTCTTCCTATGGGAATATTTCTGCATAATAATAAACAATTATTCTAATCTTGCAGGGCAATTCTAGCAACTGTCTTTCAACTCACCACAGTCATTCGAAAAACAAAAGTCTTTCGTAAAACAATTGCAGCTATCTTGAAAGCTCTTTACTGTCTTTCGAAAGATTAATTGAAAGTTGTGCTAACGAGAAGGTCTTAGCGTTATGCTGTGCGCCTTTTAGCAATCAGATTTTTTTTATTAAATGAAATTAAAAAAAAAAAACATATTTATATATTTTTTTGTTTTAAAACAGTAAAAATTAATAAATAAAAGAAAATTAAATTAGAAAAGGATACAAAAATTTATCACAAAAGAAGAAAACAGTAATTAAAAATTAAATTAGATCAAAAATATTTTTATTAAAAAACACAAAAAAAAAACAATTAGAAAAGTTAAAAAATTTTTATAAGATCGTAAAAATTAAATTAAATAAAAAATATATATTTTTCTTTCTAAAAATTAAAAGAAAATCAAATTAACAAAAGAATAACAAATTAAATAAAAAATAATAAAAATCAAATTCAAAAACAAACTATTTTTATTTTTTAGGCAATTAAATCTACAAATAAAAAAAAATTTACTGAAAAACTGAAAAAAGTTTTTAAATCGGCAAAATGGAATAAGTTCCTAGAAGTTAAATGAAATTAAAAAAAAAATATTCCTTTTAAAATAATAACAACCATTAAAGAAAATAAATTAAGAAAAAAAAATACATAAAATAAATTTCTAGAAATATAATTAAGTCAATAAATATATATGTATTTCCAAAATTCCGAAACATTTAATTAAAAAAGAAAAAAATTTAGTTACAAAAAATATTAAAAAAATCCGCTGCGCCCGGACTCGAACTTGGATATCTCGATTGGCACGACTGTGCTTTGCCCCAATAGGCCATTGCGACTGTTGGACTGACTCGGGCTTAACGATATATAAGTGCTTTCTCTAAAAATAGCTTTTCACCTCGAGTGGTGAATGAGAGAGCTTTTTTTCTAAGACTTTTGTGCTAGAATAACAAAAGTCTTTTGAACTATCTTGCCATCTGACTTTCATTTGTCTTGCGAACACTTTTTACTATCTTAGCCAGAATTGCCCTGTCTTCATCTTAATCTTATTTCTAATCTTAATCTTAACAAGCAGCTCGCTATACTATCCGCCACGTAAAACCCATTTATAATGAAAACGACAACAATACCACTTTTTCTGATGACGACCACGGCAAACGTTTAAAGGACTACGAATTGAGGGTATGCACCTGCAAAGTCCGGAGCCTTAGTGGGGAAGATGCCGGTGCCCCTGCCCGGATGACAGCACCGCCACCTAATATTACTGGACAAATATGGAAGATACCAGATAGGCTAAGCACTTCTTTCCGGAAATATCAACAAAGAAAACCGAAGCACTCCTTCACCCCAGTAGGCATGAAGTAAGAATTGTTCGAGAACTTCGAGGTAATGAAACACTTATCAAACATAGCAGTTTTTAACTCTAATCAGTGTATATTATGCCACGAAAAACAGGAAACAGCAGAAGACATTATGTGCCACTGTGAAGCTGCCGTACTTAGGAGCATACGAATACCCAGAATAGGCAACGGAAGCAAACATAGTCACGTAAACAAGGTTATTTTGAGTGTTTGTTGGGATCAAAAGGGATTTGTCCATTATGTCCAATTCGATCCTCCATTGTGCACAGCTTCACCGTTTCAATGGAGCAATCAAGGAAGTGCGACTATAATTGCCCAACTTCCTTCCTGACAATGCCAGGCCACACACATCTTTAATGACTCGGAGCAAATTGAGGGATCTTGGTTGGGAAGTTACATATGCATCACCATATGGATGCCAAAAGAAAGAGATTTAAGAAGGTAGTAGTTTGAAAATGTTTGAAGTAGTGTTGCCACTTATTAGAAAATGAAATTAAGTTATATGAAATTTTAAAATAGTTACCATCCCAAAAAAAACAGTTTTAAGAAATCCTTATTTCGAACGTTTAGAATATTTTTGAGGTGGCTTGCCACCGGTTAAAAAGGTTGAATTCAAATTATTTAAAAAGCTAAATCAATTATTACCATATGGGTTTGAAAAGGCTTTATTTGTAAACTATATTTAGGAGTGTTGACATGTATTTCAATTTAATTCATCAGTTATTTGAAACATGTATCACATTGCTAGACCAAAGATTTTTTTAAATATATTTCAGTTTGCAAATGCGGGGTTGTCATCTGTTTGAAATGTTGAATTCTTTTTACTTATACACAAGTTAAATGAAATATTAAAATATGAATATAAATAAAACGAAATAGTTTTAAGAAAACTTTATTTTTAAATTATTTTTGCTTAGGGTACAAAAAGTACATATTTGTTAAATTTTCAAAAGCGAGGAGTCAAATAAAAGGGCCTGGCCTGTCGATGTGCCAAGTTAGAACTTTTTTGCGATACAGATTGACTTAAAATTTAATAAAATGGAAAATCGACCCCACGGCATATCGCTTCTCTCAGAAATGGCTAGATGAGTTTAGATGAAACTTGTGGAATATGTTTTGTAGATTTTTGAATGTGGTTTCCACCTGTTTAACAACCACTGAAATTTCGAATGCCCTATCCTTTTAGTTAGCGATTAAAGAATCCTTATCCGAATATCTAACATTAGGCATTTTCATATTCCCCGCCGAAAAACACTAAATTAATACAAATAAGAGTATTTAGCAAATTTTCGATTAAGCCTTAATTAACCGCTAATTAACGCGAATTAAATGAAAATTACAGCAAAGGCATTTGTTGATTCCTGCGGCTAAAATTTTTCATATAATCCAGCTCAATATGGTATGTATTCTGATTTTGTAATTGCAAACGCTAATTCGCACCATTACATATCCCTTATCGGCTTAATTAGCCACGGCAAACGTTTAAATATGCGGTAAATTGCCAGTAAGAAAGGTAAAATACGTTGCGCGGAGAAATGCGATTATTAGTTTGCCATTGGCATGCCATAAATGCAAAATGTGAATGTAAGAGTAGTAATAAGCTGATTATTGCATGTATGTATACTTTCATGTGTATGTACATATGTACATACAAGTGCATTATACATACGTCTGACCACATACATACACACATACACGCTATTCATTTGCTATGTTTATATAAATAGCTAATAATGCATCCGCGTTCAATAAGCAATTTTGCTGTTTCTCTTTTGTACGCCAGCGACTGATAATTAGAAGGAGACGATGATTGAGCAACAAAAGGAGTGAACAATAGACACACACACACACACACACGCTTACGCATGCATCCACGTAAACAAATTAGGTGCCGCTTGTTGCATGTTGCACGTACTAAGCTTAGCTGCATAATTGGCATGCATGTAAGCAGCTGCAGCTGACGTGGCTTGCAATGTTGCGGCTATAATTGTGTTGTATGCATGTTGTGCAAGGATAATACAAGTGATGTTAAAAGGCGAACTAAACTGACAGGAAGCACGCACTATAGCGGTTTTAGTCATAACAAGCTTGTGTAAGAAAGAGCGGCAGTGAGAGCTGACGTAGATTGAAAGGTGGTCATTTAACCTTCATTTTAACGATGCTGGTTTAATGGCCTTTTCGATATATCTTTTAAGTGCCTGTTATTAGGATGTTCACCATCATTTAAGTATCTAATTTTACAAGTACACATCTCCTTTTTTGTGATGAAAATAAACAGCACACACATGAGCACCTTCCGGGTCGATTTCCGGTATTAATGTAAAATTGGATGACCGCTAGCAGAGAGTTTATGAAAAAATGTAGGCAGAGTTGAGAAAAAAAAAGTCTGATACTGTAATTTACAGTGCAATTCTGGCAACTATCTTTCAACTTACCACAGTCTTTCGAAAGACAAAAGTGCTTCGTAAGGCGATTGTCAAATCTTGAAATTTCCCTGAAAGCCCGTTTCTGTCTTTTGAAAGACTAATTGAAAGATCTGTGCTATTCTGTTTTTCTTTTGACAATAAGTTTTCTTAAAATTAAATTAAATGAAATTTTTATTTCTTATTTTTGTGATTTTTTTTAATACTCTCAATATTTTTCAACTTACATTTGTCGTTAATTTTCCGTTGCAGTATTTTCTTTACCAAACCATGTATGTAAACCTATTACTTTTGTCTTTTTGCAATATGTTTTTGTTTCTAATTAAATTTAATTAGAAATACATACATATATGTATATTTTTATTTTAAACAATAAAAAAAATTAAAAATATTTAAAAGAAAGAAAAACCCAGATTGAAAAAATAAAAGAAATTTGAAAAAATTTTATTTTTTTAAACGATAAAATCCAAAGACTAAAAGAAAATAAAAAACATTTATTTAAAACAAACCCAGAAAATTAACAGAAATTTTAATTTAAAAAAAAAAATAACTAAAAAATTAAATAAATTCCTGAAAATATTACATGAGGCATTCAAAAAAATTTATTTCCAAAACAAAATCTAAAAACAAAAAGCAAAAGAAAAAAATGAAATAAGTTCCTAAAAATTCAATGAAATTAACAAAGTATTTTGTTTTTAACAAAAACATCTAAAAATAAAAAGAAATTTAAATTAAAAAAGAAAAAATTTCAATTAAAATAAGAGAAAGAAATAAAATATGTTTTGAAAAATTTTATGAAAGTAATAAAAATATTTTACATTTTAAAACAATAAAATATAGAATCAAAAGAAATTCATATTAAGAAAAGAAACAAAGATTTTTAAAAATACTTTCCTAAAAATTAATTAACAAATATTTTTTGTTGTATAAAACAATAAAATCTAAAATAAAATTTAAATTTCTAAAGAACAAACGAAATTAGAAAATGTATATTTTTTCGGAAAATAAAATGTAATAAATAAAAGATAATTAAATGCAAATAATAATAAAATAGAAAAAGGAATAAAAACCCACTGCCCGATGACTCGAACCCGTATCTGTCGAGTGACACGCCAGTGTTTTGCACACTCAGCTATTGCGACTGTTTGAGCGGTGCAAGCAAAATGATTAACAAGTACTTTCTGACAAAAGAGCTTTTTATCATAAAGTTAGAAAACGAAATTTGTTGTTCTTAGACTTTCGCGCCAGAACAAACAAAATCTTTAAAATTATCTTGGCTATTGTCCTTGAATTGTTCTACAAAAGACTTGGAACTACTTATCTTAGCTCGAACCGCCCTGTTAGACTTTTTCTACGATATCATTTGAACAAAATGAAGTATGAATAGATATTTGACCTATAAAGATATCAAAACTAATTCCTAATTCTTCTCTTTGAGGCAACTAATAATCCACTGTGGGTTTGTAGCTAGCCACCTTGTCGTTGGAGCGGATTTTCAGCTTATAATGAAACCGGTTATATGGTTTCTGAGCTACTTTCTTTCCATCCAGGGGCCCGAGGGACCAAACTGCATCCAAAATTACCAGCCCTCTAAGTATGTTACGCCACAAAGTTAACACCGGCGGTATAAGAAAGCAGCCTTCTTGACAACCCGGAAAAGGCGCCACTTGGTCCGCATGTACTTGCAAGGTGGTCATACGACCAAGATTAATCCATACAAATACGAAATAATTCCAATTAAATAGGAAGAGATAAAGAAATCGAAAAGCGGTAGTCGCTTTGTAGAGTCCCCAAAGGAAAGGCGGTCAGGGATGTAAGCAGCACTGAGGATCTATGATTGTAGCCATCGAGAGGAAGAAAGTAGAAAAACTTGTGCAAGCTTCCTGATGTTTCGCTCCACCGGACGAGTTAAAGTCACTGATGGAAGATTGTAAGCGGAAAGAAAACCAGGCCTATTTGGGAGCGGACGCGATATTAATAAGTCACAGTTTTGTTCCTTACCCCAGATTACCTTAAAAATAATAATTCGAGGTAAGGAGCCTAAACATGTATGTAGAATGCACGCTAAAGGATATGTGTGCTGGGTACTAGTTTTTCTTTCCAGCGAGAAGAGCTGGTTGAAGATGTGTAGACTCACTTGGGAGGCTCGCTTTTTCTGATAACTAAGAAAAATTGTCGAAATTAGAATGCATTTAAAATCATCCCGTTTCCGTTTTTGATGCTTCATGACCTCGTCCAACGTTACCATTACACAAATTTTCTTTTAATGTGCGAGCATTACGCGGCTCTAAGTTGAGAAAAATCAATAGATGCTTTACTCGCTGCATAATTCTCAGCAATAAACTCAGAATATAACAATAAGAAGTTAAAAGACTTCTTGTAGGACTACTAGATTTAATGGAAACGGTGGATGACATGTTTTCCGAATCCTCAGCTTTTGGCAACAACGAGTGGAACTACCTGGTGAAGTGTCTACCACATTCATTCTATGACACAACAGACTTTTTTGGTCCATGTGAGGCCTATACTGGCCAGCCATCATAACCAAAGCTAGGCTGATAGCTCTCAGGTCGTCAGTGATCGAAGTGATACCATACTAGCTAAGTTAAGAAAAAACTTAAGATATTTTGCTTGGATCCCTTACCGATAGGTACAAGAAATACTCTACCAACTTTACAAAAATTTTTGTGGTATAGGCTCAAAAGAAGACAAACTATTTTCAAAATGTTTTAGTGGAGCTTTTTTTTAGAGCACTCGACAATCGCAACTCTACGAAAATACATAGGAAGTTTCAATCAATATAAGTCAGCAATTATACCAGTACGAGTACTACTCGACAAATAACCACACCTCTTAAATGTACCTCGAACGAATGAGGATGGATTCCGGAATCCACGGATGTGGAAAATAGTACCTGTATCGTAATTTTACGCAATACTTAGAGGGAGTTCTTAGCTTCACGTCCGTTAAGAGATTAACTAATGTGTTAAAGTCTTCCCTCTTTCCCTTCTTTTACAATCTTTCTATACCAATTCTCATATTTAAAATATGCTTCAGTTTAATCCAGACTGAATAGCAGCAATACAGTCTTTAAAGCAAACGCTCGATAGCAACAAGGTTTGCGTACTATGAAGCCTTCAAAGATTAGCTGTATGACCTAATTTGCTTGTTGCCACATGTGCGCCTATTAGACAACGTCCTCTCCACACATTGCAATCAAAATCAAGACAGCAGAGCAAACATGCTTAACTAAGTCCTCTACCGTTTTCCAGCCGCGAAGCTTGTGTAAGTGCCAATAACCCTGCTGGAAACTTTACGGACACTGTAGAGGTGTCATCAGTATTTTTGTGAGCTGTGACTTGTTCATACTTGAGTATATATTTGTAAGCATTTCTGTCCAAAGAAATATTGAATGTCATTAGTGCTTTCGAAATTTTAATTGAATATCTAACATTAAAAACTAGACATAAATTGTGGATCATTTAAAGCTGTCCATATGTTTTTTTGGTAATTTATAAACTAGGCAAAAATTGGTGGTCATTTAAGCACTGGACATACCTATTTTAATAGATATGTAAAAACCTGATATATTTTTTTTAATTTCAAAACTAACCATAGTTTTTTAGTTATTTTAATGTGTAATATAAATTTTTAGCCATTTAAAAGTTGAGTTTTTAAATAACCTAAATCTTGTTTGCAGTTTTTAAGTTGCCAAAAATATATGTATATTTTTTAAATTACCAAAAATTATGTCCAATTTTTCGATTAATGAAAATTATTTTATCCAGTATTCAAAGGGTTAAAAAGTTATTTCCAATTCTTAGGTGTCCAAAAATTGATGTCCGGTTTCAAAATATCTACCAGGTTTTTAATGCCCAAAAATGTATGTCTATCTTTAACATTATCAAAAAATTATGTCCAGGTTTCAATGACAAAAATTATAGATATGTCCAGTTTTTCCATTATCAAAAAATTTTGCTCAGTTTTTAATTACTTGAAATTTATGTCTAGTTTTGGCGTCATCAAAAAATTCTGTTCAGGTTTTAGATTATAAAAAGCGTATATTATTTCCAATTTTTAGATTATACAAAATTTATGTCCAGTTTTCGATTCACAGCCAAATTTAGATTATCGAAAATTATATTAAGAGTTTAAGTGACCATTAATTTATGTACAGCTCTTAAGTTACTGAAAATTTGTTGCAGTTTTTTATCCACCAGTTTCTCCATTATTAAAAAATTATGTGTAGCTTTTAAACTACAGAAAACTAACACACAGTTTTGAGATGACGAAAAAATTATGTCCACCTTTTGATGACAAAAAATATATGTCCAGGTTTCCCATTACCAAAAAATTATTTGCAGCTCTGGAGTTACCAAAAAAATTGTGTCCCAGAAAAATCCTAAATCACTAGAAGGTGTCGGCAATGTAGATAATGGACAGAAGTTAGGTTTTCTGGAAGAATACTTTTCAAACTAAATTTAAACGGCAAATCTATTTTAGTGAGCGATAAAGTTTCATGCTGTAAAGTTAAATATTATTGAATAATCCAAAAGCTCCAACAATACCAAACATATTATTATTTTATCAAAGGCATTGAAATTTCATAACAAACAATTTAGATAGTGTAAGATAAACTCCCACTGCAGTGTAATTCCACGCCCTGAGGTTATTCCTTAAATTTGTCCTACCAGTACGGCACAAGCAATGTGCTGACAACCGCTTATGCGCTCATTCGACCATTCGAACGTCGATGGCTTTGATGCTGGCGATAATGGCAAATGTCTGGCTGGTGACTAGATACAAAGAAGAAGAGTGGCCAACTAAAGGCAACTTAAGCGGAAATAACTGTTAACATAAGCTAGCTGCGGCAGCGATAGTGACACGAAAGCCAACAACAATCACACGAAATGCTACAGAAAATGGTTTCAGACAAATCGGACACTCCTTCGCTGAAATTCAAGCGAGCACTGCCTTGCCGCTCTATCCGTATGCTTTCAACTTTAATACAAATATCTGCGATCCAGTCAAACGCAAGCTTTCCATTGTTCATAAGCACTCTGCCTCTCTTCCTCCTGCTGCTCAGTCTCAAAGTTGTTGTTGTTTTGCGCCAATTCACGTTAATTGCAATTGTTGTAGCAATGCGCATTGCTTTTGCCAACATTGTTGCCATGTATTTATGTACATATGTATGTCTCACATTGGATGTGTTGCTACGAGTACGATAATTGTGTGCGAACATTTGCTTAGCTTTGTTGTCAGCTACTTCTTCTGCTTCTCCTCTTTAGCCTCTTGTCTTGTCCACCACTTTTGTTCCTTCCTTAACAAATTTGCTGCACTCATTCTACTCGGCAAATTTCTTCCTTTTGCCTCATCGTTTTTTATACTCACTTCACTTTTACTTGCACACTTCAGCTGGGCATCGCTTTTAATTGAAATGTCGATTGTTGTCACTGCGCTGATTAGACGAAAGCCAACACGTTTTAAGTACTAACTATTCAATGTCTCTCAACAAGCTGCCAATCCCTTGAAGAGCGTGTACTCCTTACTATGTACTTATTTACCGTTGGTGTCGTTCGGTCAGTTGTAATTTTTGGCATCGCTATCGTTGCTGTCGCTGTCATCACGCTGCTTAACATAATAAAAACTCATAATTGCAATTTCGGCTGCCAAGCCACACATTACCACCAGCCATAGCAACACCACTGAAGCTAACTGCATGCTTAACAACAGCTGCTAAAGTAATAAACACATTTCATTTGGAAGGCCAACAAACTCATTAGTTGCATGAATATGTCTTTTGGTTGTTACTAATGTTGTTGCTATGCATGCCTGATTGGCACGTGCATACCTATTTATGTATGAACATAGGTATGTATCTAAGGATGAGTAATTACGAGAGTTCAGTGTCACCTTAGTAGATGCATACATGAGCGAGTGTTGGAAATATGAAGAAAATAGTCCTTAAGATGCCTTAATTTAAATGCTGAAACAATCACGTTGAGGAAAAGGAAGGTACATATGAGCACTAGAAATTACACTGAAAAAAGCGATTGGTCTTGCTGCGGATGAACATACAGCCAGATTTTTTAACTCTGATAGGTCTAATGGTTCACCAGGACACACACCTCTCAAGCCCTGTCCTCCAAGGCCAACATTTATTTATTATCACATTGGTGTATCAGCCTGGCATTCATGGTATGTGGGCAGTCACATAGAATATGCCCTTTTGTTTTTCTCCGCCAGTCCACAAAACCTTCATTCCGTCTCTAAAGAAGGCCCCATTTTATTCATATGTTACTTTAACTTGCAGTGTCCTGTCAAGTAGCCACTAAGAGTTCTAAGACCCTCCCGACTGAGTTGAAGGAATCTAGGAAGTTTTTATGGAAGGGATTATGAATATCTTTGATTGTCTCATTCCCTTTTGACTTCCGGCGGTGGGCAGCAATCGGAGATTCTTCCCATCTCCTAAGCAGCTCTGCAGTGGAACCTTGGATGTACCGCGGAAAGGCTCGGGACCGTGCAAGCGCATTTGGGCTCCACGCTTTTAGAGACTGTCAGCCCCTGCGTTGCCTTCAAACTCTTCATGTCCCTAAACCCACCACAGCGTTACGCTTTGTGGGCTCCCACGTGATTCAAAAGATTTTTACATTAACGACAGTTAGACGATTAAAATGCTCATTAGTATTGATGGTCAACTAAAAATAAAAATACATACATATGTCAATAGCCAGAAATATACCAAAATATTCAGAAGTATCTGGCACATGTAGCAAATTTTGATAGAAACTAATCACATTAGCAATGCAAATGCGCTTAACCAAATACATACATAGGTACTTATATGTACATATATATGTATATTTCCGTAAGCCAGGCAAACATTTGATTAGCTCCATTGCCATGCGTTACCTAAATCAATGTACATACAAATGTAATAATCAGCATTGTAGGTATATATATACATACCAGGAATGTTGCCAATATTTGCATTCGCATAATTTTACACATTCGCATTCGACATTCGCATTCGCATAAAAAAAACGGAATGTTTTGCGAATGCGAATTTGTACATGGGCTGATTGTCCACACTAATTTTGTTGAAATGGCTCTAAGTCTGTCTAACCAGGGTGCGGACAATAACCGGCTTTTAGCTTCAGGCGCTAAACAGTTAAGTAGTATATCAAGCAACATTGATGGGCCTTCAACAAGTACTACTAAAATTCGTATAAGCAACCCCAAAATAATTTTAGAGCCCTCCAGCGAAAGCGAAGGCTCGCATGTAGAACCTAGAGACATTAAAAAATGTGAAATTAAAGCTTAATTGAAGGCCTATCTTAAAGAAAAACGAGCGCATCTCCATGAAAATCGTTTCCATTGGTGGAAGACTAAACTAAAATAGTCCAAATTGAAAGATCTAGCCCGCCAATATTTGAGCGCTCCACTTGTCAGCGTTCCAAGTGAGCAATTGTTCAGTGCAGCCGGCCTTATAAACGGGCCTCTAAAAAAAACGATGGCTTAGGTTGATTATAGCTTTTTTTTTATGTTACTCCTAATATTCGCATTCGCACATTCGCATTCCGAAAATTCGCGTTCGCCAATGTGAAAAATATGACATTCGAAACATCCCCAATACATATATATGTATGTATATATATACGTACAAAATTATGCAAAATAGTTACTCATACGCCCCGAGGGCCATCAACCACCACCAACGAAGTTTGCATAATCAGCAACACATTGGTGAAGGGTGAGACTTTGGTTTGGCTACTAATGTGTGTGTACATTTATACAGATATGCATCTAGCACTTGTATGCAAATAAATATGTGCGTAAGTTTCGAAATCCAATCAGTGTTAAATTTGCAACGTGCGCCAATGAAGCGGCTATCAAGCCCGCCCCAAAACCATTTTAGTGATAGTGCGTCATGTGATTAAAATTGGCTATGGAAATTCATGAGTATGCATGTAGGTAGATATTAATTGTATCACGGCGTGTGCATTTGCGGTTTATTATCTAAGCTTACAACTTGTTTTCGAATAACTAGTTATATGTAAATGCTTGTATGTATGTACACACGTTGTATAATGTATTTCCAATGTTTAGCCTCCTAGTCCTTTGCATGCAGGTAGTTGGCCAAAAGCTTCTTTCACTATCACAAAAAAAAATCATATCAAAGTACATAACAGAATGTACTTTTTTTTGCGTAATTAATTTACAGACAGTATTCGTGTGCTACGAAAATGTTAGTTGGAATTGACGGTATCACTGTGTCAGCTTGAGTGCCTGCATAATGTAATCACTATCCGAGCCAGTAGGAATTTGCAAAACGACTTTGATAAGAACAGGCATTCGTCAATGGCATGTGAACATTAGGGTGGTCCAAAACGAGTAAAGTCGGAATTTTAATGTGCTCACCCCCTAGGATCAAATAAATGATTGTGCAATATTGTTGGGAATCTTCTGAAGTTAAACAGAGTTTTGCCGATCGAAAAATGTTGCTGTTCAAGAATTCTATACCATTTCTACGAAATATGGTTTTTTCCTATATAAAATACATGGAAAACTTTGAGCGCTTTGAGCGACCTCTAAATATATTTTGATTTCAAAATAAAAAATAGGCGGTGAGAGCACACAAAATTCCACTTTACTTTTTCACATGCATTTCTGGACCACGTTAGTGTACATACATACACGCATATAATCACGCATATTTTCCTGCTTCTGGCTTAGTGTGGATTTTGTAGTGAAATATATATACTACGCCTGTTTGCATAACACGATTAAGAGATATAATTCGTAGTAAATTTCAGAATATATTCAAAAGTAAAGCTGCATCTATTTATATCTGTCGACAAATTAATAAAAATAGATAACTTAGCTCTAAATCTAATTGTTTTTTGTCAAGTGAATTGATTCATTGTCATCTTCGCACGTGTTTAGGACAACAACTAACAATATTTTAAATGTGAAACTTTGCAACTGGCTAAATGGGTGACTGAGTCAGTATGTTTATTATTTATTCGCTCTGAAACGGTTGGAGAGATTTAAAAAAATGAGAAAAAGTTTAACGAAAAATTATTTCCAATTTCCTTTTGTGGGGAATTTGCACCTGAAATCCAAAATTTTAATTGGAAAATATTCGGTGGAGAGAGCTGCCACCTGTTTAAAATTCGAAACTCGATTCAATGAATAAGTTACAATAAGTATGTTAACGTAAAACGTTCTATAAAATTATAATTCGAAAATATTTCTGAAGTTAAATAAAATATTTTGCAATATGGATGTCGAAGCAATAAATGCTTAACAAAATAAAAATTCAATTCTGCGCTACCTCGTTTTCAGTCTTTTCAGGCTCGGCAAGAGTAAAGGAGCTTTTAGAGAACCCTGTACAAAAGCACAGAGAATGTGAAAGTGTGCAATAGAAAGTGGAAGAAAGCTCTATAACAATAAATAGTGGTGTTGGGCATTATTCGGGGCTTTGGAACAATAGTGGGCCTAATACCGTGGAAAAAACGAGCGCTAAACCAAGGCAAGGGACCCAGGTAATCAAAAGTACTTCAACAGTGTCAAAGAGAAAAACACAATTGGCGAATTCAAACGACAGCTTTCCATCGTAAGCGAGAGGTCGGCTAATAAGCGGCAGAAAATCTCTGTGAGCGTAGACAAACCTTCGTCCTGAAAGTCGGTCAGACAGGAGCATTAAGATGACGATGAACAGTCGCTTTCTAGGATGGGTTAGTAGTATAGCAGCGGGCCAGCTGAGAGATTAGTAGTTGTAGATGAACCCGCCGTCTCTTCAGCAAAGCTGAGCGAGTTAGCGGGACAACACCCAACCGTCGCATTTCTGAACCGTAGTTAAACCCATGGACATATCACTTATGAGAGCTGAGAAAATGTAGAGAGAGAAAGCTACTGAGCGTCATTATCAATCCAATGTATGGATCTCTTTAGTTGGACGGAAGGCCAGGGTCGCCTTTTTTAAGAGAGCTTTAATAGCGTATATAGAAAATTCATTACTGATTCGGTCTTTACAAAGTGTCTTGCTGTTTTTGAGGCTTTTAAGTACCAGCTGCACTTCGTGGTATTCAAAAGGAGCATCCAGAAAAGGGTCCATCACTGAGGGTGACGTCCAATGCATGGATGATACAGGCAACAGACTATAAACAACAGCATGTGGAAACGGCTAGCAATGCGTCAACAGTCAATAGAGTTTCCCAAAGTATTTAAGAGGTTAATTTTCTTGCATCTTCATTTTAATTTTTTCTTCGAGCAAAGCTTGAAAAAACTTGAACCTAGTAATACATATAATCGGCATGTATTATAATTGGAGCATGATGGCCTAAACGTGGCTTCTTCCCAGGCAGGATGAGGGCACCCATGATAACCTAACTTGCAATCGGTCTGTTGACATTTGCTACCATATGACAACAGCCTGCCTTGATTTTTCTGCGACATTCTAGAATGATATCTTGGTATTTTGCTGTGAAGAATATATTCAAAATAGCTTCTTTTAAACACGCCAAAAGTAAGGCGAGAGCTTTTAAATTTCTTGTGAATAAAATCAGCGCTATTTTGGAAGTGTAACCTCCTATAAGTTGTGGTGTTCCCACCGCAAATGTTTAACTTGCACTTTTAAATTTAGTCCACGTTTCCCTTGACTTAAATCAATGTCTGCTATTTAAATATTCCAGAATTATTTGTTTAATATTTCTACATAATTCATAACACAAATTAATGGTGCAGTAATAAATTCGAAGAACATACAATGCAGCTGTAAAATACCATTAAACCTCAACAAAAAGTGCACTCAAGGCAGTCAAATTGTGAATTGGAACGACAAAAATGGTCATAAAAGATGCAGCAAATGTTTGCATTGCGTGTAACTGGTGAGTTAGATTCGAGAGAAATGCACACAAAAATTATAATATGAAAATATAGAGTGAGTGGAGAATGAGTATGCACCTTCTCTTACTTGCATGAAGAGTAACTGATGGCATAAAAATATACATATGTAAATATGTACGAACATATCTATACAAATATTAGCCAATTTTGCTCACGACCCCATGTCGTATGAGTAATATTTTGATATCATGCATAAAAAGTTGCGCATTCCACATGGTACTCGTATGTGCGTGAGTGTGTAGGTGGAGTGTATGTGTGTGAGTGCTGCTTAAAAAAATTGCTCGCCTTGGAACAACTTTTCCGTTTGAATATTGCTTGAAAAGTAATGGTTTTGACAAATTATATGAACAATTTTTGATATGCAGCAATTAATAGTTACTCATACGTCATGTCGCACTCAAGGAAAGGCGCTGTTAGTGCTTAAATAATTAGACAGAAAATTATGAGTACACATATAATTTACAATTAAGACTTAATAAGAAAGAAATTACATTAAAATTTGGGTAACAGGGAAAATAGTTGCATCCACTTTCAACGACTTCAACTGACCAGACCGAATGCGACTTTAACGTCCACGGCGCCACTGATAACATTTTTTGCATACCACAGCTTAAAAAGCTAGACTGAAATCAGCGCATAACACAAAGGCCAAACAGAGGCTAGCGACCACATACTGCCCTAAATAGCAGCTTCACTATGCAGAATAACCGACTTTAGCAGCAATTTGTATGCCGCCAACAGCACTGATAGCCTGTGGCAAGCAACTAGCTGCATGTAGCATCAAATAACACTGAGTAGTGGGTGAATGAATACAAAGAAAAGGGAAATAGCACAGGCAAATGACAGCTGCTAGCTGGCGGCAAGCGGTCCAGCGGCATTGGAGTAAAGGTGTTGCGGTCTTGCTTCCGGGTGCATTTGTGGCTGACAGGCAAGCAAACAAACAAACAAACAAATAAACAACAAACTCATTGTCGCATTTCCGTTACAAATTGGCAACACTCGAGTGATTTTGCAACACTCAGTGGATCACCGTATACCGAAGGCACATTTGCGCGCGTGCAATTCACTGATGTGTAAGGCACATTGCAATTTGCAGCACACCGCGTTAGAGCGATTTGCGTTGTGGCGTTTGCTTTGAGTATGAAAATAAGCGCAATTTTTATGAAAATCGCAGAAATGGTATGTACATATGTGCAACTCAGTTGTCTCATTTCGGGTCGTCGTCAAAGCTTCCCACTTGCTGCTTGCAGTATAAAACTTGCCACATTTACTCACTTTCCGCTTTTATACGTTATATTTTTTTGTTTGTGTCGCAAAGCGCACGTTCGCCACTTGCATATTTTCATTAAAAATTTCCAATTAAATTTGCCACTTCGACTTTCAGTTAAGAGTTTAATTTTTCTCATTTGCGTTTGCACTGGGTGTTTTTTTTTAGTTTTCTCTTAATTCTTGTGGCTTTTGGTTCACTCGAATTCAATTTCACGATTCTATGAGTGCTTCAATTTTAATTGTCCTGAAATTAAAAGAAATATGAAATGAGTTTAAGGCGGAAGGAAATTATTTAACGCAGATAAGCGTAAAGTTAATTAATATATACATTTTGAAGAAAGTAAGCGATTTGATTGTTAAAAAATACATTTTCGATAATGGAATAATGTCTCACAAAAGCCATTAAAACCAGTAAAAAATTATAAGTTCGCTCGAAGTTGTGCTAAAATATAACAGGCATAATTTACAAGGAAATCCCGTAGTCATTTCTGAGACTCATTCCTGAGTCCTCGAGATTCCCTTCACTGTTCTAAAAAAAATACCAATAAATAGATAGTTTTTAGATAGCCAAACAAACGCTTAGACAGCGAATAAAAACTTATTTTCCTGTCTGTTTACATATTTTAGAAGACTTCACGATAACAACGAGAATAAAATGGGCAGTTAAACTGCCGAGGGTAGATGACATCCTTTCCGCGCGCTTTCAGAACGAGATCCCGAGTCCCGAGGATCTTAGAAAAGCAGTGGTTTATCTTAGAAACACATATTATAACAGCTCACTTTGTATAGTTTGAGAAGACTCATTTAAATTTAAAAGATGTCTCCATCAAAACATACATAAATCAAGCCATGAGCTTACAGTTACAAAGGGCGAATCATCAAATACTTCTTCATATGTAAATGGCACAATATTTGAATAAATATTCCACAAGTGTGTTACTTGGCTTATCGGCAGCCTCAAACAATGATTCTACAGACAACTAATTGAGAGACTACATTCAATCGCATGATTTAAATGAGGGAAAATCGAAAAATGGAGGTTGGCATAAAAAGTTCAGATACGATAATGTACACATGGATGTCTGAGATAAAAGAAAATCGGCCCCTGATTGTTTGAAGATCGCCTTGAAGAAGGCTCTTCTTGTAAAAACACGTCTGCTTTGATGAACTTTAATCGCAACTTTTCTTGCTTTTATCAATCAGTAGTCGAATTCGTCTGACTTTCTGACAAGAATGCGGTATCGGGTATATTCTTCATTTCGCACATTTTAAACTTAAAAAAAAAACATTATTTCAAATTTGTAAACGTCTTCGCTGCAAGTCATTTCTCTCCTCTATATTTTAATAATAATAAGTGGAATGCATTGCTGTCATGTACTCAACAAAACTCAGGAGAATTTTCTTTCCAGTAATATGATTTTTGTCAAACCAAATTTAAATACTTTTAACCTCTTAATTGTGAGAGTATTTAAATAAAACTTCAAAATATTTCGCTGCATCGCTTGCTAGTACGGAAGCTAAACTATTGGCCATGCGAATTTCCTAAATGAAACATATTTATGACTTCAACCTTTTCGTGCTCATCAAGCAAAAAGCGAGAGATACGAGATCGCCATGTATTCTGTCATGTATGGAAAAAAATTGCCTCATAACACGAGGGACGACATTAAATGTGCCATGAACAGCCCAGCAATTGCTGCTGCTTAGCAGTTTCAATGAAGGTTTTGTGCCAAAAATTATACAAAATTGTCATCGTTAGCAGTTAAGCTTATCTGACAAAAGAAAACGCTCCAATAAATTCTGCCATATAAATTCTAACGTATTTGGTTCTTTCGTATTCAATATTTTATGCGAATGTTTGTCGGATTTTTTTTTCTTATGCAATGGATGTTGTCTCTTATTATTGTCGCTATTCGCTATTTGCAATGCCACATTGTTCTTTTGGAACAAGGCCATTTATATGAACCTGAATTAACATTAACACTTAACACGTCTTAACGTTTTTATTGGGTTATAAAATGATTTTATGTGACATGCTTACGAACATAATAAACCACGATTGCGGTTTACGCAGGGCTAAAGTATAACAAAGCAGCCCCAAATTAACGAAAACAGAAAAACCAAACGGCAGAATATTCCTTCTACGGCTACGGTGCCATTTCTAGCGCGCGCTTGATTTACGATCCTGAACTTCACTTGGGATGCTCGAATAGCATGTTCCTTAATTGCTAGTCTCTTGTTTTCAAGTTAAATTACGAATTGTAGTTTTACATACCAGTGGCAGAACGGGTGTTGTCAACACTTGCCACATCAACCGACCAAAAAGATTACCGTTTGGGACAAGTTCTCATTGAGCACACAACTAGGAAGCAAAAGCTTTAATTCTTGACAACCCATAATAAAATAGACTGCGCCTGTTTAGTGATAGCAGACGGAAGAGAAACTCACTGATCTGCATAAGATATCAACATTGCCATGAAAAAAACTTCCTCTGCGTATCACTTTCAAGAACGCGGCCTTAAATAAACTTAAGAACAGAAATAAAGAGAAAAGGCTAAGTGTTAACTTTCATCGTAGTTAAATTGGCAACGAAGTAGCGGATATTTTGGCCCATATTCATAGGTCCAGAACCCCTTTTCGGATCTGGCAAGGCCAAACTCGTTTATCTAGATAAGAAAACAAGCTCGATATTGCTGGACAAACTTTTCTTTCCATAAATATTAGCTAGAATATCCTAAATACTCGCAACCTTAGTAAGCATGTTAAACATCGGCGTACCAATTTTTTCCCGTGGAGGTTGTATTGCGAACAACAAGAAAAAGCAGGGAACATAGTGTACCGTTAAGAAGCTCCCAGCACCACCAGATTTTGATTCCTATGACTACCTTTTCTGCATAAGCATAGACTGAAAGGCTCTCTACAAGACCATAAACACAAAAGAGGTTTGTAGCGATAAATAAATTCCTCTAGATACCGTAATTAGGCGACTTGCTTTCTCCTCTTAGAACCACATATATAATCCTTATCCTTTGCAGTTTACCGTAGAACTATTATATCTCACTTTTTACATATATTTTAACTCTATGTTTACTCAAACATATAAAAGGCAAAACAACAAATCTACTAAACATCATTCAGTAGAAGTGGAACAGCGCAAACAATTCCATTCTTCATTCAACTCCATTGTCGGCAAACTAAATTCAAGAGACAACTTCATCAACCAGCTGCAACAAAGGCTGACAGTTGGCTAGAGAAACAGCCAGCAACAATTGCTATAATCGTTACACACATTTATACATGTATACAATATATGCCAACACAACAACAAAGGTCTTCTTAGAAAGCTTAGCGAATTCCAAAAAAATAACACGACAAACAACCTAAGGGCAAATACGCTGCAACAAGTTTGCTCGTACTCGAGAAGTTTACTGCATCAACATCAAAGCAGAAGCAACAATTACAAATTGAAAAACAACGCATTCATCGATCTTTACTTAAACATTCTTCACTAAGCTTTTCTATTGTAGTTATATTCTTTTTTTTTTGTTTTTGTTTTTGTGTTTGAACTTTAAAAGTTTACAATTAACTTAGTGCTTCTGTCGTGCTGCCACTTTTCACTTCGCAGAGCTACAGATAGTTAGCAGTAGTTAGTAGACAAAGTACTTAGTAACATAACATTGTTATTTTCTCTGTAATATTTATCTTTTCACACTTTCATCTAAGTACTTTTGCTGCTGGTCTTCTCATTTAAAAGCGGAAACCAGAATTCACGGCTAACTATTTATGGCAGCACATTTGGAAGCGGCTTTCTATTATAATACTGAGCAAAGAGAGTAAAATCAACTGGTATAGATTATCTCAGTGCCATTTACTGTGCCTCAGAGATATTTAAAAAGATAACAGTGAAACTAGTACCATTTTAAAAAGCTGCTACCCTGACACTAACCAAAAATTGCAATCTGACATTTTATGGAATCGATGAACGTTTAGATTTTACTCAATAGATGATGAGTATGGATATCCCACGTTATACACTTGCACCCGGGGCACAATTCTGGATATCTTCTTCGTTTCCTGTAATATAGGGCATCTACCAGGCCTGCCCGCCATCTGGTTCGGTTTCTGGCAATTCTGTTGACGTTTCTTCTCCACGTTTCGCGCCATATGCCAGGAGGGCTGCCTTCTTTTCAAAACTGCTGTCTGGCCAAATTTTTCAGGTTGTCTTATAAGTCATATCCACGGAAAAGGTGCTATTTACCTTCTCGATTAGTTGAGTCTTTAATGTGTTTGTGGGAGGTTAGAGGTATATGCCCACGTCTTGCACAGAATCCTTCTGCATTCTATGGCTACTTTGGACGTTATTCGATTGGAGATTTGATAGCAGCTTGGCTGTCAAAATATATATTTAAAGACCATTCTGGAGGGGCGGAAAGGCTACAGTGGACCGGTCAGCGAAGACTGAGGTTTAGTGCTACTCCACTGGAGTGAATCCGAATGCCTACTCTTTCATTTATTTCATTTTCACGGTTCCGTAATTCCAGAGATTTGGTATATCTAAAGGGTAGTGCTGCCGCGACAAACATGGAAGCCGTCCACTGTACCCGTTCCAAATTGGCTCTGGTCAAAGTCTTGTTTAACGGCGGTCACCATACGGTGACGACGTAGAAGAGAAAAAGTCTTGCTTACATTAGGGTGGTCCAAAAAAAAGTTTAAAACGTTAAGCGTTCACCTCCAAAGATTTTTCTAAATGGAAAAAGGAATACCCATATTTTTGTTAAAAAAAAATTATATTTAGAACTTATCGAAGCCCATGTAAACTTTTATGTATTTTATATGGGGAATACACTCGTAGAAATGATATAAAATTGTTGAAAATCAATATTTTTTTAATTTAATGATTTTGCATGGGTCTCCATTTGGATTTTAGGGAAACTACACAAAATAGGTAATAACAAAAATGGTTTGATAGACAATCGGGTATTGTTATTGGAAGTCTCCTAAAGAGAAACAAAGTTTTTCGATCGAAAAATATTAATTTTCAATAATTCTATACCATTTCTATGAAAAATTACTTTTCCCATACAAAATATATGGAAAGCTTCATGGGCTTTGAGGCAGCTGCAAATATAATTTTTTTTTACAAAAAATTGCGTGCATTCTCTTTTCCCATTTTTTTCCATTTAGAAAAGTCCTAGGGGGTGAGAGCTTAACATTTCATACTTTTTTCCCCGCATTTATTTTTGGCCCACCCTAGTGTGCATACACCTAGTGCATTATTGTATATGTAGTTTTATTCCCTACTAGCAAATAACCGACATGCTTCACTGCGCCTTAAAAGTGTTTCAATTAAATTTAATTCATTTAATTAATTTTCAAACAGGTGGCAACCTTCTACAAAAGTATTTGCGGCTGAAACCTTCTTAAACCTCTTTGTTTAGGCAGCTATATTGCAATATTCACATTATCTAATCAATTTATTTAAACTGCAATTTAAAAACAGGTGGCAACCCTTTATTTTTTCGGTGAAAACTGTATTCAGTTCCATGCATCACTTTTCGAGTGATGCGCGCACAAACATACAGACAGACAGGCAAACAAAAATTCTAAAAATTGTTGATTTGGCTTCTGTTGCTCTAATAAAGGCCCCCATATTAATTTTTTTTTTAAATATCTATGTATAATGTACAGACATCGGCCTGTTACAATTTTATGGCCTTATTCATAAAAAATAAAGTAGCTTTATAAAAGGTTTATTAGTTGAAAAATATATGAAAACGTCAATTTATAAAGCTCTTTAAACCTACTTTATTTTTTATGAATAAGGCCATTATTATATGTATAGATTAGCCACCTTAAAAAGACTCAAATTATGTACATACATATGTCTATCAGTGTGCTTATGTCACTTTCTTTTAATAAACTTTGTTTTCTTCAATCCTTTTTAATGTAGTTTTTATTTTAAGTTTAATAACATTTTTCGCAAAATTCTTTATAGTCATTGGCATACATTTTTTCACAAATGCTGATGCAATATTACTTAATGAAGTACAGTATTTAAAAAAATTTTCTTTTACTACAAATATTAACCGCTTGCAGTAAAAATGGCCTACTTCATTGCCATTTTTCTCGTATAGATCGATCAGCTTCTGCTTGAACCCTGCAGGGAAAGCTACTAGTTGTGAACTAGAATTCTACCGGTTTGCGTTTCAGCCGAACTAGTTCACCTTCTATCCTTTTTCAATGTTAGCGACTGGTATTTTTAACATTGCGATGTCCTACGAGATGTCAATTGTCAGGCTATGCATCAGCATCTACTAGTATAAATACCAGTAGCATCATACCAGTTGATGAGATAGTCTGCCAATTCATGTCCCGTGAAAAGCATAAGTGTGCCTTTTTGCTCGCGACGCTCCAGCAGTCACAATGGCCGACAGAGCAAAGCACTCGCGTGGTAAGCCTGAGGTCCCAGCTTCAAATCCTGGTGCAGGGAAAATTTTTTTTTTATTTTCAATTTTTTATTTTATTTTTATTTTTTATAAATTTATTTTTTTGTTTAGGCTGTTTATTGTAATTTTTAAATTTAATCAAAAAATATTTTTGTTTAATTTCTTTGTTTTTTATGGCTAAAGCATTTCTTCCGAAATGTTTTTTTGCAATGCAATTAGGTTTTCAAATTTGTTATTTATTTATAAATTGAATAAATTATTTTTACTTACATTTATTTAACTTTAAAAATCTGAACCACCTCCAAGCGGCCTCGAACCTGCGATTTCAGAACCAGAACCAGTAGTCTTCACGTGACGCCACAGCCGAGATTTGTCAGAAAAGCAATTAATTGCGTTTTATTTTTGGCTTTGGCAATTCAAAGGCAGATGTCACATACTAGTTAATGAACTAGTATTTTTTCTGACTGGTTTGGCTTTTCACTGCAGGGAAGTTCCTTTACATAGACCTGCAAGACATACTAAAACTCTTTAAGACAATTATAGCCGTGATCGACTTTGCACTTTAATAACTTAAATGCTAATAATATTTCTATAGACCTACATTTGTACATACATATAGTACAAACCATAAAAATTCTCCTCCACTAAAGCTCATCACTCATACGCAGTGGGGTACATAAAAAACAGTAACATTTTGTTTAAGTACTTTTTATACAAGCAGTGTTGCCACTCAGACGTGTATTTTTTCTACCAAAATGCCTATTTCCAAACCTACTAAAAATAAAATTTCAGGTCTAAAGCCTTTGTATTAATAGGGCTTTGTAAATAATTTGACCGACCAACGGTCCGCCAGCTAGAATTTATCGATGTATGTATGATTCCTGTCCTTCCTTCGATATCAATAAATATTTTTTTCACTTTATTCTCTACTCTATAACATCAAGTTGTCCGACTTTTGTAGGATGTGACAGAGTAGCCTTCAATTATTTTTCGTAGGCTGTTAGAAAGCGAAAAAAACCCCTGAGTTAAAAAAACACCAAAAAACCTTGCCAATTTCTTAGGTCTAGACAGCCTTTAGAGAAGTATAAAGCTGATACATTTTCTAATGCATTTTCAATTTGATTGGGAGACAAAACAGTTTCAGGTTTTTGCCATATTCATTGTCATTTTTGGTTCCACAAAATGAACTTGGACAAGAGATGGTGTAATTTCGTTCGAAATCCACCACCTTCCTACTCTGTCGAAAGAATTAGAAAAGTATAAAGTTTATGCGAAGCTTATTTTTGCCAAACGCGGTTTAGTATTACAGCTATAGCTTTTGGTGGTAGGAAGGACTTCCTCGGTATAGTTGTCCAATGGCTAGTTTGTGAAAAGTCCAGATAATAATACTGTTCCACACGACACATAAACTTTTTTTGGGAAATTTTAGTTGATATCTTTATTTTATACTTACACCAAAATAAAAACGTGATCCATACAAAATTTATATATTGATATTTTTAAGGACCACCTTAATACATAAACATTTATGATTTGTAAAAATTTCTTGCAAATACTTAGTGTACAAAAATCTAATTTTTAGAACAATATTTGCGATATGTTCTTTTTTTAAGTGTGTACCAACCTAACAAGAGAAAAAAAACCTACCAAATTTGATAAGAAAATCCCAATGACGGCTACACTGTATGAAAGTGTCAACAGGCAGGCAGGAGCAAAAATGTAAACATAAATTTGCATAACGAGACATGTACACAGGGTACTGAGCTCAGTTATGTGTACATATGTATGTATATATGTATGCGTGGGTAACAGTTAGTAAAAAAAGATTTTTTCATGTGACACCTACACGCAATGTACTTTTTGCCCTGATACAAATTTACAATGAACTTTTTTTTTCTAGAGTGCATACAATTTTTAGACTTTTTTAATAAGTGGGTCAAATCGATCGATAGTTGGAATCAGCTATTTTTTATTTTAATGAATTTTGGTCAGAAGTTTTATTTTACCATATAACAAAGTTCTACTTAAGGAAAAAAATTTTATTTTTTCAAATATATACAACATTCTAAATTTTGAAAATTTAATTTTTAAATATGGGCATTCCCATGGTGGCGCACGTGACAGTCGTACGATTTCAATGTGATACAAACAAGGAATACCATTTGTTTTCTTTAACTTTTTTGGGCCATTTTATAGCACGTAATTAGCTCTATATTTAACCGAAAAATTAAATCAATCGAACTGCTTGGTCCTGAAATATAAGCATTTAAAGAGAGGTTCGTTACGTGACAAAAAATGGAAGTTGATTTTTTCTTTTCTTACAAAATCGCAAAACTCTGCGAATTGTGGATGGCTATTTTGATGAAACTTATTTTGATATGATTTGGAGCAATTCTAGTTGTTCTTAGAGTTTTTTGAATTAATGCAAATTGTTTCAATTCTCTTTTACAACCCCAAGTGTGAAACGTGACGTGACGTGGCGTCACGTGACATAAATTTCCATCCAAAAATAATAAATGAGCAAATAAACACCGCATCTGATATATTATTCGAACCACTCGGGCTACTATACGCAAAACAAAACAGAAACCCTGCAACTACCATAAAAAATGAAATGCAGGTCCAAACTACAGAAACAAATAGAAAGAAAAAGAAAGAAAGAAAGAAGAGGTGAGCAGCTAATTTCTACCTGAGGATGTACACACAGAACTGAAACTACTGGTTGAACGAAAGAATATAATCCGCGAGACGTACCTAACTATGAACCAACGACGATTTAACACGGCTATAAATAGTGACAGACAAACAGAAACTATTCAGAACGAAAAATGACACTGAAGATGGCACAACGCCGAAACCGGTTTGTCTCCAAACCAAATTTGACAAGGGATGACGGAAAATCGTTCCACATTACATCACATTCCATCGTTATATTTTTGTTAATATTGCTTTTAAATGAATTTTCAACGCAAATAAAACATGTATTTTATGTAGAATATACTTTATATTTTGACTTCAGCACCAATTCAGGGTCAATTTATTAGAAATCTATTATTTATTATGTTTCAACCACATACGCCAAATTCGAACCAAATCGGACCATAAATACGGTTTTTCGAAATATCTCGACCTTGGCACCACCTAGGAAGACCAATTTATGCAAACATTATTCTTCTTACATAGCCAGTATATATTTTAAAAAGCAGACAAATCGGCCCGTAAATACGTTAGATATAAAACTTTAATTTTTTTTGTCGTGGTGGACCTTCCGCTGGAAACACCCATATCTCAATAACTTTTATTGTTTCAAAACTAGTTCTGGTCTCGTTCTAAAGGTGTTTTTAGGGCTATAAAGAAAAAATACTCGAAATTTTCAGAATTTTGAAATTTAAAAAATCGTTAAGGCGAAAACCTATTAAAATTTGTGGTCCAATCTTTTTTCATACTAAGCATCCAACTGATGTTTTGTTTTAAAGATAAAAATTTTTGAACATAGAAAAAAAAATTACAAACTCGATATAATAATAATAATATCCCAACGGTTTTTACCCTCCATTCCCGCCCATCCGCACGAGGGGCGCAGTCCGCATGACGTACGGAACCAATATTTTAAATTTTTGTGCCGAGTCACGATAGGCAGGAGTTTGTTAAGTGTCGAGATCTAAAACTGTTCAGCTACAGAACTAAATTCATCAGCTGATTTTATGTATTTATGTCAATAATTCACTTATTGAGAGAGGAAAGTATCGCTTTCTTAATGCTAAAAAGTGGATCTGATATATCAAACGTGCTGGAATGCGAGTTAAAATCCTGGCATAAGCAACGGAGTGGGTCGTGCAATTCAAAATTGGTTTTACAAGCTTTCAGAAATATGGGACAAAAGTGTCTTGATACGCGTGACGGAACATTAAAACTTAGATCAGCCAGAAGAGACGGACTTGAAATTGAGCCTGTCAGTAATTTAACCATAAAAATTATACCAAGCATTTCCCTGCGACTGGCAAGTGTAGGAAGGTTAATAAGTTTTAAGCGACTCGTATAAGGTGGAAGACTATATTGAGAATCCCATCGGAAATTTCTTAAAGCAAAATTAGGAATTGTTTTTGAATTGATTCTATCTTGTCTGAGTAAATTTGATACCTTGGATTCCAAACCACCGAGCCGTATTCCAGAATCGGCCTAACTAACGTTGTAAACAGGGTTTTAGTGATATACGGGTCACTAAATTCTTTTGACCATCGTTTCACAAATGCAAGTACACCTTTAGCCTTGTTGACTGTCACATTAATGTGAAGATTAAAATTAAGCTTAGGATCCATTGTGATACCAAGGTCCACAAAATTGTATACCTGTTCCAGGTTATGGTTACCTATTATATAAGAAACTGGCAGAACAGCTCTTCGCGAGAAGCACATTACTTTACATTTCTTAAGATTTAGAGGCATAAGATTTAATTTACACCAGTAAGCCATGCTGTTTAAGTCTGATTGTAGCAAAGACCTTTCTTCAATTGAAACGTACGATTTATAAAGTTTTACATCATCTGCATACATTAAAATTTTGGAGAATTTTATATCTGTAGAAATATCGTTTATAAAAAGCAAGAACAGAATCGGGCCTAGGTGGCTACCCTGAGGGACTCCTGAAGTAACATCAATGACGTCAGAGATAGTATTTTTAAACAATACCCTTTGTGATCTATCATAGAGGTATGAAGAGATCCAACGTAGAAAATTAGGTGGAAGACCAAGAAGATCAAGTTTATAGATGAGCAACGAGTGGCACACTTTGTCAAATGCTTTACTGAAATCAGTATATATAACATCAACAGTTTTGCTCTCACTAAATGCTTTTGAGATATAGGATGTTAATTCAAGTAAATTTGTAGAAGTTGATTTGCCCTTGCAAAATCCATGTTGACTGTATGAAATGCTTGAAGTGATAGAATGCGTCAACCGATTTGTTATAATTGCTTCAAATAATTTAGGAATTGCAGAAAGCTTAGCTATGCCCCGGTAGTTCTCCACTGAAGACCTGCTACCGCTTTTATGTAAGGGGGTTATGAACGATTCCTTCCATACAGTTGGAAAAACGCCCTCTTTAAGAGACAAATTAAATAAGGCTGTTAACGGCTCATAGAGATAATCAGCACAATTTCTAAGAAAACAAGTGGGTATCTGGTCAGGACCATAACTAAAAGACTGCTTTAAGGACTTCAGGTAAACTAAAACATCATCGGGAGATATTATAGGGTTATGTATTGAGTTAATTGGACTTAGTTTAAAAGGATAGTCAAAGTATGCTTGGGAGTTAGTGGAATAATTGGATTTAAAAAACTGAGCGAACATGTTAGAAATTGTTTGATTATCACCAGAGACGGTATTTTGATACTTCATGGCGGAAGGAAACCCACGTACATTTCGCTTGGAGTTTACGAAATCATAAAATGATTTGGGATTATATATTATACGTCGTTTGATTTTACACAAGTAATCTTTATAACACTTTTTGTTTAATTCAAAGAACTTGTGACGCAAAAGTGAGTATTTTACATAGTATGAGTGTAAGCCGGTTTTTTTGTGTAATCTAAAATAACGTGACTTTCTGTTTTTCAAGTTTCTCAGTTCTTTAGTGAACCATAACTGTGTTTGTTCTACAGGAACACACATGCGTTTAGGCACATACTTTTCAAATAATCTATGTACAGTAAAATTAAAATGTGCAACGCTTTGCTCAACTTTTTCTTTGTATATAGGCCACGACAATTTAGACAATTCTTTATTCAGTTTTTTAAAGTTGGCTGGCGAAAAATCAAAGCGAATATTTGGCTCGTATGTTTGGACATCGCAATTTTGACCATCGTTTATAATTTCGTAAGATATCTCAATAGCAGGGTGGTAGACATCTTCGGGCAAAACTAGTGGGTCACATTTATTTACAGCCGACTTAGATGCATCATCAACATAAACAAGATCTAATACTTTGCCAAACTTATTGCGAAGTACATTAACTTGATTCAGGCAGAGTTCAGCCATCTCCTCTAAAAATACGTTGTTGCACGCGCTAGACGAGGAAGGTACAATATCATTGTCAATGATGTTCCATGATACATTTGGTAAATTAAAGTCACCCAACACAGTCAATGAATCAGAGGGTTTAATCATTGAATTAATTGATTTCAGTAAAGATACATGTTGTGAATACACTGATAAGTCAGATCGGGGAGGAATATAGCATAGAGCTAAGTAAGTAAACCCCCTTCCAACCTGAAGACGAATGCATTTGAATTCTGCAGATTCGATGTGTGGAAGACTAACTTCTTCAGATGGTATTGAAGAGTCTACGGCAAAGAGTACGCCACCGCCGACTCTGTCCTCCCGATCTTTTCTGTAGATATGATAATTATTTGAAAGAATCTCTGAATTAAAAGTGTGAGGTTTGAGCCAAGTTTCAGTCAAAGAAATTATATTATAATTGCATTTAAGGCCATTAAGATATGAATTCGTTAATTTAGTATTTATGCCTCTTACGTTTTGATAATAAATACTTAAAGCAGATTTAGTAATCAGTTTTTTGGTTCTGTATTCTGACGGGGAATATTTGCCAAATTATTATTTTTGTTGGGCCTATACTCAAATTCACGAACGAAAGCTCCGGAGGGCCAAAAAGAACTACTAAGCAGCATGTCAAAATTTTCTAAATTTACGTATATTTTAAATGAAGAAATATATCTTTCATATTTAAAATTAAATTTTCTGATACTTAAGTTGACAGTTTTAACTTTGGACGAGATGTAAAACTTTATATCGTCCTCGGAAGTATCCCTCGAAAATCTAGATACAAATATAGACTTCTTTGGGGGAACCACAACCAGTCTCCTAGTATCAGACTCGATTACCGGCGGACGGGGTTGAGTAACTGAGTTACTAGTTGAGGGTAGAGTAAGCGTTGGAAGATTGGATGGCGGTGCCACACCTTGAACGGGGGACGGGGAAGATACTGCAGGGTCGTTATTATTAGAAGCAGACTTTGATATATGTTCTTTTGAGGAAGATAACTCCGTTGTCTGTGGACATGGAGAAGAAAGGTTAATTAAGTCATTCGGAAGAGTGCTCTGACGTGGAACGGTCCTTTCATTAGGCGGACTATGAAGACGCTTGCGTTTTGACACACGAATGTCCTTCATAGATTGTACGGTATCTAAGCATTTAAAAGATTTAAATACATTTTCGTAATGTTTAAATTTTTCGGTCAGTACCGACAACTCTCTCCCTACCTCAGAAAACCTATTTCTGGTTTGCCTAAACAACTTAAAGAGATCAACTTCGGTTGACCTGCACTTTAAGCAAGACCAGCGAAGACCTTTGCCATCATTAATAGCGTCCAGAATTCTTCCTGTCAAACCAGCACATTTTAGATGGCAAATACCATCACAGAGCAAGCACGATAAGTATCGTTCAGATTCGCTTTTGATTTGGCAGTTATCAAGATCACACTTCATATTGAAAGATTTAATAACACTTATGTTAATAAAAAGACAAGCAAAATAAGTTTAACACAACACACACAACAATTCAGGAGCTGATGTATTTAGCTTAAAAATATATGTAGCGAACAGTTTGAGTATCACTGTAATGTGACACTTAATAAACGCAGCGCAAACAGCTGTGACAAGAAATACTAAACGAAGTAAACAAAAAGAGCAAAAAGAAATGTGCAAAAATAGAAACGATCTCAGTTAACTACAAAGGAATAACAACAACAATGATAACAACAAATGACTCGGCAAGATTAGATGTAAGCTAGTGAAATTTAATTAAATTTAATAAAAACCACAAAAATCACAAAACTTTCACTTAGCTTCGGTTATTATCACACTAAGATGCTCGTAGGCACTTTTTATAGCAACTTTTACTTAAAATTAGCACAATAAACTTTGCAAAATACAAAGACCAATCAAGGCACAAATAATTAGAACTTCACAGCTTGACGTTTGCGTAATAAAGCTATGTTAATAGAATTTTATTTAATTTTAATTTAAAGTTTGCAAAACAAAATTTTTTCAAAGTTTAAAAATTCGTGTCTATAAAAACCTCTTCGTGAAAATTACAGGATTTTTTAAGATTTAAAACTAAAAAAAAAAATCCTAAAAGCAGATTTTTTAACATTTTAGGGTCAAGTTTTTTATACGAAACCTCCAACTCATTCTTAAACATCTTAAAATTTTCAAGGTGCTTCGTTTTAAACCTTTAAATAAAGCTATGTTAAAATATTTGGGTCAACTTAAAATTTAATTTTTATTTAGAGTTTGTATTTTTAAGCTCAAAAATTCATGTCAATAAACTCCCCTTCTTGAAAATTTCAGGATCTTTTAAGATCACCCAAAATGTATGCGATTTTTTAAATTTCAACATTTTTTCAAAGTTGTTTTTTTAATTTTTGATTTTATATAGCGCCAAATATCACCTTTACAACGAGACCAGAACCATACATAGTTTACATAGGTTTTGAAATATTTATAACAGTTAATAGTTTTTGAAATATTCAAAAAATAAACTTGCAAAATTGTGAAATTTTAAAATTTTGAACTTGCGAAATTTTGTTTGGTTTTTTTTCCTTTGCAGAACTTTGTTCTACGATTCTAACGATTTTTAGATTTGACATGGATTGACCCAGATTGATATAGAAAAACTACAGAATTCTTAGAAACATGCAATGCATGCAAATAACAGACGCTAAATTTTATTTTTTAACTTTTTCTGAATTTTCTTTTCTAAATACGTCATTGTCATTCGCAGTCTTAAGCAACAAGTAGTTAAATAAATAAAAAGGTAGGGCAGTAATTAGAAACAGAAAACTTTGAAAGATTGATTTGCATATTTTTTATTTGCTTTTCTTTAATTTTCGCGTGACATTTTTGAAATAAATTTAAATAGATATTAAAAAACAAAAATCTTACACTTTTCGGTTCTTTATTGTTGCGTTTCTGTAATAAAATTTACATTTTGGTCGTTTTAAGTAGCATTTTTTGCGAACTGCAGCGATACTTAACCGGATGGTAACTACCTCAGCAACAAGCGTCTATTTTTGGAATTG
>NW_023458559.1:31939242-31957596 GCF_013731165.1 Rhagoletis pomonella
AACCGGATGGTAACTACCTCAGCAACAAGCGTCTATTTTTGGAATTGGTAAAAAAAACTGCAAAGACATGCCACTAAAATCGCCTTATACCAGTTTAGACAGATATGTATGTATTTTCTTGAATCGTTTTAAATTTTTCCCTACATTGCTTCCTTTCTTTTCTCTATTCAATTTCTAAAAAAAATATAGTAAAGCAAGAATTTCCTGTAGATTTTCTCCTAGCGAAATCCCACAAATGTTTGCAATTTTCTGCACATCTGCACTTAAATTGGTTTGTATATATGTAACTTACGCTGCTGTCCACACTCCTATGGTCCGCTCACTTTCATTTAAAATGCTGCGTGAATAATTTGCTCTATCAACACTTGATCATGTTTCATTTGAAAAATAAAAAAGCGCGGAAAAATAAAAAGTCCGATTTACCACAGTTTGCGTCAAAGAAAATAAAAAATTTAGAAGTTGATATTTTTGAGGGAAATTTTTTCAACTGGTAAGGCAAACGGGGAAAAATTACGTTTTGAGCAAAATAAAAAAATTCTACAGCTGCCTGAATTAGGGACGACTGGTCACAATGACACTTGTGATACTCAAACACCAACTGGCTGCGATACTAAATTTTTCATTTTTCCTGTAATTCCCTCTGCCGTATTTTGTATTTAAAATTATAGGGAAATGTATGTACTTATACGTATGTACAGTGCTGAGGTCTCATGGCTGCCTGACATTGTTGCGGCTTCTTAGAAAATTCACTTTTCCAAAGTGAGTTACCACTCAGACGCCCGTGGTTGGTCACTCAATAGCACCTATGTAACTGCGCTACTTTAAATTTTTTTATGCTCTGAGTTTCATACTAACTTTTCCAACTACTTAATTGGATTTCTGATAAAATTCCTAGTTATGCAACTGGAAAATGTAAAGTTATTTTTCATGGAATGAAAACCAATAAAAAACTGGAAACCGAAAGTGGTTTTAAGTCTTGAAAATATTTCAATTTTCATTAGACATCGCAAAACAGTGTGAATATTAAAATTACACAACTAACAAAATTTCCAACATAATTGGTTTTCTCTTCTTCTTGGATCAAATTCAGGTGAACAGGTGGCGCTGAAGTCGAGTTATTAGTAAAAATCATATTTATCGTCAAATTTGTCTCATTTTCAAAATATGTATTGGTAATGTGAAGAGATATTCTATTACAAAAAAATGTACCCGCCAGTTGGCGCTGGAGTCGAACAATTACTAAAAATCGTATTTACAGTCTGATTTGGCTAATAAACCCTTGTCGTTAGCTGATTACGTTAAGTGACATTTTGGCCAGTTTTGACTCTAGTTCTTTTGTTTTTTAATGTTTGTAATTTTTTTTAATAAAAATCTAGCACATTACATAACCGGTCACATATAAATCCACATTTCAAACTTCGCACAAAAGTTATAAAAACTCAACAAACTTTAACGAATTTAGCCAAAAATTTTAAATTTTTATTCAGAATTTTTAGAAAGTTATTGGTATGCAGTTGTATAACCCATTAAATTTTAGCAGGTTAAAGTGCAAATTTCAAGACGCTAGAAAATCGCGTTGATTTTTGATAATTTTTTTTTTTTGGCTGACGGTTTTGTGCATTTTCTTCCATATAAAAGAAATTATCGAGCATACTTTATATAGAAGAAAATGCACAAAACTTAATATATGTATGCATATATTGGTAAAAGAAGCACGATATAGATAGGTACATACATTGATAGTTTTCATTATTCCTCTTTGCTTCGATTTTTACTTTCATTTCACCTTCCTGTGTTTTTGAGTTTTCCAAAGCTTTCCATTACAGCTAAATACTTGAATACAATTTAATCTGCACAAAAAGACATTTTGAAAATTAAAACAAGTTCTCAATTCTTTAATGATATGGATTGCACTTTTTTTATGTGATTCACTTGCTTTGCAATTAAAGAACATTGAAATAAATTGAATTGAAAAAATTGTTCATTGAACACATTTTCTTTTGAAAACTTTCTAGGTCAATAGCAGCGCTGCAGTAACATGCATTTCAATTTCTTCATTCACTCTTTTCACGTTTCAGGAACAAAGACATGTACTATGTAAATAAAGAGTAAAGTGTTTTTGTAATTATTGACCTGGTAGCAACTATTGAGTTTTAATCATAAATTTTATTTTATGGAAATAATAAAAAACTGGCCACTACAGGCACGAAAAATAATTTAAGTTTTTTTAGTCCATTTTTTTTTTTTTGGTAGTCCATTGAGCAGCGAGAATTTTCTCCTCTTGATAATTAAACCATAAAACTGGAAATGCTCTTTAATTCCAGATCAGTTAAGCTATGAACGGTTAAATATTCTCCACTGTTTTTCATCTGTGCAGGAATATTTTGTAGCGGCTGCCGTAGCCGCTTTGTCAGAGATGCGTGTTCAGTGAAATGTCCTTAGAGAAGAAGTATGGGTTCCAGATCAAAGAGGAAATTCTGTAGAATTTAAGATTTAAGCGGATTTAATTTGTTGGTGCATAAGGATTGGTAAGTATTGAAAATGTCCTTTTAAAATTGTATCCCTGAAATTTCGCAATATTCGTTTTTGAAATAATTACACATTAAGGACTTATATAAAGTGGATAACAACCTCGAATTTGGTCGTTCTAACTTTGTCAGCTTAAAAAATTACCTATTCGTCCTTGTGAATTCAAAAAATTTTAAACTTTTTTTAATTCTAAAGAAATTTCCTCTTTCATTTCATATGTTTGAAATTACAAAGTCCTTTGAGAGAGAAAAAAAATAAAAATGACACTTTTTTTATTTTTTTATTTATTTTATGGTGGGAGAGCTTCTCAAACAATATAGAAGCAATTTTTTCGATTTAAGTTGTTGAAAAGTAATGAATATCTAAATCCCGGAATCCCGGGACTGTGAGAACGACATCCCGAAAATTTAGGGATAGTAAAAAACGAAAAATTAACATCCCTAGTACATACCGTTATGTATAATGTGCATGTCCAATTAAATATATATAAAAAATACATACAGTGGTCAAAAAATTATAGCCGAATCACTTTTTGTCAAGTTTTTGCGTATTATTTTTGTTGTTATTTAATTTTGGTTATTTTTTTTACCAAAAAATATAGTTCATTCATTAACAAACCCGTGAAAATCCAAGTTTCCAACTTTGTGCAATATTAACGAAGATTTGTTGATATTTTTTTTTTAAATTGCAAACATTTTTAAGGCATTGTCACTCGATTGGTACATTTGTGCATTTTTATATTAGGCCATTGGTACAAAATAAAAATAGTCGGACATTTTTTTTGTAGTCAAAAGATTGGTACAATACAGCAATATTCTTTTGAAAAATTTCAACAAATTATTTTTCGTGATTGGGATAAAAAAAAATATTTGGGTATTCACACAATTGGGATATGATTTGCACCGAATTTCGGCAAATACCCAATCGTGTAACACTGCCTTTCAACTTGTATTTAAATAACAACAAAAATAATATTTTAAAACTTGCCAAAATTTGGTGCGGCTATAATTTTTTCGACTGTTGTACATAATTTGAATAAGATTACTCGGCTGTGCAATCGTAGTAGCACAATGCCACTAATATTTGACTTACAACCAAAATACGGGCAGGAATTTCAAAATTTCAACCCTGTTTGTGTGAAATATTTTATTTTTATCATTATTTTTCTTTTAATCAATCTATTTTGAAATAAGTTAAAATAAAAAAATATTTTGTCATAAACATCCAACCAACAAATTCTGTATGAGCTGTAAAAGTCAGGAGAATTTAGAATATGACTTGAACTTCAGTAGAAAAATATCACTGGAGATTCTCCCTGAATTCATAAAAATACGGGCATGGCTTAGGCACAAATAGGAATTAATCTAGATGCATTTTCTCCTAGGCTTCAAAATTTACTTTGGTGAATTTTTGATGAGAGCCACCCCTCCAACCCACACTTAGAAATATTCTAGTCTTATCATCCAAGGCAAGCCTCAACCCACCATAACAAAATATATTCGTATAAAAATGTGTTGATTGCATTCAACGCATAATTAAGTAGTTAAATGAGAAATAACCGCAAATGAATGAAAGTGAAAGAAACATTAATTGGAAGAAAAGAAGAGCAAATCAAACGAAAAGGAAAGAGTTTGCTGTAAAACTTTGAATGGTAACATGCTGCGATGACACTTGAAAGCACACAAGATAGAGGAGAAAAACAAAAACGAAATTAAAAACTAAACAAATAAAAAAGCAAAAGCACCAACAATACTAAAACCAGGCAAATGTAGGACGAGCTGCAGGTCAAAGCCAGCAAAACTCTGAACAGCCAAACAACTCGCAGACTTAATATCCCCACAAGCAAAGTGTGCAAAACTATTCAGCTGCTTAAGGTGTGCTGTATAAATGCAACTACTATTGCCAATAGTCTATTGGTATGCACAACGCACTAACAACAAGAACAACAGTATAACAACAATAGTATAAAAAAAACACACCACATTTTTTAGTGAAGAAGTTTGGTAAAAGAATTTTCATAAATTCTGAAGAGCCAACACAATTACAGAAAAGTTCCGATGCAACATGGCAACGGTGAATTGGGAAATGGAATAGTGAAATGCAAAAAAACAAAAACAATACAAACAAAAAATATACATACGCACTATAAACGCAGAGAAACTTTCAACTCCATTTGAAAGCTAACAACTGGGGCGATGGTGGCTTAGAAGAACAAGCAAAAGCGGAAATATTTGCAGTGTTTCGTGAAATGCGTGTACCCGGGGCAACAGACAGCCATAGCCAGCAAGCGATTTAGGCCAAAACTTTTCCAACATCTTATTTGAAGCAACACCACTTACACTTCACTCAACTCGGTTCAGCTCTTTGCCAAAGACGCTTGTCTTGGTAAAAAGTTTGCTAAAACTTGCTACTGACTGACTTCACTGTTTTGTTAATTTTTTTATTTTTTTGTTTCTTGGCTAAAAAAGTTTCATTGCATTTGTTAGACTCGCAACTGAGCGATATTGTAAGTGTCAGGTAGATGAAATGAAGATATCCAATGATACAAATATCTACTTGTTTACGTAATTAAAACGCTGATGTTGAAATTTTCTCAGAAAGTTGGTAATGGAAAGCAAAATTGCTCAGGTATTTAGTGTAATTAATTAGTAGAAAATCAACTTTGTGGAAAAATTAATTTGTATTTCTCGATAAAATAAAAATTATGAGATGGGGATTCTGGTTGCCTTAGGAGCTTTTTGTTTTTAAAGTAGGTATTTGAAGCTAAATATTCTGCCTTAAACATAAAAGTGTAAGCTTCAATAATTTGGTACTTGATAGGCTGCACGTACTTGGTTACCTTGAAGGGGCTCTACTTATCACTGTTCGAGTCGCTTCCATGTTTATATAGACATGGCCATAGACTTAAATTCGTAAAAAATATTGAAGACTTTAACTGCTTTATAAATCGTAAATTTGTATAGAAACGTAACTTTATAGAGCTCTTAAAACATACTATATTTTGTATGAATAAGGCCATAAGACTTTTCTCAACCCAGCTTATAGAAGAGCTCGGAATCGCACGAGCCTTGTGCTTTCCATGCACATAACTTTCCATATGAAGACTTTCTCCCTTAGGTAGATATAGAGATAGAAAAGATAGCGATGCACTACGACCGGTGGGTATAGTTAGCCCTCGACTCTTCATAAGGCCTCAGCCAACCTTAGAGTCTTTATAAAATTCAGAATGGATACCGAGTATATGGAGTGACTGTGCTCCTCTCTGGGCTAGAGATGCCGTATGTTCCTCTCCCTTCTGCGTGAAAAAGCCACACACTCCACAAGGAGGTGTAATGTAGTCTTCATAGCAGCGTCACAGAAGTGACATTGGTCGGTTGACCAGATTCATAAATTGTGCAACCTACAATGACCCGTCATAAAACCTGCAACTTAATTTCTCCTTATGGAGGCCCATGAGTATCCTGTATCTGTTCAGATTGCACCCACCTTGTAAGGTTTTGGTCTGGCAAAATCCCTTGATATTACGCCAATGAAGCACCTTTAGTTTGGTGTTTTCCTTCCGGGGCACTTCCTTTATCGTGTTTGTTGGTCGGTTATAGTACCTCCCAAGTTACACTCAGGATTCAATTAGCGCACAATAGCACCATGTTTTGGCACTTCTCGTGCACAATTTAGCCGTATCACTTATTGTAGCACTAGATAAATCCGCTAACTGCATTACTACATACTTATGTATTTCTCGAAAGCTTTATGCCTTTTAATTAAGCCAGCCCTGGGCATTCACGCAGGAAATTAAATACTGTTTCGTCGCTGCCCTCTATCCGGCATCTGCGGCATATATCGTTATATTGAAGTCCTATTCTATAGACATGCTTTCCTAGCGGCCAGTAGTCGCTGATAGTCGCTTCATCTCGCATTCTTTCACTAGCTTAGACTTGGTATCAGGAGACGTTATAGCTAGCAGCTAACCGTCTGGCTGCCTGAGTAAATCACTGCTTTTACTTTTCTAGTAGCACTATTATTTAGTAACCTACTGGCCCCACATAAGCCCAGGATATCGGCCTGAAATGTGCTAGCATGGTTCGCCAGCCGCAGGCACTGATTGGCACTAAGCTCCTCGGAATATACTCATGTCTCTACACCGCAGCCCATCTAGGATCCGTCAGTGTAGATACAAATAGCTTCCTTGTCATCTGCTTGGCTCCTTTACCATTCCACCAGTATATTCAAGCCAAAATCCTAGCTGGATACCACGTAGTCCGTGGTTTTATTTTCTGTCGGAACAATGCTTAAGATTGAGCTATGCCCAAAGGTCTTAGTTTTCCATAACCCCGACTTTCCGAGTCTTAATGTTGAGGACATCTCGATTTCATTTAGGCATAGATCAATCGACATTCAGTGCTTCTGAGGGGGCAGGATCTCAATGCCCCAGTTATCCCCGAACCGACCGCTCTTTGCAAGCTACTTAGTCTATTGATAATGTTGCTGTCTACTTAAAGCTGGCCACCAAACTTCTGATAGCGGTGTACAAGTATAGTATTCGATATAGGCCCTCTCTTTTCGTTTTTCTACGATAAGTTTCCAGTTTAGCTTAGTGTCTAAGATGATGCCCAGATATTTTGCATTGGATTATAGGGATGATTGCCTTTCCGCCTATGGGAGGAAGTCTAAATTGGGGTATCTTATTTCTATTTGCAAACAGTAATAACCCGGTTTTGCTTGGGTTAACGTTAAGTCCACTTCTTTTAGCCCATGTTTGTAGTTTACCCAGTTCCTCCTCTAAGACTTCACTTAGGGTATACAAGAAATGGCCTGTGACTGCAACATATCACTACATCGTCAGCATATGCCTCTACTTAAACTACTCCTCTATTGGGTTCCAGAAATATGCCGTTCAACGTTACCACCCACTGCTCACATATCTGGTTACTAAACCATCTTTGATTTTTATCGTGTTGTGACCTATTGAAAGAAAGGGTTCCGGTCATATCAGGGTCGAGACAGTGGCTAGTCTGACTGGCTTTTATTAGGTATGCTGTTTGTGCTTCTGTTCGTTTCTGTATACAAGATTTGCAGAGGAAGGGTTTGTCACCATTACCCGGAATAAGGTCATAACTACAAAATGGTGTGGCCTGATCGATAGGCCTCTGGCACGATTAGGAGTAAGATTAAGATAAAGGCAGAGGCAGAGATTAAGATTTATATTATTATTATGGTTAAGATTAATATTAAGATTAAGGTTAAGACTAAGATTAAGATTAAGGTGGAGATTAAGATTGAGGTTGAGATTACGATTAAGGTGGAGATTAAGATTAAGGTGGAGATTAAGATTAAGATTAAAATTTAACTATAAATAAAGGTTAAGTTTAAAATTAAGATTTAGATTAAGATTAATATTAAGATTAAGAATAACATTAAGATTAAGAAAACGATCAAGGTTGAAATTGAGATTACGATCAAGATTAAGAGTAAGAATAAAATTAACGTTAACATTAAGATTTAGATTAATATTAGTAAAATTCAACTTAAAAATTAAGATTAAATTAAGACTAGAAGTACCATTAAAATTAAAATTAATTTAAAGATAAGATTTAGATTAGTATTGAGATTAAGTATGAGATTAAAATTAAGATTAAAGCTAAGATTATGATTAAGTTGAGAATTTATGTTGTGATTATTATTTATTAAAATTAAGTTTTAGATTAATATTAAAATTAAAGTTAAGATTAAGATTGAAATTAAGATAAAAATTGAGATTAAGCTTAAGGTCAAGATTAAGATTAATATTACGCACTCCACAAATCAGAGGAGAAGCTCGGCCAAGCAGTGCCGGCAAATGAGTAAGTGCCAAATATTTATTTATTGTAAGTGATGACTTAACTTTTAAAATGGGTATATTCAAATAAATATATATACATAGGTATGTATAGTTATTGGTCATTATCATGAGAAACTCGTAATTTTCTTATTTGACATTCTATTTTGCTTCTCCTTTTGTTTTTGCTGACTCCGCATTTCTTTTTTTTGCTTTTTTTTCTTTTTCATTTCTATGCTTTCAATGCCATCCAAATATTTTTGTTGATATTTTTGTTGTCCTTCATTTCACTTCAATACATAAATTTTCTACTGTCGTTCTTTTTTGCATTTTCCGCATTCACATAAATTTTCAATCTTGTTTTGCTTGCAGGCAGGCAAATACACCCTATTTTACGATTGCCAGTAACCCTTTCACTCGATTTGTTTTGATTTGGGTTGATTCAATTTTAAATCAATAGCAATCTTAGTAACTAGCTGTGATGCAGCAGTTTTCCTTTTTTCTCTTTTACTTGTATTTGTTTTAGAGCAATCCAATACATAAAGTCTATTGGAAAATTAATTCACTATATGTAGCAAGTGACCGAAAAATTTATTCAGCAACCTCCTGCTTATTGATTCAATTATTGCTTTGATTGTAGCAACAGCTGTTGGCATAGCAGTGCTTAAACGCAATTTAATCGCTTGTGACAGGCACACTGATCACAGCTACGGACATCTTCAAAACAATCGATAGCCTGGGAGCGGCGGTAATTTAATAAGGAAAACTTAATGAAAAAAATAGCTTGTGTAGGAAGAAAGCTCATTTTCTGCTACTTTTTTTATTTTTCCTCATTACTTCTGCATAAAATCGCTGGCACGTGCTGGACACAATGACCCCTTAAGAGTTCATTAAATTTTAAATATGAATAAAATAATGTAACGAACATTTTTTTCCACAACACTCCTGCGTGCCTTCGAACCACTTCAGTTTTTAATTCGCATCATGAAATACTTATGGCCCAAATGTATTGCCAGCTCCTTGTGTACTATAACTTAAATAACTCAAGCATTAAATAAATCACTGTAGCGCTTATAAATGCCTTAAAATCACGCAGTTAAGCCGCAGCGCCTGCCGAATTGCTACTCATACGCCATGGTGGGTCCGCAAGGCAGTTTTACACTACAAAAATTAACAGAAATTAAGTGGAAAAGTTGAGGCCTGCAATTTGTTAAACAGCATGCAACAAGGGTAAAAAATAAGTAGAAAAAAAGGAAGAACAGCAATAACAACAGCAACAATAAACGACTCGAGCAATACATATATGTAGATGTAAGTGTAGGCAAGAAAAAATATGCAAAAAATGCGCCAAGCAACCGGAAGTCAGCATGTGGCTGGGCTGCATAAATTTTGCACACCTTGCAGCAACGCACAACTCTCGACAAGTGAATTTTTACAACAGTTACCCCATAACAATTACAACTGGCTACTGGCTACCAAGTATGCTGGCGAAAATTTCTGCAAACGCATGCAAGCAGCGTAAGCATTCGACTGCTGCAACATTGCTACATTTCGCCAAGCGAAAGTTATTTCTTTTTAATCTTATCAACTGCAAATAAATGCAGGCATACGTATGTACTTCTGTGCATATTTGCATTGCGGATTGCTTTTTTATATTTACACATTTCCACCACCACCACCACTACCTGCATTGTCACGTATGCCAAGGAAATGCAATTCTCTGATGGCGCGTTGGTCAATTCCTGCTTTACAGCCTCATTCACATATGTATGTATGTACATATATGTATGTATGTATGTCTATATGCAAAAGTTTTTCGAAGGTTGCAATTCGTCCTTACGCCTTTCCTTCATCACTTTTATCATCATGGTCGTCGTCATCATCGGCCCTATTCATACAATACAAACTTCCGAGCTGGCCCGCCGTTTTCAACAGGCGCACGTTCATCACTCATTGTCCTTTATGCTGTGTTTGCCAACGCCAGCGCCCACATCAACGCTTAATTTCCGTTTCCTTCAAATTTCACGCGCCATTTTCTACTTTTGTTTACCTTCTCTTTGCTTCAATGACCTTTTTATTTCATATAATTATTTACATATATGTACATTTAGTGTACCAGAAAAAAACTCTCACGTCTTTGGTATTTTTCTAAAAAACAAAAATTATCTTGCACAACGAGGACTTACATTATTACTTATTTATTACATTTTTCATTTAAAACAATAGAATCTACAAATTAAAAGAAACTTAAATTAGAAAAAGAAAAAAAATTATTCAAAATAGTGAAATAAAAAAAAACCATTTTTTTAACAAAATATAAAAATTAAAAAAAAGCAAAAAAATTAAACAAGTAAGAGAGTCTAAGTTCGGGCGGAGCCGAACATTAAATACCCGGCGCACGTACTAAGTATATGATTTTCACCTTTGCGAAAGCTACCGCTACATGATAAGCCGGTGTGTATAAATTTTGAGTAAATTAGCGTTCTTAAATTTCGAAATATTGAAGTTTCAAGCATTTCTGCAATTTACTCCAAAAATGTATAATATTCTTATTTTTCGTCTAAAAATTATTGTAAATGTCAATTTTGAGTGCATAATTTCAGTAGTTACTAAAATAACGAAGTTTTCGTATTTCTGGAAATTACCGTTATATGCGAAGTGGGCGTGGTTACAGTCCGATTTTGCCCATTTTCAATACCAACCTACCTTGGATTAACAGAAAACTGCATACCAAATTTCGTTGAGATATCTCAATTTTTGCTCGAGTTATCGTGTACACGGACGGACGGACAGACGGACAGACGGACAGACGGACGGACAGACAGACATGGCTTAATCGATTTCTCTATTCATTCTGAGCATTTATGTATACATTTGTCTATATCTATCTCGATTCGTTTTGGCTGTTACAAACAACCGTTATGTGAACAAAATTAAAATACCCTTGTGCACAAGTGCGCTCGGGTATAAAAAACTCGCTTTGCTGCGATGGGCAGATATAGCTTTTACTCTGCACGCCCCTAAACACAAAAGTATGTAGACAGCTTAAAAAAGACTTTGCCCGTGGGCAAGGCAATGCCCATAACCGCGCTAAAGGCACACCAGTGCTTTGCGCACCCGGCCATTGCGATTATTGTAGCGTCGCAAGCTAAATGATAAGTGCTTTCTCTCAAAATAGCTTTTCACCACGAGTTGTGGATGAGTGCTTTTTTTTAAGAAAAAACAATTTACAAAATCGCATTACCCAAAATATTTTACAGTGCAATTCTGGCTAAGATAGAAAACAGTCTTTCGTAAGACAAATGAAAGACAGATGGCAAGATAGTTCGAAAGACTTTTCTGTTATTCTAGCACAAAAGTCTTAGAAAAAAGCCATCTTATTCACCACTCGTGGTGAAAAGCTATTTTTAGAGAAAGCATTTGTATATCATTTGGCTCGCGTCACTCCAACAGTCGCAATGACCGGGTGGACAAGGCACAGGCGTGCGAATCGAGAAATACGAGTTCGAGAACTGGGGCAGCGGATTTTTTGTTTTCTTTTTTTTAAATCTACATTTTTTGCTTTTTTAACTTAATTTTTCTGATTTTTTATTTTTAAAAAAGATATATATGTATATTGTTTAATTTAATTAAATTTTTAGAAACTTATTTTATGTATTTCTTGTATTTAATTTTTTTTTTTATTTAATTTTCTTTAATGGTTTGGTTGTTATTGTTTTAAAAAGAATATTTTTTAATTGCATTTAAGTTTTAGGTACTTGTTATAGAATTTGTTTCTTTCTAAAAAAAAATTTTGTTTTAGGTTTTAGTTAAAGTTTTATTTAAATTGTTTAGATTTTATTGCGAAAGAAAGAAAGATATTTTTTAATGTCATTTACTTTTTAGAAATTTATTTTATTTATATTAATTTAATTGGTTATTCTTTTGTTAATTTAATTTTCATTTCATTTTAGATTACACTGATTTAGAAAGCAAAATATATGTTTTTATTTCATATAGTTTTAAGGATCTTATTGTTTTTTTATTGTTTTTGTCTTGTCTTTTTAAAATGAAATATTTTTAATCTAATTAAATTTTTAAGTATTATTTCCTTCTATTTTCATAAAATATTTTTCTAATTTAATTTTCTTTTATTTATTAAGTTTTATTGTTTTAGAAAGAAAAATATATTTCTTTTTTTATTTAATTTACTACTTAAAGGCGAACAGCATAACGCTAAGACCTCCTCGTTAGCAGATCTTTCAATTTCTTGTGGTAAATTGAAAGACAGTTGCCAGAATTGCCCTATTAGGCTCAGCGGTGTATGGCGAACTTTTCTTATTTGCTTGCAAGGTGGTTCAGTCTAAGTGCATATGTATGTATATTAGGGTGGTCCAAAAATGCATGTGAAAAAGTAAAGTCGGAATTTTTATGCTCTCATCCCCGAGGATCGTTCTATACCAAAAAAAAATATACCTTTATTTTTTTTATTCTGAAATCAAAAAATATTTAAAGGCCGCTCAAAGCGCCCAAAGTTTTCCATGTATTCTGTATGGGGAAAAAACAACTTTTCGTAGAAATGGTATAGAATTCTTAAAAATCAATATTTTTCTACCAGAAAACTCTGTTTATCTGCTGGATATTCCCAATAATAATACCCAATTGTTTATTTAACCATTTTTTCATCGCAACTATAATTTATAGGTCCGCCAAAACCCACAAAAACCCCGAAAAATGCAATGGGGCGACCAATAAAAAATCGTTAGTATTAATAAATGGTTAAATAAACAATTGGGTATTATTATTGAAAGTCTCCTGAAGAGAACCAGAGTTTTCCGATCGAAAAATATTGATTTTCAAGAATTCTATACCATTTCAACGAAACATTTTATTTTTCCCATATAAAAATACATGGAAAACTTTGAGCGCTTTGAGCGACCTCTAAATATTTTTTGATTTCAAAATAAAAAAATAATGGTATACCTTTTCTCGATATAGAACAATCCTAGGGGGTGGGAGCATTACAAATCCGACTTTACTGTTTTTGGACCACCCTAAGGTACATACATATGTAGGGATATAAATGTACGCGATTGTTTATAACTTTTTGTTGATTCACGAGACATTCTTTATACTTTTAAGGTCACGTTTCTAATCACGATATGTAACTTTATTTTTTGCAAAAAAAAAGCAACTCATTAAAAGCAAATATTTTGTATACATACATATTTATGACTATGCGTCTGGAGCTAAATAATATGGGATGACAAGAAAGTGTATCGCCTGCTTATTTTGTATTCCAGTGTGCTTACAGTTCTTTGATGTTTAATTTGTTGTCAAGAGAACGCGTGTTTTTTTTGTGTACAGGGGCAGTTTGATAAGTCAGGTGCTGCTTGATTTTTCCGTACAGCAACTTTAAATTACCGGCTTACGACCCGCCATGCAAAAAAGCGAACCCCGGAAAAGATCAAAATGGCCTCGGATAAACAATTCGTGATTTTGAATCTGGCTATGACAAATTACCTCCTGGCAGCACATCTTCGCGTATTGAGGCACTTTTCACGCTTGGCAGTTATGACTTTGAAGTAGTGGAGGACTTTTGTCTGCTTAGTACTCAGCATAAACAACACCTGGAGATCAAACGAAAAATAACTTTTGCTAACAAATGCTACATTAAGCTCGGCAGGCAATTGAAAAGCAGAGCTCTCTCTGAATGAACAAAAACTACGCTGTTCAAGTATTACGCGGAAATGGGGAACAAAGATTAAAAGGCTTTTGGGGACTTTCGAGGGAACTATCCAAGGCAAAATTTTTCTCGTTATTCGTGTTCGCGATGTGTACCGACAAAGAGGGATTGACGAACGGTGTGAGCTTTACTATGACACTGTTTTGTCGTTAAGCGCATAAAAAATACGTCGATTGCGCGACTTGAATTTATGGTGCCTATGCATGAAAGCGCTCCCGTGAAATGGTCTTTCGACTCGGCACCCATACCGAGCAACAAGAGCAAGGGCACGCACGAACACAATGGAAGAACTAAAAGCAGAATGACTTTCCTGTACTTACTTAGAATGAGAAGCTGTGGTAAGTATTTCGGAGAGGTATTTGGCCAAGTTTTCTGTTCACGGCACAGACCGATAAATTGTTGTAGTGCCAATTAAGAAGAATAAAATACATCCCATTTGCTCTGTCTCTACTTTATTTTTAGGTAGTAAACACGGCAGCGTGTTCCGCGAATAAAAGCGTCATAATTGGAGAAATCGCAATATGTACCTTAAATAAGTAAGTGCACAAATTTAAAAATTATGAAAACATTTTCTTTCCATTTGAGCCTGTGTATTATTAATTACTTCAAAGCCACGCCCACTGCTAAGCTATTTAAATTATTGTTTTATTTTTGTCTATTTCAAATTCATTGTTTACCCACAACATTGTTTACCCACAACTAATATTTATGCCATATTTATAATAAATTTTAGCAATCTAAGCTGCTTTCGCGGTCGGGCGCGGCGTACAAGGCCTCTATTAGCAGCGCATGTATGCATGCTGCTAATGTCATAAATGTATTTATGCACAATGTATATTAGACTGCGTCACTTCCCAAATAAAAAAAAAATTGGTAGTTTGTTTCCATTGGAATTAATTATTATATTTTAAGACGTCCACCAAAATATTTCGGAAAAATATTAAGATGGAGTTTTTTTACGAATAAAAACAATTTCCTAAACAACTTTTTAAAAAAGTTCTCCTCGGATGTCAAGGCAGATCAAGCTTATAAAATTTGCATATTTGAAAATCTTTTCAAAGGAATTGTAATAATGAGATTTTTGATGCTGTTTTCTTTTACTTTTTTCAAAGATTATATTTAACAATTTTTATTGAGCTCGAGACCGTTTTTAATGAAAAACTTATTATGGAAAAGCAACAATTGAAAGATGTATTTACGAAAAACTTGAATAACTTTGCTGGACCGCAACTTTTTTTGGTGATGCAGTCTAATGTACATATGTAAATTTACATATATGTATGAGTAAATATGCGAATGCAAACATTTAGATTTAACACTCGCTCATGGCCATTTGCGCATTCAATTGGGTCAACAAAGATTTATTTATATTATATTGACGTTTAAATGCGGTAAATTTATGGTAATTAGAAACGATAAATCTTTGTTAAATTGCTGAGAAAAGGTAAGCTAGCGGCGAGAGCGAGCGCGGGTTTGTAACTGGGTAAAGTGCCAAAAAGTGGATGCTCAGTTAAACACGTGCGAGCAAGAGGAATTGTAATTTTGGGTGTCAAGCACGTATTAGGCAGATTTGGTTTCTCAGCGGAAAAAGATTTCTAAACGGAAAAACCTTGATGCCTTATGCATATTAAAAGCAGAAAGGTTAGATTGATAAATTTCAGGTCGTTATTTACATTGATAACGTAAAATTTACAAAATAAGCTTATCCTTATTTATAAGTTTACATTTTTGCCTTTTGCACATATCCCAGCCCTTTTCCTGTTCAACATACACGTGAATCTCAACCGAAAACTCATTCAAGCCAGTTACTTTGTAGTTTTTTCTTGTGTCCAGCAGTAGAGAATTCATTGCTCTCTACTCGCTCTACTCGCTCCACTCGCTTAGTTATTCCCTCTGGCTTTCGTTTTGCGCTAATTTAGGTCCAGCGGTGCGTATGAGTAATGCAGTCACCAGCGGAGTTCATGGCATATTAACTAACCATCAATGAGTGCATTTGTATGTGTGTATTTGTGTACGTGTGTTCGCTCATATTTGTTCATTTGCCTTTATGTTTTGCTACAAATTCATATTTGTAATGTAATTAGATGTAATTAATATTACATTAAGCATGTAGTAACAGCAGCAGCAACTGGATACGAGTTCAACGGCACTGAGCTGATGTGCTAACGTAAGAAAGAAATCTGCTGAATTTTTAAGATATGAGGAGCAGTAGGCTTTCATATTTGCTTACAAAATCGTATTTGGTCTTATTTTCGTATTAAAGAATTTAATTTGGAAAAATTGCACGTGATCAACGACTAAGATGAAAGAAGAATAAGAAATAGCCTGTAAATATGAAGAGCAAAATAGTGAATGGACCCGCATGGCGTTAAAACGCCAAAATCATATCACCAAGAAGTACCTGTGAGAGCATTAGGTTTTGAAAAACACTTCTCTAAACTCTACCGTACAGACTTTTAATAAACGAGCAGAACTTTTTAAGAATGCGTTTTTTATACTACTTTGGGGTCGCTGAATCTGAATTTGATAATCTTTTTTTTCACAGAACCAACACTGGACCAATTCAAGTGAGGAGTTACCAGAAGACTTGGTCAGCACCCACTTTCCGGGATGCATGGACTCGGCACACGTCGATAGTGGGGGAGGTATGGCGAGTAGCATTCCGCCAAACGTCATAACTTCTTCCAAAGTAGAATGGACAATCAACAACTCCCCGGTAGAAGATGTAATGATGAATAAGAAGTGTAATGTAGACAAGATAAACCTAGTTTTCTCTAAGACATACAGGCCGATAAGTCTGACCTCATTCCTCCAAAAAACGCTGGAAAAAATTCTTGACTCTCATATCAGGGACAATTTGCCGCCTGGCATCTTGGAGACTGCACTACACTCGTTAGTACAACCCATCGAGAAGGCTCTAGAATACAAAGAATGCATATCGCACACGATCTTCAAAAGTGACACAACTCAAAATTAAATGTTCCTCAGAAAATTTGAAAAACTATTTCGTAGCACATGCTAATCATATGGCCAAGGGAGACTTTACCTTTGGGTTTTTCAACAAATTATAACCAAAATTTGCTCCAACTTTTGCTGAGAGGTGACTAAAAGCTCTACGCACATTTTAGTGCATAATTTCCAAAATGCCAAATCTTGAGTTATGCCACTTTTGTTACGATCGGGTGCGATATGCTCTAGGGGTATTTCTGAATATTTCCGAAGCCTTCCATAATGTGTCAAGTGAAGCTATTATGAATAGCATCAAATCAATAGGCGTAGAACCTACTATTTCGCTGTGGAAAGCTTTTTAAGCTACATAAAGTTAAGAGCGGAATAGAACGATGCTAGGGTAACCAGACGGGCATGCAGGGGCACACGTCAAGGTCGCGTAACAAATTACTAAATGAATTCGAGGGGTAAACGCCCAAAGTAGTGGCATATGCAGACGACATAGCTGTAGTAGAAGATCAGTAGCGCCCTTTATACATGTAAACCAATGCTGGGATTTATTGCTATTAACTGAACGTCAGGCGGGCAGTAAGGTAACCTGACCATTGCAGCATATATCAAGCAGAGGTATGAGTAGTGGTATGAGCAGAAGTACGAGGATAGCAGCAGAGCTGGCCTACACCAAAACGACAATCAATTCAAAAGTAATGTAGACAGTCAGGCGTAGGGATCGCAGCGATTAATCATTTGATTAAACTAATCGATTATTTTTGTCCATTTTACGATTTAATTGTATAGTGGCTTTGTGTTTTATTAATCGAGCATCCCCCTGCCCCTAACTGGCTACGCCCATGGCACATATACATTCACATATACAAATCTGTTAAATAATTTAACGGAAAAATATTCAAAACTGTAATTATAATTAACTAAAGCGGACTTAGAAATAAAGGGGATTTTTGGGGATAACTGCGGCTCGATATGGGGATGTGTTACAAAAAGATTCTGACAACACTGAAAAGCGGTGACATCCAGTTTAGTGCATAAAGACGTGCTCCAACTGGCGACGCTAAAGAGCCGGTATATGTGCGGCTCAAAGCCGTCCAGATTAACCTAACCTAACCTATACATTAACTTTATCTCTGCTCATCCTTTATATGCAATATTTCCCAATGGACTTTGACGAAAAAAAAATTAAGGAATGCTCATTACTTTTTCCCAGAAGGTATGTAAAAATGTACGCAGGACAGAATTAATATTTCTGAGAGATTCCCTGTTAATTTTTTCCTAGCAGCTGAACTTTTCTTTTTTGTCTTGCTAATTTATTCTTAACTTT
>NW_023458559.1:31957696-31959361 GCF_013731165.1 Rhagoletis pomonella
GATCGGAAGAGAATCCTGCCGACATGCTATCCAGAGGAATGTCGGGTAAGGAGTTAATTGATAATCATGCCTATTACGGTATCCGACGGATGCCATCCGCACGGATCTAATCAGATTCGCACTGTCGGAATAAGCGAGTGCGAAGGATTAGATTCGTGCGAATGGTATCTGTCGGACCGGAATAGGTCTGTTTCCGAGGGATCCCATTCTCATGAATCTAATCCTTCTCATTCGCTTGTTATGACAGTGTGAATCGGATTAGATCCGTGCGGATGGCATCCGTCGGATACCGTAATAGGCATGAATAAATTTTGGTTTTCTGGTCCGCATTTTTTAGAACAAAAGAAAATTGAAATTGAAAACTTTAAGGTAGACAAAAATGATGGTATTCCAGAATTAAAAAGTATAAAAAAAGTGGGGGTACTAATAAACAAAGATTCCCTGTGGGACAAAATAAATCATAAAGGTGACTTCAATTACCTTCAGAATGTAATTGCTCAGATTTACAAATTTACTCAACTCTGCAAGAAAACAGAGTTGCTTTCCTGGGGAGAATATAGAAAAATAGCCTTGAATGTAATTATTAAAAATGTCCAAGGTAAACATTTTAAGGAGGAAATAAAAAGTTTACAAAAGGGTAAAGTAGTAACCTCAAATTCAAAATTATCCACACTGTCTCCTTTCCTAGATAATGACGGATTAATAAGAGTAGGAGGTAGAATAGAAAACAGCAAGCTGTCCTTTGAAGCAAAGCATCCGATTCTACTTCCGTATGGAGACAAATATGTAGACCTGATGATAAAAGGCCTTCACATTAAACATTTACATGTAGGACCTCAGGGATTACTAGCAATTATAAGGCAAAAATACTGGCCATTGCGTGGTAAACAATTGACCACAAAAATAGTAAGGCTGTGCTACAGATGTTTTAAGGTTGAACCAAGGGCACTACACCAATTGATGGGAAATTTACCAGAAGACAGGGTAATTAAAACTAGGCCATTTTTAAATGTAGGAATTGACTTCCTAGGCCCAATACATATTCACCATAAAATTAGAGGGAAAAGGTTCGACAAATCTTATATATGTGTATTTGTTTGTTTTGCAACAAAAGCAGTACATTTGGAAGTCGCATCGGACCTTAGCCCTGCAGCATTTTTAGGTGCCTTGAAGCGTTTTGTAGCCAGGCGAAGTTGCCCTATAAAAATATATTCTGATAACGGCACCAATTTCATTGGAGCAGCAAATAGTCTAAACGAAATTTACAAAATGTTTAAAAATAAAACTCATACCGAGGAATTAGAAAGGTTTTGTGGAGAAAGGCAGATTAAATGGATAAATATACCAGCTAAATCGCCACACATGGGCGGATTATGGGAAGCCGCGGTGAAAAGCGTGAAAAAGCACTTCTTTAGAGTAACCGAAGGCACAATGACATTCGAAGAGTTAAATACCCTGATGGCACAAATCGAGGCAATACTGAATTCAAGACCTTTAATTCCTTGCTCTAATGACCCAAATGACCTGAACATTATAACTCCTGGACATTTCATAATAGGAGAACCAATGGTAACAATTGTTGACAACTGTGACAACAAATGTTACCAAGGGCTGAGGAACCACTGGAAGGCAGTGGAAAAGAATAGTCTAGAATTTTGGAAAATA
>NW_023458559.1:31959461-31973404 GCF_013731165.1 Rhagoletis pomonella
TGCCAAAAAAAGGCGAAAAATTATGATGATCGCCGAAAAATCTGGAATGATCTCAAAAAACCTGAGAAAACTCGACGAATTCCGAAAAAACGTAATACTTTCAGAAAATACTAGAACACGGAAAAAAATCCCCAAAATTACTAAAACAAAAACTCGAAGAATTCCAAAAAAGCGTAATACTTCCAGAAAATACCAGAAAACGTAAAAAAACCGCTAAATTTCTGAAAAACCTCAAAAATTAAAATTTTTTATTAATATCTTATAAATAAATAAAAACCGGTGGTCTGCGGCTATTATCTGCTCCAAAAAATCTTTCAGTGTGAAGGGATTATAAAGTACCTTCGACAACTTGTTCACTTTGTCTATAATTAAAACTGTCATATTATTTACAGCCTCTGCATTCCCTATTTGTATTATTCCTAGAATTGTGGCAACCCTTCCAGACACTAATTTGTTCACGCTTCAAATCCACTTACTATCTAGCCATTATATTAAGTAGCGACACCGCATTTCCATGCGAGTTCATGTGCCATTTTATGACTCCCACAAATGCTTGCAACTGCCCAACGGGCTACTGGTGCTGTTTAACAAACTGACTACTTGATATATAACATTTTACTATTGTACAATGTTATTTATGGCTACAAGCTGTATAAGTATGAATGGAGCAATGAAAGTAAGCGTAGTGCATAAAAATTGAGCACTCATGCGAAACAACTCAATATTTAGTAGAACGTAAATTACTACCAATTCAGTTATTTGGCTAAAAGCAGGGGCGTATGAGTAACATGAAATGTGAAAAATTACCAAACGCTTAGAATTTGTGCATTGCGCATTTTGCTACACATTTTACATTTTTTTTTTGCTTCGGGGAATGCAATTCGATTTTACGTGTTATTTATGGCGTCGTCTAGAATTTTATTCTAAATCTATTTGGTGTAGCTTCATTTAAGATTTTTTCGAATTTTTTCTTCCTTTTTTAACTACAGAAAAATGAAAGTATATTAACCCGTGCATGTGAAAAGTCAATCGAAGCGTGTGTGAATGCGTCCAGCGACAAATCGAATGGTTATAAATTGTAAAAAAGCGACTGACACGTGTATAGTACATGTATGTGCATACATGCGGCAGTGAGTTATACGTCTATGTATAGAAGTGTACCTCTGAATCAGTGATTCCCAAAGTGGTCCAGGTGGACCCCCAGAGGTCCACGGTGACGTGAAAAATATATGGGGGTCCATGAGCTGTAAATAGGTGTCCACGAATATTTATCTGGTTTCGATGTAAAGAACCAAAATGGTTGCTTGATAGCCTCTTTATTTAACTTTAATTTGTTTGAGTGGTGTATCGTGCTCTTGACTCACTGCTGCACTTTCCGTCACCCTGTGTTTTCATACGTGGGGAAGCCTTAAAGGCCACCTGCATACAAAAAAGAACCGGAAGCTGGTATGACAATGAGTGGGGCGTGGCGAAAATTGCTGGCGGCAGAGATTTAAGCACTTCTGTCTCTTCAATGCTACAGGATAGTACGCCACCATTATCTTTTTACAGAGATTCTATAATGTTGAGTTCACTGAGACTGAATGCTGGTTTGATTCCATCGCTAAGACCAGACTCACACATTGTCCAATCTTCACTGATGGCTCCAAAACTGACTCTGGGTCGTAATCTGAGGTCTTTTTCGAAGTTAATGGAGATAAGCTTAACTTTTCTGTAGGGGAAAATGCTTCGGTCTTCCAGGCTGAGGTAATTGCAATACTCAAAGCCACGGACTACTTGGTGGAACATAGGTGGAGAGGAAGGAGTTTACGTGATTCCAGTGACAACCAAGCTGCACTTAAGGCATTGGACAGCCCTCTATTTAAGTATTTCCAAACTAGTTCGGCAATGCAAGTCTCGACTAAAATATGATGGTGAACATAACGAGGTTGTTTTACTCTGGGTGCCAGGTCACTCAGGAGTACCTGATTATGAGACATCTGATCATTTGGCCAGTGTTGGCTCAGACCAGGCACTCCGCGGTCCACAGTCCAGGCACTCCCACCTTCGGTAATCGAAGCCACCATCAGAAACTGGGTGAATACTTCGCTCAGCAAAGACTGAGAGGCATCGAGGGGATGCAGTTGGGCAAAACTCATGTTGCCTTCAATCTCACAAGGTCTATCTAACTTTTTGCTCTCATTGAGCAGACACGACACTGCAGACAACTTGCTGGACTGCTGACTAGTCACTTCACGTGGCACAAACACCTGACTGCGATAGGCGTAAATGACAAGTCTATTTGCCAACTTGCCTTGAAGAAGATGAGACGGTGGAACATTTGTCATCGATTTTTTTAAACTCGTTCTTTTCCAAGGCGAATTAATATAAGGTGATAGCAGGAGTACAAAAACAACAAGAAACAGTTTCTGAATTAAAAGTTTGGCGTAAAAATCTTAGCCGTTTTGATGTTTTAAGTTTTGTGTTTTAAAAATGTAATAAATATTTTTCGCCTCACTTTAAAACTCGGAGCGATCAAAATAAAAATGATGCCATTAATACAAATAAACTATTTTACATATTCTCCACGTGCAAAGTCATGAGTGAGCCGAACATTTGATAAGTTTATGGTGAAGATAATGTAAATAACGCTAGCGCCCGCAGTGCTCTTAAAAAATATAACTCCGAGCGGGAGAGTATTTTGATGTATTTACGAGCTCTCTTTTTAAAAACCAACAAGTGTGTAATCACATTATTTTTATAAATAGAACACAAGAAAATATTTAGCTTTTATTTTGGCCACTCTGAGTTTAGTTTCTGAATACACCCGCGATGCAAATTTACATTGTTAGATCTAACTTTCACATTTCATTTTTTTACGAGATTTGGGAATATTTAGAAATGTATCAGCAGGAGGTCCACCGAAACCAGTAAATTCTTGAAAGGGGTCTACGAGAAAAAAAGTTTGGGAACCTCTGCTCTGAATGTACATACATTTGTTGATGGAGCGTGTATGCGTAAATTACAATTGGAAGCACGCAAATAAATTCACTTAAATTGCTTCTAAAATTTGTATATATGTATATTTTACGAATATTTATCAAATTCCCTGAAAAAAATTCTATGGTGCTTTTTATACTCAGCTGACGGTTGTTTGGAGCAAGCTGTGCGGAAAGACTGGATTATTTATTTTTTAGTGCAACGACAGGATTCATTATTGCGATGAAATTGACGTAGACTTTTTTTCGTATTTTCATCAACTCCAATGCCATTCTAAAGATCATGAAATAGGTTGCATATCCACATTTTCTATGATTTTGTGAGTGTATGTTGTGCAGTATTCTAAGCACATATTCCAGTTGATGCGAGTTGAAAGCTTTTATTTATCACTTTTGGCAAATGTATTTTAGAAATATGAACGAGTAGTGGAACTTTTTTAAGAGGGTGGTAACGCTTTTCAGAAATATGGATAATATTGCTTATGTTAGTCAAAGTTATAAGAGATCCAGGTTTTTTTGCGTAGTTTTGCGATAGAAGCGATTTCAAAGAAAGGTGTGGCGTTTCAAAGAGAAAATTCCAAACCTATCGACAGATACATTCCTGTAAGTAGCCAAATTGGTGTCTGTCCTAGAAACAACGGTAAATATTGGCTTATTTTGGGGTCAATTTTGAGCCTTTGAAGTGCTCTAGCAGCTTATGATTTGCAGATATAACTTTCATTTTCGGGATATAGATTCTTTGGAGCAATAGAATATTACAGTACAGATTTTATAAAAATTCAACAAATATTGAGCATTTTAAAGCAAAAAATTGTTGAAAAATCTTGCAAAATTTTTTTTATTACCAAAATGCTCGAAAACCGTTAGAATGATATTGTTTTTGTTTTCTTTAATCAAAACTTCAAGAGTTTTCCTTTCGTTTGGTATGGGAAGCATTGGTTCATATCTTCTAAGTATGTTTATTTGATTCAAATATATGGGCATAAGTGATTTCCCATACAAAATCACTTCGTCATCGTTTTAAAAACACGTGCATGCGTTGGAAGTGAGGGAAGGAGACAAAAAGTATGTATGTGTGCGTAACTACATATTTTGGCTTTTGATAAACAGATGGCGCAATATTTATAACCTAATCGCGCGTATGTACATATGTAAAAACATACATACGTACATATGTTGATTGCAGTTAATGCGGATCTGTTTCTATTTTTTAGTAATCTATGTATTTCTATACATATTATAAAAAACAACACTTAGAAAAAGACCAATCCAAGAACAAAAGTAAAGGTGAGACATAGATAAAGAAAAGTATAAAGACAACGATAAAAATAAAAACAAAAACAAAATTGCATAACGATAAAGGCAACAATTAAGACCAAGGTAAATTTAAACACTTTACTTATATAAGGGCAAAGGAGAAGGGGAATATGTATATGAAGAATATGATAAACATAAAAATAAAAACAAAGATAGATATAAAGAAAAAGATGAGGATGAGGATACCGATAAAAGTATAGATGAAGATAGAGGAAGAACGATTAAAATAAAGGTAGTTTTAGAGAAAAAGATATAGATAGAGGCACAGAGCATCAATCTGGGAACTATTTCAGGATTTTATAGATTTTCAGGATTCTCGAGACTTATCGATATAATAATCGATATTTATCGGTTTGTGGTAGATATTTTTATCTATTTTGTTATCAAAATTTTTCGCGATATTGTTATTGATTTTGCTATCGATATTTTCGGAACTTATCGATATAATGATCGATATTTTTATCGACTTTGTTATCTTATTATCGATTATTTATCGATTTTGTCATTGATATTTTTATCGGTTTTGTTATCGATATTTTTATTGATTTTGTTACCGATATTGTTACTGACTTTTCTATCGATATTTTCGGAACCTATCGATTTAATGATCGATATTTTTTATCGATTTGCTTATCGATTTTTTCAGAGATTTTGTTATCGGTTGTTTTATCGATTTTGCTATTGATATTATCATCGATTGTTATCGATATATTTATCGGTTTTGTTATCGATATTTTTATCGATTTTGTCATAATGTTTTTATCCGTTTTGTTACCGATATTTTTTATCGATTTTGCTATCGATTGTTATCACTTTTGTTGCCGATATTTTGGTCGATTTTGTTATCGACTTTATAATCAATTTTGTTATCGATTTTGTAATCGATTTTTTGATAAATTTTGTAAACGATTTTATTATCGATGTTGATACCAATATTTTCGTCGATTTTTTTATCGATGTTTTTATAGATGTTGCTATCGGTATTATTATCTCTTTTGTTATCGATATTTTTTTCTTAGTGTGTGCTAGGGATGTAAATTTTTCGGCTTTTTCCGATCCCGGGAGTTTCGGGATGGCGTTGTCACAATCCCGGGATTCCGGGATTAGTCCCGCGATTTAGATATTCGTTACTTTACAACAACTTGAATCGAAAGAATTACTTCTATACTTGAGAAAGAAGCTCTCCTACCATGAAATAAATAATAATAAATGGGGTTGAAGCCTACTTTTTTATTTAAAGTGGTGTTTTTATTTTTTTCTCTGACCGGAGGATTAATTTTGAAGGACTTTGTAATTTCAAAGATATGATTAATTCCAAAAAATGTTAAAAAAATTCAATATAATGTAGAATAAAAATATGGGTAACAAATGCAATAGGAAAATTCTTTAGAATTTAAAAAATTAAAATTTTTTGGATTCACAAGGACGAATAGCTAATTTTTAAGCTGACAAAGTAAGAAGAGCGAAACTCGAGGATGTTATCGAGTTTATATAAGCCCTTAACATATAATTTTTTAAAAAACAAATGAATGGTCGCCGCGAATAATGTTGTAGTTAAGCGACATAATTATAAGTTTTCAGTTATGGAAAAAAACGTTTTTGACGACGCACATAAAGTCATTTGATTTAGTTTTCCATTTTTCGGTGTAGCAGTCTTCAAGAAACTTGCCCGTGAATGAAAATATATATCCATACATATATATCTCTCAAGTCAATAAAAGATTTACAAAATTTTAACGCTGGAAAATCGTTTTATGTCCAAATCCCAATAGATGACAACACGTTGTTCCGGTAAGCCTAGCATCTTTGCTGGGGGCGCTTACAACCTTTTTCGACAAATGAATATATGTAATAAATATAACAATAAGGTTTCTTTGATTGCTCTTCATAGGTCATTTTATAAAAATTGGAGAAATGCTTTTGAATAGTCTTCAATATGAAACTTGAGCAGTGAAGAGAACAAGCGCAGTTGAAAATTTGGGGAATAAAAAAACCAAAATTGATATTAACACAGCTCCTTCACTTACAACGTTTTTTCACATTACCGTTTCTGGTAATTTTTTTAATACCCCTTTCCCATTTCTTCCTAAATATTCTTCCCCACTATTTATTAGTCTCTTATTTTTTTATATCATTCACATTTTCGAAATGTACTTTTCGTTGTTTACCATTATTGCACTTTTGCATTACGCTTGTTAATTCTAAATTGGCCATGGTCACCTACACTTAAAACGTTTTTCCACTCACTACTTACTTTGGAGCGTAGGTTAATGTCCGAAAACTGATGGAAATTGAGAAATTTCGCGACCTTATGACACGCGAGAGTATTTTTAACGGTAATCTGTGAAAAAACTAGTTCTGCGTAAACTGGCGCTTACAACGTTATTCGCGGCGACCATTCAAATATTGCGAAAGTTCAAGGATAAAATTTTAAAATTACATTTTCAATATTTACCAGCCCTTCTGCACCAGAAACTTGAATCTGTTTAAATTCTACAGGATTTCCGCATTAACTTTATACCCATACCTCTGCTCTAAGCATATTTTTCTGAATTTTTTAAATCATTTTGAAATTACTGACGCCAGAGTGAAAAACTAAAAACGCTATTTTACTATATTTATTTTTGAAATTTACTAGCGCGCGGTGTTATATGTGTAATGAGCTAGACATTTTTAAAAAAAATATTAATTATTAAATAAAAAAAGACTTGGATATGCTCTTAACCATACCACGTGTTCTACGTTTAAATTTAGTGGCTGTATCTCCGATACAATTGACATATAATTTAAAAGATTTTATTTATTCTGAGGTCTGAAATTTTGAGGAAAAGCAATTGCTAAGTTTTTATTCATAAGGCCCATTATCATTTTTTTTAGAAAATAATAATAAAAAACGCTCAAAGGCTGAAAATGTTTGTATACTTTTACTCTTTTAAAAGCAGCGTGGCGATTTCGGAATTTCAATATGGGTGTTTATAAGTTTTATATCTAACGTATTTACGGGCCGATTTGTCTGCTTTTTAAAATATATACTGGCTATGTAAGTAGAATCATGTTTGCATAAAATGGTCTTCCTAGGTGGTGCCAAGGTCGAGATATTTCGAAAAACCGTATTTATGGTCCGATTTGGTTCGAATTTGGCGCATGTGGTTGAAACATAATAAATCATAGATTTCTAATAAATTGACCCTGAATTGGCGCTGAAGTCAAAATATAAAGTATATTCTACATAAAATACATGTTTTATTTGCGTTGAACATTCATTTAAAAGCAATATTAACAAAAATATAACGATGGAAATTTATGTCACGTGACGCCACGTCACGTCACGTTTCACACTTGGGGTTGTAAAAGAGAATTGAAACAATTAGCATTAATTCAAAAAACTCTAAAAATAACTAGGATTGCTCCAAATCATATTAAAAAAAGTTTCATGAAAATAGCCATCCACAATTCGCAGAGTTTTGCGATTTTGTAAGAAAAGAAAAAATCAACTTCCATTTTTTGTCACGTAACGACACTCTCTTTAAATGCTTATATTTCAGGACCAAGCAGTTCGATTGATTTAATTTTTCGGTTAAATATAGAGCTAATTACGTGCTATACAATGGCCCAAAAAAGTTAAAGAAAACACATGATATTCCTTTTTTGTATCACATTGAAATCGTACGACTGTCACGTGCGCCACCATGGGAATGCCCATATGCAATTCATAAAACTCACGAACCAACAATTAATATCATTAATAAAATGTACAAAACCTAATAAATCAAATAAGGGCTACTTGTTTAAGCATTTTTGGGGTTGCTGAATACAAATTAGCTGTCGAATTTAAAAATTCAAAATGAGATGAGAATGTTACTCATACGCCATATACAGAAAAATATACATTTTTTATTTCATTTAATTTTTTATTCATTTTTGGCTTTTACTTTTGTTTTCTTTTAATCCTAAAATTTTATTGTTTTAAAAAGAAAAATGTTTTTTAATTGATTTAATTTTTAGAAATTTATTTTATTTTTTTTTGTTCATTAACTTTATTCTTTAAATTAAATTTTAAGGAAATTTTTTAATTTTATTTTTTAGAAACAAAAAAAAATATAATAAATTTTTTAATAGTAATTTATTTTTTCTTTTGTTCTTTTTTATTTTTCTTGTATATATTTTTTTGTATAGGAACTTATTTTATTTTTGAATGTATCTTCTTTTAATTTAATTTAATTTTAATTTTTACAAATTTTTTTAATTTTTTTTTAATTCAATTAGATTTTTTACTACTTTTTTCATTTCTAAATAATTAAATATTTAGAAAACTTATTGCTGAAATTCAAAGAGAATAACGCTAAGATCTCCTCGTTTGTAAATCTTTCAATTACTCTTTCGGACAACAGAAAAAAGGTTTCAAGATAGTTGACAGGATTGACAATTGTCTTACGAAAGACTCTGCTTACAACTCTGCTTTATAGGCATTTCCAATTGGACTCAGTTGGCATTAAGGAGAAACCACTTGCCTGTGTATTAAACTCGGCAAAAATCACTAACGAATAAGAAGAGAAGTTTGTTTTAAAAATTAGGTAGGTTTGAATGAGTTGCTGTCATCCCTTGTCAAATTTCAGAGCCAACGCAAGCAGCAAATACATAAGCATTCCTAGAACTACTTATTCATTCACCCAAAAGATTGCGTATACGTCACGTAGCACAATCCTTTATTAGAAAGCTGTCATTATTATCTTTCACCTACACACAATTAACATTCTTAGGAGCTCAACCAATTCTAGTGTCATTCAAGCAGCTGCAACAAAGTCTTTCTCGTTTACCACACAAAGCGCAGTGGCATTCTCACTACGCGTAGCAGTCTTAATGCCATTAAACCTTGGGTCATGCGTCAACGGTGAAAGTATTTCGTTTACTACTAACATGTTTTCAGCATTTTTATCATGCACTGTGCACAGTTAGTTTTCTGGCGCTTGTTCCCCTCTACACCTCTATACTTCTACATTCTTTACGCTTCTTTGTTTCCGTTTTCAACTCGGATTTCATACTAAACGTTAGCAGCTGTGAAGTCATATGCTACACCCTCAAACATTGTAGATTTCAAAAGACATTTAGTTCGTTGCCGCACAAAAGCAGACGAGTTTCTCTGCGCAGCATAATAAAGTTAACAGGCGGCGCGTAACTTGGTAGCTTTGCAATAAACCGCAATAAAGTCAACTAAAAAAGTTGTAGGAGCATACAAATGTAAATAAATTTCGTGATACACTGCACTACGCTGCCTGCAGCAGTCATGGCGAATGCCAACAACTACTACTACTACAGTTGCATTTTGTGATTGGGTTGACTTCACGGAACGCGTTGCCATGCAGCCTTCGCAGCGACACTTTCATTGTCTACGCGCGCTCGTTTATTGCAGACGCAATCAGGGTTGCCATTGACTAGAAAAAATAATTAGCATCCACTTGAAAAAGATATACTAAATCTGAAAAATACCTACCAATAACTTTTTTTGTTCTATTTTTTTTAGTTATTTCAATTTTTACAATTTTTTATTAAGGAACTTTTTACTTTTTTGTATAAGAATATGGTTGCGCTTTAACCAAACCCTTAAAAATCAAGGATTAAAGCTAAATATATACAACATTTAGAAGAATTGGAAAAAATTTCGTCTAAATTTAGAACTTTTTACTCTAAATTTTTAGAACTTTTTTGGGTATGGCGTTGTATAGCCCATGGAAGTTTAGTTTCAGTAACAATGGCCAGCTAATATTTTCCGAAGGTTTTTAAAAATTTCTTTGCCGCCGGTCATTTTTGTTTTTTCGCATTTGGCTTTTTCAATTTTTTTTCGAACAATCGTAGCGTATAATATTGTCCATTTTTTCTTCTTATTTAAAGAAGTCTTTAAAATATTTATACAATCAAAAGCTCCTCACGATTCCAGTAAACTTAGTTTTGAAAGAAGCACGAAATGTTCGCTTTTTATCGCTATGCATACATGTGTGTTTTTTATAAATGTGCCTTAAAACTTTCGAAACTTAATGCAATGAAGTAGACTACACTTTTGGAAAGAAATTTTTTAAATAAAGTTAGCTACGAAAAATAAAGCGGGAACAAAAATTTATATTTGTTTTTTCAAACAAAATACTTAAAAAAAATTTACCTTTTTACCAACCCTAATTTTTTCTACCAATTTTGGTTACAATTTACCAAAGTAGCAACCCTGGACGCAATCTGCATGCTTGCGATTCTTTCACAGCCCACCCACAATCGTCGTTTGGTTGCTTTTTTTGTTTCACAAAAGCGGCCATTATGCTCATGGCCGCATGCCTTAATAGTAATGTTTCAGTTCAGCAGTGGCGATGCAGCACACAGCAGTTCGCGAAATGAAAATCGCATACGTGTGTGCAAAAAACTATGTACTCGTACATATTCGTTTCCCATTCACTTACAGCTCAGTCTCAACTTTTTGCAAAAGTCGCGCTTCTGCTGGTGCGCTTATAACGCTCACGCGGTCGTATTATTATTTGCGGCGGCTTATTAAAAATTTCCACTTCCGCTTTAATGGGAATATTTCTGTGCGACAAGCTATCGCCCACCACATTTTACGATTGTTCTTCAATTGCATTCTCTTCGCCGGGCACGCTTTATTTCATGTAATCATCATCGTCAGCGTCGCCTCACTGCAAGTTTTATGCGCGTGGTTGCACTTTGTATTTACATATATTTATATTTATAAATATCGTAGATACATATGTTTGCAATCCCTTTATATACACACTTGTAATACCTGCATTATTGCTCGCTTTATACCTATCTTTGCTTCTATGTATTGTACATTAGGGTGGTCCAAAAACAGTAAAGTCGGAATTGTAATGCTTTCACCCCCTAGGATTGTTCTATATCGGAAAAAAAGAATACCCCTATTATTTTTCTATTTTGAAATCAAAAAATATTTAGAAGTCGCTCAAAGTGCTAAAGGTTTGCCATGTATTTTTATATGGGAAAAATAAATTTGTTCGTAGAAATGGTATAGAATTCTTGAAAGTCAATATTTTTCGATCGGAAAACTCTGGTTCGCTTCAGGAGACTTTCAATGCTAATACCCAATTGTTTATTTAACCATTCTTTAATACTAATGATTTTTTATTGGTCGCCCCATTGCATTTTTCGGGGCTTTTGTGGTTTTTTGGCGGACCTATAAATTATAGCTGTAATTAAAAAATGGTTAAATAAACAGAGTTTTCTGGTAGAAAAGTATTAATTTTTAACTTTTCTATACCATTTCTACGAAAAGTTGCTGTTCCCTATATAAAATACATGGAAAACTTTGGGCGCTTTGAGCGACCTCTAAATATTTTTTGATTTCAAAATAAAAAAATAAAGGTATATTTTTTCGGTATATAAAAATGCTAGGGGATGAGAGCATAAAAATTCCGACTTTACTTTTTCACATGCATTTTTGGACCACCCTAATGTACATATACATATATATGTAGAAATTTATGTATGTAAAATTGTTATTAAACTTTTTGCCTGCAAACATTTCTTCAACCAGCCAACATAAATTGCATAAACGTTCACTTTCGCTTCACATGGCGTATGTATGAGTGACATTAATTGCTCTTACAGCGTCGTTCACCGCCGCGGCATTGGTTCTGGTCTAGCATATGGTTTTAATGCACTTTTAATTATGCCATTTTCGAGGTGACTGCTAGCGGTTAGCGCACAGGTTTATTAAATTTTTTTTTTGTTTTTATATCGCCCAAGTTTTATTTGGGCGTGCGTGGAAAAATTAATTGCTGCTGGTGAGCCTTAAGCTTTTCTTTGTGGCTTCGGGGTATGTATTTACATATGTCACGTTTTCGCAGGAAATTCAATGTATTGAGCAATAACGTGTTGTCCTTAGTACAAGTAAGTTTTAATAAATTTCACATAATGAAAACATTTAAATTGAAGAGTTGTTGGAAAATAATTAAAAATAATAATAATAAGGAAACTACTTCAGCAATCTTGTGTTATTAATTATACTTTTGGCGGAAAAGAAGGCAACAATGCTGCGCCTTAAATCGATCTCAGTGAGCGGTTAGACAAAAATTCTATGCTGGATTAGCAATTGGTCTACTATATCAAAAGTCGAATCATTCGAAATGAATATCCTACTTTATAAACTTTCGGCTACCAAACTTAAAACCACAGTACACATACATAACGAGCCGTACGCATCTACATATGTATATAGTACGCGAAGGAATTTTTTGTCCAGGTTATCAGATCTGCACCGTTCGTACGATTTTCAAAAAGTGAGATGCCAAATTAAAGAGCTTCGGATGTAGATGTGCAATAAGGTTTTACTTTTTCGAAAAGAGTTGCCAGCTGTTAAATAATTAAACAAAAATTATTTAATAATCAATGCCCTCAGACCGGCACCATTCGTTCGATTTTCAAAAGTGAGGTGTCTAATGAAGGGACTGAGGCTGGAGAATTTAAATAAGGTTTTACTTTTTCGAAAAGAGTTGCCGCCTTTTTAGAAATTAAGTTCAAACAAGTAAGAAAGTCTAAGTTCGGGCGGAGCCGAACATTAAATACCCGGCGCAAGTATTTAATATATGACTTTCACCTTTCCGAAAGCTACCGCTACATGGTAAGCCGGGGCGTATCAATTTTGTGTAAATTAGAGTCCTTAAATTTCGAACTTCTAAGCGGCCTCAATTTTTGTCCGATTTCAATAATTTTCAAAGTTTTGCTTTTATGTGGCAAGCAAAATAACTATACCGAGTTTGGTACAAATTGGTAGAACGGTTACCGAGATACATATATGTGATCATAAGTGGGCGGTGCCACGCCCATTTTCCAAAATTTCATCACAAACGTATTTCTTGGTTAAGAATTGTTGTAAGCATCTATTTTGAATAAATTAGCTTTAATAATTACTGATTTATCGAAGATTTTGTATTTATCTAAATTACTGTTATATGGGATGTGGGCGTGGTTAGTGTCCGATTCTAAAAATTTTCGGCCATTTGGTATGCTGTGCGAAGGCCAACAACTGTGCCAAGTTTGGCAGAAATTGGTGCAGCGGTTACCAAGATATACACATGTAACCATAAGTGGGCGTGGCTACGCCCGTTTTCCAAAAATTTATAATATTCTTATTTCTCGTCTGAAAATTATTATAAATTTCAATTTTGAGTGACTTATCTTCAGCAGTTACTAAAATATCGCAGTTTTCGTATTCCGGAAATTACAGTTAAATGGGGTGTGGGCGTGGTTAATGTCCGATTTTTAAAATTTTCGGCCGTTTGGTATGTTGTGCGAAGGCCAACAACTATGCCAAGTTTGGAAGAAATTGGTGCAGCGGTTACCAAGATATACACATGTAACCATAAGTGGGCGTGGCTACGCCCATTTTCCAAAAATTTACAATATTCTTATTTTTCGTCTGAAAATTATTGTAAATATCAATTTTGAGTGAATTATCTTCAGTAGTTACTAAAATATCGCAGTTTTCGTATTTCTGGAAATTACCGTTATATGGGAAGTGGGCGTGGTTACAGTCCGATTTCGCCCATTTTCAATACAAACCTACTGTTGAATCTTGTATTTATTAATCTACATATATACAAACAGATGTGCTATGCATATTGTGTATGTAAC
>NW_023458559.1:31973504-31981654 GCF_013731165.1 Rhagoletis pomonella
CATTTTACCGCAGTGAGAAGCATTTCGCGAGAGTTTTGGCCGTTCACCTACCTTGGATAAATGGAAACCTACATACCAAATTTCGTTGAGATATCTAAATTTTTGCTCGAGTTATCGTGTACACGGACGGACGGACAGACGGACAGACGGACGGACAGACAGACATTGCTTAATCGACTTCTCTATTCATTCTGAGCATTTATGTATACATTTGTCTATATCTATCTTGATCCGCTTTGGCTGTTACAAACAACCGTTACGTGAACAAAATTATTATACCCTTGTGCACAAGTGCGCTCGGGTATAATTAATGTAAACAAAATAAACTGATTGTTACAACAGATATTGTTTTAAAAGGCTTTATAACTTAGCTATGTGTAGGAGGGTTGCCACATGTTTAAAATATATTCAATTTCAATTTAAGGAATTCGGTAAGTGAATAAGTGGGTGTCAGAAAAAAGAGTTTTAAGAAGGTAGTAGTTTGAAAATATTTTAAAGAGTTATATGTAATATTAAAAATGGGTGTCATATGACAGAATTTTAATAAATCTTCAGTTTGATAAGCTAGACTATTTTTGATGTGTTTGAGGGTTGCCACCAGTTTAAAAGGTTAAATTCAAATTATTTAAGAAGTTTATGAATTCTTAAAACATGGTTATCAATGAAAATGGGTTCAGAATCCATTATTTTTGAACTATATTTTGGAGGGTTTGCACGAATTTAAAAACTAAAATTCAACTTAATGCATCAGTTACATACTTGAAAAACATATAACCATGTCAGACGAAAGATATGTAAGGAGATTTTAATTTGTAAATAATTTTGGAAAGGGCTGCCGCCTGTTTTGAAAGCCGAACTTAGTTTAATTATACAAAAGTTATGTACATTACATTATAAAATATCAAACGAACGAGTGCTAAGAAATATTTACTTTGAACATTTCGAATTTTTTAGGGTGTCAGAAGAGGGTTGCCAACTGTGGAAAATTTAATTCATTTTATTTAATAAGTTAAATGGATTATCAAAAGATGTGTATCAATCCAAATGGGTTTGAAAATATGTAATCTCTGAACTGCATTTAGAAGAGTTGTCATGTGTTGAAAAAATCAAATTCAATTTAAAAAGATTTTAGTTTCAAAATACTTTTAAAGGGGTTTTCACCTATTTTGTAAGTCGAATTTGTTTTACTTATACACAAGCTAAATGCAATATTGAAATATTAATGTCAAGTGATAGAGTTTTTGGAAAACCTGCGCCGTTAGTTCGAATTTGATAAGTCAAATTAAAACAAGTAAGAGCAGCGCTGTCTTCGGCTATGCCGAAGGCTTCATACCTTTCATGAACATCTGCAAATTTTACTTTGACAGATTACTGCTTTTGAATACATCTGGATACATCGATAGAGGAGTTACATACTTGTATAAAAAATCGCATCTAAACAATCAGAGGTATGGTAGATATACTTTATATGGCACCAATCTAAGTGATTTTCACTGCTATGTGATCGGTATGTAAACCGGTAACACAATTTATTGGGCTTAGTTTCCTACATAAAGGAGATATATCGCAAAAACTGGTATCTGAACAATCAGTGCTATAGGAGATAAAGCTTATACAGCATAGATTTTGACGATTTTCTCAGTAGACTTTGTATTATTATTTATACAATAGCTTACGAAATTTATCGGTTTTAGCTGTCCAAATAAATTAGTTTTACATTAAAACCCCATATCTGAACAATCAGTAATATGGAGGCAATATATAAGTTACAGTGACCCAATATTTGTTAGTTTTACTGTAAACTATCTGTTGATAATGAGTGAAAATAGTGCGAAATACCATGTTTCTAGCTGCATATATTTAGAAGTTATAACAAAGAATCTCATATCTGAACAATCAGTTGTATGGGAGCTATATGTAAAAGTGACCCGATCTTTGTTATTTTCACTGTAAGTCTTCTGTTGATAATGAGTGAAAACAGCGCGCAGTTTCATGGTCCTAGCTACATAAATGGATGAATTATAACGAAAAATCTCATATCTGAACAATCAGTTGTATGGGAGCTATAGGTTATAGTGACCCGATCTTTGTTATTTTCACTGTAAGTCTTCTGTTGATAATGAGTGAAAACAGCGCGCAATTTCATGGTCCTAGCTACATAAATGGATGAATTATAACGAAAAATCTCATATCTGAACAATCAGTTGTATGGGAGCTATAGGTTATAGTGACCCGAACTTTGTAATTTTCACTGTAAGTATTCTGTTTGATAATGGGTGTAAGTACTGCAAAATTTCATGTTCGTAGCTGCATAAATGGAGAAGTTATAACGAAAAATGTCATATCTGAACAATCAGTTGTATGGGAGCTATATGTTATAGTGATCCGATTCTTTCGGTTCCGACAAATGATTAATACATTATAAAAATACACCCACCTACCAAATTTGATCCGGATATCTCGAAAACTGAGAGACTAGATTGCATACAAACAGACGGACAGACGGACATGGCTAAATCAACTCAGCTCGACGTTCTGATCATATAAGTATACATTTTAATGGGTCTATCTCTTTTTGTTCTGGTACTTACAAACATCGGACCAAAGTTATAATACCATTTCATGCTCATGAAAGGTATAAAAATGGGATTTTGCGTAGATGTGCAATAAGTTGTATTTTTTTAAGTTAGAACCTTTTTAGCGGTACCGACACCTTGCGAGACCTCTCATCACTCAGAAATGGTTTATATGAGTCATTACGAATATTTTTTGAAGGTTTTAGATAGGGTTTCAGCTTTGTAAAAATTGAAGTTCAATTTTGGCGTTTTAACGCCATACGAATTCACTAGTTAAAACTAATGGTGATTTCGTTTCTTCCAAAAAATGTTGCCCTTGCACGCTGCAAACTGTGTTTGATGTGCAAAAGTCATGTTGGTGCGACCGGATCAAAAGCTACGGAGGGACTAATGACATGCAAGCAACTAGCAGGTAAATCTTGTGGATAGATAGGGTGATGGCTTCGATTTTTAGATCTAATTTAGCCACGGCGAGACAACCGGCAATCTACAGAGATGACATTAACAAGATAGTTGTTTCCTTATGGATTCAGTAACTATGGATATCAGATCACAAGGGAATAGAGGGAAACGTGGTAGCCGATAACTTAGACAGGATGGCAGCGGCTGCAACTTCCACAGGGCCTGAACCATTTACACTAAAACCTGCCTTGGGCGGACGGATTATGCATTTCTTATTTTTGGAAAAGTGATATGTTAAGGACTAACATTATTAGCTTAAAAAAATAAAACAGATTAAAGGGGCATTTTCAATTCCTATTCGTCCCAAACAAATTTATTTCATTTGGTAGACTTTTATAAAAAAAAAGTAAATTTTAAATAAACAAAAGAAATGTAGACAAAACTGGTTGAATTAAGGTGATTCTTTTATTTGTGCCACTAATATTATGAACTTCTTTCAACCAGAAATTAAATTTTTTGACGTAATTTTTTTTAAATCGAGCTTTTTTCGACATACCTTAAATTACTTTATCAGATATGAACACGCTAAAGTATTATTAAATACATATAAATTTAACTACTGTCTTTCGTTTTGTTACTTATGAAACAATTTTCACATAAAATAAAAAATCACGTTCCAAACCTATTTACTTATTAATTATTATATGGTAGGAGAGCTTCTCAAACCATTTTGTTGCAATCTTTTCATGTTAAGTTGTTGAGAAATAACAAATATCTAAATGAACTAACGACACCCCGAAAATCCCGAGATCGTAAAAATCGAAAAAATTAACATCCTTAATCAGAATAAACAAAATCTTTCAAACTTTCTCGCCCATCGTCTCCTAATTGTCTTACAAAATAATTGCAAATTTCTTAGCCAAAATTGCCCAGTAAAAATTGTATGGAAAACAAATACGTATGTATTGCAATTTCCGCTCCCAAACTTCCAAGGAAACTCTTGGCAAAACCATAGTATTACCAATTTTAGTGCCATTTTTTGGTTGGTATTCTACCAGCGACACTATTTGCACTCCAGTCAGTTGAACGCACTTGAATTTACTAGTAGTATCCATTATGTCATTTGTGGCACTTTATATATAAGTATGTATGTATGTACATATGTGGCATACCTCTCGGTACTACAGTGCTTCCCTATTCAAGGTATCTGTTCGCATTTTAAAATTCCCAGGAGCATGTATGTACATGCTTAGGTGCATGCGTTTCTAGATGCAACTACCTATGTATGCGCTTGTATATTTATATACTATGCTTATGCATGTGCTTTAAACCACATACCTGTGTATAATCAGGACTTCGGCACTCACGTGTACCCCAATAACCAGGCTAAATGGCATTAAAGTGTTAAAAGGATGCGAGACGCTTGAGTGCAAAAGTTTCTATACTCTACTAGGTCGGGTGTTAATAGTGTAAAGAGACACACGTGTTGTACTTGGAAGCAGACACACTCTTATGTATCTATATAGAAATGTGTGCATCAACGTATATGTATTTGTACAGTGCATACCACAAAAATCTTTACGTGAAATGAAAAAGAATAAAGTGGATGACGGTTTGAGGAGTGATTATCAGAATCTCTGAAATGCTGAACATTTTTCATTGACTGTCGCGTGCACATAATTTTTTTGACAGCATTGGCCCGTGCTTTGTTTGGATTTGTCGACGAAACTGTATTATATGAAGACCCCTTCCAATTGGTGTGCAATTCAGCTGTAATTTTCCTCCTCACGTTCTGCTTCGTATTCATCAAGCCAGCCTTCAACTTTTCCCAATCCATCATCTCCTTCGTAACCTCTAAATGCTCCTATCGCAGAGAACGCAACCGACTAATATATCCTCGAAAGTCTCCAATTGTTTTGAAGCTTGCCATTGCCGAATCACGAGGGGCATAACCTGGGAGGAGGTCGTGGTCAGCGTCGCCGGTGAAGTGAGATATGTATGTATCTGGAAATAATCATATACACCAAACTTTTATGGAAGAAAGGTCGCCCAAAGAGCTCTGCTAAGCTTTGCTAAAGAGTGATTTGGAAAACTTACTTCTCTAGGAATATGGATAAGCTAAGGTCCTCCCTCCCGCTAGCTCTGTTCCTTACAGATGACATAGGTAGTACAGTAGTGTTTAAGAAAAGATTTAACGTAGAAGTATCCAGCTTAGCAACCTGGAGCGTATCCACCTTCGTGAAACTACTTCGGTACACAGACGGCTCGAAGGCCCCTAAAGGTATAGGATTTAGTATCTTCGGACCCAGTACCAGAGAATCTTTCAATCGGAAGTTTAGGCCATCGATCTTTGTGCCAAGACAATCATTAATAGAGGGTACCAAAACGAGAGTATCATAATCCTCAGAGACATCCAGGCGGCACTCAAGGCTCTCTTGTCTTATGAAATTAAATCATAGTTAGTTCTTAAGTGCATTGAGAACAGAATAAAGGCATATTCAACAAGATTGAAGTGACAATTGTCAAATGTCAAAAAATTTAAACAAAGAAATTAACCCTTTGTTATGCATTTACCATATTTGATAGAACTCAACATCTTTGAAATGAAAGTTTTTGTAAATATGAAAATATTTAAAATCTCATTAGAATCAGCCTCATTTTATTTATTGAATTTTCGGTTTAATGTAAATGTGGAAATGCATACTTACACAAAATTATGCACTAAATGAAACACACTCATTTATAAAACCTTTTTGACAATTTTCTTGCTTTTACTACCCCAATGTTTTTGAGCATATATTTTTTTATTCAAATACTTAATTCTAAAGTATATTAGACATTAAAAAAACTTACTTAACTTCAATAATTTAGCGATTATTAAAAAATTACTTTCAGTTTCTTTATGTCAACAAGGAATACTGGTTTAGGTTTTATAAGACCACCATTTGAAATTTGGCCTATCCATGTATGTATATGAAAGGGAGATTTTCTTTTCATATTCGGTATGATAAATCCTGCACCTGGGACCAAACGCGTCCACTTAGATATACTCGGCTGCGATAGGCAACAAATAAAGTCACGACCACACGTGAAGAGTCTCCTAATGAAACATCGCAGCAATTTGCCCACCGTTGTCGCTTCACTCGGCAATTCGAAGGTTTAAAATAACGCACGAGTTTGTTGTCCAGGCTCTTGACAAACACAACGCCCCGCTCGCAATTTCTTTTCATTGTATTATGTATTTAAAATCGGTCGCACAGCTCACAATTGTAAATGTATGTATATAAAAAAAAAATGTTGAATAGTACTTCTAGGGTTAGGAGTTGGCATTTCAGTCGCAGTTCAAAAGAGATAAATGTCGAAATCACTCCTACCTTGTTATGCCTTGGAACAGAATCAATAACATACATTTAGAGTGTGTACCTGGTCACATGGGAATAGAGGGTAACGAGGCGGCTGAACTGTCCTACAAGGTAGGCGGCAAGAATTACTCCAGTCGGTCCAGAGCACTTCCCAGCAGCAGGCTCCAATACTATAGGACGAGAGGAGAGGAACACACTGAGGGAAATAAATTGGCATAATTCGGTAGTAATGCGTCAAGCAAAGAGTTTACTGTGAGCATATAGCAAGAGACGATTCCAAAGCTTAATTAACCTCCCAAAAGATAAGCGTAAAATACTAACAGGTTTCCTTACAGGACACTGCAGACTAAGTTCATCTAAAGCTGGGGATATAGTAGTCAAATGATCACAATACCTGGTCGTCTTATCAGCTATCGCCTTTACTTCAGTATTACTAAATAGTTATGTCCTAACTGTATTAATCGTCCAAGGTCGATTCGAACACACTGTAAAAGATATACATACATACGTACATATATCGATAAGTATCTACTTACCAATGCCATTGACGCAACTGACGATGATTTATTGCATCACACTACCCAAGGAAGTATTACCAGCATTGCACCGGACATATGTAACTTTAAGTATTTGTACATCAGTATAATTTCGTGCGTAATACAACACATCTCTTTCCAACACACATGCACGTACGAATTGCTCTTTTAAGAGGAAGCGGAGCTCAGTGGGCGTATGCGGTTAGCTGCCTGAGTGGCAATGTGGCGACATGGTAAATGGGTTTGTACGATTGCCAAGGAAAGCGCTGTAATTCGATGCCTGTGAAAACTTACTTTTTTCTTTTCATTTATTTTATTTTATTATTTCGTATTATTACTATGTACAATCCATTGATTGTTCGTGCGCCAACACATGCAATTGTTTGCATTTTTCTTTTGTGTAATTTACGTAGTTTTCTTCTTTACCGTTCGACGAAAATTTCGTAGATGGATTGAATAGTCCCGCTTGAGAAGTGAGTGAACATTATAATGGCAATGGTAAGATGTTGTGGAATTGAATCCTGTCACTCAATTGGTATGTGCATATGATCGTGGTATGCATGTACGGGTACATATGTATATTGCGTGTGAAATAGTATGTGTTAGTAATGTCTGGCAGAAAATAGAATTGTGTAAAATAAGGTGTATCCTTTTGCGAAGTGAATGATTCCTTTCATTTCTCACTTGTTTTTTTATTTTCTTCATACAAAAGCAGGATTATTGGCTGGCAGACGGCGTTAAACTTTTTTATGTGAAATAAGAAATATTGGAAAATTAAGTGGCGACAAATAAAAGAATAAAAAAAATAGAGCAGTGAAAACTTACTTACCAATACATGCATGCATAAATAAACATCATGCTCAAAGCCAGCTGGTTGAATTTACGCAAATCACAAAATTGAATTTTAACATTTTTTTGATGGTTCGGAATTAGAAAAGTATAAAATAAGACTAACTAAACTTGTAAAACGTATTTTATTATTCGTTGAGTCAATAAACCGTGTCAGGATAACACTTTATGATCAGTTTCCTTATGTTTGCAATTTTACACTTTTGAATGTAAACAAAAATTCCATCAGCTCTTCGTTTAACTTGCAAGTTTCTGCAAATTTTCTGTTCGTGTACCATTCTGGATATTTTTCTCTTGTGACTAGACTCTAGACTTACAAGCATGGGCGTAGCCTTATATCAATTATATTAATAGGCAATCATGTTTTCTTTACACCATTTTTACGGCTAAACTGTACTTCTAAGGTATAAACAATTATATATCAT
>NW_023458559.1:31981754-31983552 GCF_013731165.1 Rhagoletis pomonella
TTTTTATAAAGGTAAAGTTCACTCTATTGGCCTTATTAATAAAAAAAGCGTTGTAAAAATAAAATTTGTGGGAATAAGGTTTTTTTACTTTGGTAGAAAACTGTACTTTTACTTTACAGCGTGGCGTCGAACAACTGTTACCCAGGTTTGTTTGAGAAATAAAAGGGTCCTTTATAGATTTTGCGAAAAAAGTATTTTATTGTTAATTTTCCACAGATTTTACTTTAGTCGGATTAATTAGTGTTTAAATTGTAATCCTTATTTACATTTGCCAGCAGTGTAAACTTTGAGAGAAAAGTTCATTTGGCACGCAAGTCTTTTTCAGGTGACAGAAGGTAGAAGTACGCTTTAATTGTTGATGCCCAGCTCTCAAAAATGATTAATATACTTTTAATATTATTTCAGAAGCGTTCCAGCAAAAATTCAACGAATCTGTGGAAATAATAGAGCGAATAACCAAAAGATATTTCCATTATGCTGGAGACAGGATCTCAAAACGGAATAAAAGAAATGTTTCACAGTCGTCTGCATAAATATACTATCTTTCATATTGATAAGTTTTAAAAATTAATTTTTTTGTTACTTCATTTTAGTTATCTTTATAAAAATTGGGTTTATTTTTTAACAAGGACCATATAGTTCAAAATTCAAAGTTCCGCAATATACATATGCATGTATGTGCATATAAAAAAAATTAACAAGCTTTTATAAAAATTTTAAGATTTTTATTCTGCATTAAAGACACACAGTTTTAAAGTCCATTGAAGTTTGGTATGGATAATAGAATACAAGGTTGAAGTGCCTTAAAGCATGCATTTTCTGTCATAAGATTCATATGGATTAAAATGCGCAGTACCGCAAAAAAATAACACCAAAAATCAATGTGAGCTTTGTTTTACTTCAAACCTGTGTTCTATTATACTAACATTTTAAGGACTATAAAACTGCTTCCTATGTGTTTCTTAAATGCAGATTAAAAAGCTTTAAATTTTTATGAAAGCTTGTTGAAATCTTTTTATGTATACATATATATGTATGTATGTATACTGCACATTACTTTAAATTTTAACTACATGGTCCTTGTTAAAAAATAAACCCAATTTTAATTAATTTTAAAGATAACTAAAATGAAGTAACAAAAAAATTAATTGTTAAAACTTATATTATATTAAAATATTTTAAAATTTTTGTTTGTGTTTTATGACTTTATTTTTCTTTTTTATTAATATTTAAGTATTTATGTATATTTAAAAAACTTTGAAAAAAATTCAATGAATAAATTAAACTATTTTAAACTAAAAAAATTGTTTTTAATTTTCTAGCAACTTTGAGCGTCGTTTTGCAGTTCGCTGGTATGTCGTTCTTGCGTGCTGCAGGGGAGTCGTTTTTGCGACCCGCCGGCGAGTCGTTTTTGCGACCTGCCGGCGAGTCGTTTTTGCGATCCGCCGGTAAGTCGTTTTTGCGACCCGCCGGTGAAGTGTGCTTTTCATCCGACGGCGAGTTCGCCGGCGAGTCGTTTGCGACCGTCGCCGGCGAACAAATTGTTCTCCAAAACGAGTCGGAAACGACGTCGTTACGACGTCGTTTGGAAAATTGGGTATTTGGTGATTTGCCGACGATATTTCAAAGGGGCTTTTGGTCGAAAAATCGGCTTTTTCTTTTTTATCGGTTCTTATGGTAGCTTCTATGCTAGATATTTTCAAAGCAATACACCGCAGTTTTCTAGCTGCCTTAGTTTTTTTCACAAATTTACTTTAAACATGGACACATTGACAAAAAAACGTACAAATGCAATGCA
>NW_023458559.1:31983652-31984832 GCF_013731165.1 Rhagoletis pomonella
ACTGTATAAGGTTGGTCGAATGAATGACCGTCCTAGTCACCAGTTCCAAGTCTATTCGATTTTTGAGTATGAGGCCTTAGGTTGGACAGAAGGGGGGGTATAAGAGACTCAAAATAGAGAAAATTAGCCTATGGTTACAGAAGATATGGAATAAATTAACTGACGAAGACCTGCGTGCCAAATGAACTTTCCTCTCAAAGTTTACACTGCTGGCAAATGTAAATAAGGATTAAAATTTAAAAACTAATTAATGCAACTAAAGTAAAATCTGTGGAAAATAACAATAAAATACTTTTTTCGCAAAATCTATAAAGGACTCTTTTATTTCTCAAAAATATCTGGGTAACAGTTATTCGTCGCCACGCTGTATAATAGAATACAAGGTTGAAGTGCCTTAAAGCATGCATTTTCTGTCATAAAATTCATATGGATGAAAATGCGCAGTACCGCAAAAAAATAACACCAAAATCAATGAGTTTTGTTTTACTTCAAACCTGTGTTCTATTATACTAACATTTTATGGACTATAAAACTGCTTCCTATGTGTTTCTTAAATGCAGATTAAAAAGCTTTAAATTTTTATGAAAGCTTGTTGAAATTTTTTTATATATACATATACATGTATGTATGTATACTGCACATTGCTTTAATTTTGAACTACATGGTCCTTGTTAAAAAATAAACCCAATTTTAATTAATTTTAAAGATAACTAAAATGAAGTAACAAAAAAATTACTGAATGTTTACCTTATTTTTCTTTTTTATTACAATTTAGGTATTTATGTATATTTAAAAAACTTTGAAAAAAATTCAATGAATTAAATTAAACTATTTTAAACTAAAAAAAATGTTTTTATGTTTCTAACAACTTTGAGCGTCGTTTTGCAGTTCGCTGGTATATCGTTCTTGCGGGCTGCAGGGGAGTCGTTTTTGCGACCCGCCGGCGAGTCGTTTTTGCGACCTGCCGGTAAGTCGTTTTTGCGACCCGCTGGCGAGTCATTTTTGTGACTCGCCGGCGACTCGTTTTTGCGACTCGCCGGCGAGTCGTTTTTGCGGCCCGCCGGCGAAGTGTGCTTTTCATCCGACGGCGAGTTCGCCGGCGACGGTCGCAAACGTTCACCAAAACGAGTCGGAAACGACGTCGTTTGGCAAATTGGGTACCTACATACATATTACTTAC
>NW_023458559.1:31984932-31986054 GCF_013731165.1 Rhagoletis pomonella
TAACACCAAAAATCAATGTGAGTTTTGTTTTACTTCAAACCTGTGTTTTATTATACTAACATTTTATGGACTATAAAACTGCTCCTATGTGTTTCTTAAATGCAGATTAAAAAGCTTTAAATTTTTATGAAAGCTTGTTGAAAATTTTTTATATATACATATATATGTATGTATGTATACTGCACATTGCTTTAATTTTTAACTACATGGTCCTTGTTAAAAAATAAACCCAATTTTAATTAATTTTAAAGATAACTAAAATGAAGTAACAAAAAAATTAATTGTTAAAACTTATATTATATTAAAATATTTTAAAATTTTTGTTTGTATTTTATGACTTTATTTTTCTTTTTTATTAATATTTAAGTATTTATGTATATTTAAAAAACTTTGAAAAAAATTCAATGAATAAATTAAACTATTTTAAACTAAAAAAATTGTTTTTAATTTTCTAGCAACTTTGAGCGTCGTTTTGCAGTTCGCTGGTATGTCGTTCTTGCGTGCTGCAGAGGAGTCGTTTTTGCGACCCGCCGGCGAGTCGTTTTTGCGGCCCGCCGGCAAAGTGTGCTTTTCATCCGACGGCGAGTCGTTTGCGACCGTCGCCGGCGAACAAATTGTTCTCCAAAACGAGTCGGAAACGACGTCGTTTGGCAAATTGGGTATTTGGTGATTTGCCGACGATATTTCAAAGGGGCTTTTGGTCGAAAAATCGGCTTTTTCTTTTTTATCGGTTCTTATGGTAGCTTCTATGCTAGATATTTTCAAAGCAATACACCGCAGTTTTCTAGCTGCCTTAGTTTTTTTCACAAATTTACTTTAAACATGGACACATTGACAAGAAAACGTACAAATGCAACGCACTTGTTAACTTCAAAGTGGTTTTCTTTAAAAGTTATTTTTGAGTTTTATGAACATTTATTTTGAGAAAATGTGTTGCATGATCATTTTCCACTGCAATACTCGTATTATATGTAATTAATGGGGCATATTCATAGTCAAAATAAAGTCAACACTAAAGTTAGTTACAGATTTTTTACTTAATTTTCAATAGAATATCTGTAAAAAGCTGCAACTAAGTTTATTTCTCACGCATGCGCATACGGATGTATGTATGTACTTACA
>NW_023458559.1:31986154-31987976 GCF_013731165.1 Rhagoletis pomonella
ACATTTTCTCAAAATAAATGCTCATCAAACTCAAAAATAACTTTTAAAGAAAACCACTTTGAAGTTAACAAGTGCGTTGCATTTGTACGTTTTTTTGTCAATGTGTCCATGTTTAAAGTAAATTTGTGAAAAAAACTAAGGCAGCTAAAAAACTGCGGTGTATTGCTTTGAAAATATCTAGCATAGAAGCTACCATAAGAACAGATGCTTTTTAAGTTTTTAGCAACATTAACTACTGAATAAATTATATTTAACAAATGGTCATGCAGAAATGCAAATCAGCAATTCTAACTAATATAAAAGTACATTTAATATAATTTAACTATATTAATTTATTTAATTTTATAAAAAAAATATACATGAATACGTTTCTGCATTCACCTGCAACCTAGTAACACATAGCCAGACACTTGCAACAAATATAACATTATCATAACAGAAATTTACATTTTTCTCTGTTAACTCTTCTTGAAATGTTAATCGCGCTGTGGTGATATATCATGGATTTATTTTTCTGCCAAACAATTGTTCGTTCCAAAAATTTGCACCTTCTCTATCTATCTAAGTTCTCTGCTTGAAGTCACAATAGCACAGTACTTTGGAGTTAAGTGTTATTATGGTGATGCCACAGATGGCGCGCTTTAACGGCTTCGTTCATGTACGAATTGTGTCGTTTATATTGCAGAATTGAATAAAAATTCATAAATGATTTCATGAAATCATGAAAACTAAAATGAAAGCGGCATAAATATTTAGCAGCTGTCAATACTAATCAAAAGTTTTGAAAAAAATGTTATTTGTAACTTTTTATTTCTATAGTTAAATATTTAAGTGTTTTCTGATATTATTTTAAACATAATAATCTATTGGGGGAAAATAGTGTATTTAAAATTTTTTATAAAGGAATAATGTTTTCTTGATGTTGTATTTAGTAGTAAAGATATATACTCGTATATAAATATATATAAGAACTGAGGAATACAAAAAGCACTTTATGTTAAAGATTTAAATATTGAATGCCATCTTAAGTGCGCGATGACTCACACGTGAAAGATTTTGTTAGTTGTGACGACTTTATATATCACCAGTTAGGCTATGCGTAGTAGCGCGTAAAGCGCTGTTTCAAAATCGAATCCCAATACGATCACAATATGGTTTTCGGCTTTTATATTTGAATTTATGTAAGTATATTCACTACATTTAGAATGAAAAAAATTTAATTTGATGTAAGTTACTTGGAGAAAGCTGTATTTATTTATTACTTCAATAGTAAATATTTTACTGTAAAAAATTAACAATAGATTACCTACTTATTAACTGATAGGCCTTTTACCAGATCGTAATTGTATAAAACAAAATGTTGTGCTCACTTTTCGAATTCGTACCTAATTTTTTATACATTTTTGACTTCATAATTCATGAACAAAGGAAACCCCTATAGCGCGCCATCTACTGACTGACATCGGCAATTAGTATTGTAAAAGTAATGAAGTGCTTTTGTGACGTTTGGCTTTTCTTCTTTTTGCTCATGAATAAATCACAATAAGCAATTTTCAGAGTTCTATTCGCGAATTCAATTTCGCTGAAAATTCATACGCAATTTCTCGTGAAATTTTTTTATATGGTCAAATTGAGAATTGTATCGCGATTTCAGCTGAAATTGAGGATATTGACGAAATTGCGCAATTCAGGCATCGTGGAAATACCCTTTATGAATTTGATACCTACCACAACTTTGATATTGTACCACATTTTCCAATTTTTGGCTATTCTATAATGTTTTTTTTTTTTTAATTTCATTGACTACTGCAAATTATACTAT
>NW_023458559.1:31988076-31991110 GCF_013731165.1 Rhagoletis pomonella
TTTCCAAATATATGCTAGAATTAGGTGTCTTTTAGGTGTTCTTCAACGCCACTAAAACCAATTTAGTAGCTCCATTGGTTTCCTAGAAATTCGCAAAAATGTGTTTTTCAGCTAGCTCATCGCTGTTAAGCTAGCTGAACAATCTTAAATTTTTTTTTTTTTAATTTTCGAGATACATATATGCAGGAATTAGGTGTCTTTTAGGTGTTCTTCAACGCCACCGAAACTAATTTAGTAGCTCCATTGGTTTCCGAGAAATTCGCAAAAATGTGTGGTTTACGTAAACCTAGCTGACCCACACATTTTTGCGAATTTCTCGGAAACCAAAGGAACACCTAAATTAATTTTGGAGGCCCTAATTAACACCTAAAAGACACCTAATTCCTAGCTAATTTTTATTGATTTTTGGCGACTTGGGTCAGCTAGGTTTATGGACGTTGTATAACCCTCGTTTATCAATTCTGTAGAAGGTAGAATTGATATTTTAGAGAACTCCTCATTCGCTTTTTGTGTCTTGAGATAATTTCCAGTCCCATACCAGGAAGATTTGAACATTCATACATATAAAATTTGTTGAGGAGTTTCATGCCGACATATTTATCCGGTGAAATTGGAAAATCCGAATATTCCTTTAAAGAATTTTTTTGCCTGACTGATTCCAAGCGTAAGTGAAGTTAGGGAGCCGTGTAAGAAGTCTAAATACTTTCACTCGGTTTCATGTTTGCCTATTGGAAATGCAATCTATGAGTGCCTTTACAAGGTTAATCTACCCAGGACGGATTAAACCAAAGTGTCATTATAGTGTCTGTTATTTAAAATACTTATTGTCCCAGCTGAAAGTTAGGAGTTCAGATGGTTTCACTTTGGTTATCTCTGCCAAGCTCGTGAAAAAGTGAGTTAACAATTGCTGCAAGCGCATTGCCTGTAGAGCTGGATATTGGTATAGGAAAAGTTGCATTCTCCTCTCCCTCATCTGGATAACTTCTGCAGATAGGACTTTTTTGTTATACGTAATTGTTGAAGCACAGTGACCTGTGAAGGCGCTGGTAAGAATTCTTACATCGATTTGTTTAACTTCAAAAGTGCCTCTGTTCGATCTTCCTTGGCCGCGGTCATAAAGAGTTTAAGATTTCATACAAGTCTTGATTGGCGCATAGGTCATTTTCTCTGTACATATATTCGTCTAGGTAGATCACTAATAGGTCACTCTGATCTGCATTTCCGTACTGATTTTATCTATCTCATTGGCTATTTTTCTCCCTTCGATATTGATATGTATTTATATCTAGGAAATTTGCAGAGCGGGAAGCGTTGGCGTGACTCAGTGATCCTAGCGATGCACGACATTTCCGAACAATTATTGACCTAACTACTTTTGCTCTTAACGATTTCAATGATCCGGATAGAGACTTACTATTCTGCATAAGACAAGCAGTCTTTTCTACAGCAAAGACAAACGTTTGAAAACGTTACGCCGGCAATATGGCCCGACCTGCAGATCCGGATGTCCCAGAATAACGTAGTGGGATTAGTGCCGACATCTGAGTCGGCCTCCTGTTTTACCGTTCTCGTTTAAGTGTCCGTATTTGACCTGCTTTCACTTTTTTATTCCCTTAATCTAAAGTGCCCTTTTGTCTTCTGGTCATTCTCTTTTTGCTACTTTGATCCACTACTTTCCACCCCGTCTGATGTTTGTGTACATGCCGAGATTGACGTACGGTCCAAGTTCTCAGTTTTTATCCCTCCGAATACGACTTTGCAGGTGTAGTACGCTGCTAGGCGCTTCTTTGCTCTTTCCTCGACATTACGCCTCCATGTAAGTTTGCAATAAGGGATAGTACCTAAGTACATATTTCGCGCTGAAGTTATATTCATGCAGACTTGTTAAAGGAAATTCAGGAATATATAGGTACATATCTTAGTTATATCTAAGTCATCCTTACTTTAAAGTTTTCTAATAGTTAATTTGAAACCAAAAGTCACAGAAAGAGCGATAGCACACCGTACTGTGATTAAGAGACCTACGGGGCGATAAGGACCCTATGCTGCACTCTATCGATTGCTTAGCCAATAAGTTGGCTTGGGTATATTTCTAGTATTAAAGTGATTTTTCTTTGGCGCTTATGACCCATCTACGTTTGAGGGAGGCATGCCCATCGTGTGGATACTACATAGTACACTCCCTTCTAAGAAGGAAATTGTTTTTATGATAAATGAGCTTGTTATTGGGGAGGAGTATCCTACTTTTAGACTTAATTTCAGTCAGACCTCCCTCCAAACTTTTGGAACATAAGCAGCATATTTTATAAACTCATAAGAAGGCGTCCCACGATTTCACATGAGCGTTGTAATGGATCGACGGATGACATGGCTCACATTACTCTCTCCCTCTCTGCCCACTATAACGCTCCTTCCCGATAGACGGGCTAGTGTTGTTATCTGAGTATTATCAATCAGGTCCGTATAGCCTGGGAAGTATTTTTCCAACAGAACTTCCAGGTATTCCTGGCTTGAGTCGGTTGATGAAACCAGCCTGATACTTCTTTTTTCCCTGTGTTGCCTACAATATTTCGCAGAATTTCTACCGGGTGATATGGAAATCCTAACTGCCAATGGAGCTACTAAATTGGTTTTAGTGGCGTTGAAGAACACCTAAAAGACACCTAATTCTAGCATATATTTGGAAAATTTAAAACCTAAATTTAACGATGGGTCAGCTAGGTTTACGTAAACCTAGCTGACCCACACATTTTTGCGAATTTCTCGGAAACCAATGGAGCTACTAAATTGGTTTTAGTGGCGTTGAAGAACACCTAAAAGACACCTATTTCCTGCATATAAGTATTTCGAAAATTAAAAAAAACAAATTTAAGATTGTTCAGCTAGCTTAACAGCGATGAGCTAGCTGAAAAACACATTTTTGCGAATTTCTAGGAAACCAATGGAGCTACTAAATTGGTTTTAGTGGCGTTGAAGAACACCTAAAAGACACCTATTTCCTGCATATAAGTATTTCGAAAATTAAAAAAAAAAA
>NW_023458559.1:31991210-31999699 GCF_013731165.1 Rhagoletis pomonella
GATTTGCCATATGTTCGTTTATTTGCTCGCAACACGAAGAAGGAAGATTTTATGTTGCTCAACATTGTATTATGTTATCAACATTAAATTCAACAGAATTACTACATTCCGACTTGAACTTTTCTAACGCTGTTAATTTTTCGTCCGCGAATAGTTTCCACTTTCAGTTTGCACCTTCTCTATCTATCTAAGTTCTCTGCCATCAGCAGCTATTTCTTGCTATGTGCTTGTTAAGAAAGATGTGTGTGCTGACTCTTTGAAAAGAGTAAATTTTAAGCTTGGAATCTCTTCTATGTACTATAGTAAGCTACTTAACTCCACGAACAAAATCATCTCAGTTTTATCGCCGCACATCATTGCTTAAATATGATTTCTTGGCCATAACTGAGACATGGTTCAATAACAACATCTCCTCCAGCGAATTCTTTGATCGCAACTATAACGTATACCGCAAGGATCGTAGCTCTACTGCTACGGGTTATGAAAAAGGTGGCGGTGTCATGCTTGCTGTAAGAGCGGATTTGTGCAGCAGTTTAATTACAGTTGATCTAGTTGATGATTTTCTTGATCAAATTTGCGTTAGGATTAAGTTTTCATATAATAAATCATTAATATTAATACTTTCATATATTCCTCCATGTAGAAACATTGAGATTTATCAAAAACATTACGAAAATCTGGTTCACATCATCAATATTGGCGAAGACTCCTATGAAAAAATTTTTCTTGGTGATTTTAATTTAACAAATATATCTTGGTCTTACCGTGGTAATAATTTACTTCCGCATAACTTCAGGTCTGACATCGACAACCATTTCATCAGTACCTTGTTATCTTATGGCTTTAATCAGCACAACGCGATTTTAAATGATAACGGTAGAATACTGGATTTAGTATTTTCTTCCAATGATTTAAAACTATCTTGTGAGGAATGCTTACATCCAATTTTGAATAATAGCTCTCATTATAAGGCGATCTTTGTTAGAATAAATTTCTACACATTTCAAAATAATGAGACTAATCTTTTAGAAGAGCGTGACTACCTTATGGCGGATTACGTAGCGTTAAATAATTTTTTTAACTCCATTGATTGGGCGTTTCTAAACACCTCTAATTGTCCAACCGTTTCTTATGACATTTTGCGCGAGAATCTGAATTCGGCTATCTCCCGCTATGTTCCTTTAAAAAGACCCATAACCCAAAATAAACCACCTTGGTTTAACTCTAAACTATGCAATTTAAAGAATATAAAAAATGAAGCTTTAAAGAAATTTAAGAATAGTAATTCAGATGCAGATCGTCTAAATTTCTATCGCTTGAGAAAGGATTTTGACTGCCTCCATAGTTTTTTATTTAGACATTATATGTATACTGTTGAAGCCAACCTCAAATCTAATCCATCAAGTTTCTGGCACTTTATCGACTCTAAAAGGAAAACAAATGGTTTCCCCACTAGTTTGCACTATGATGGCATTACCTCCACAAATGCATTAGACTCATGTGATTCATTCGCTAAATTTTTCCAGAAAATTTATGAGAACCAAGCCACTTTTTTAACGCCAACATTTACAACTACACTTTTGCCTACAATCACATCTTTCACTGTGTCAGAGGAAGATATTCTGTTAGCAATTTCATCACTGAATTCGAGCTCAAAGTCAGACTCTGAAGGCTTCTCGCAGCTATTTTTTAAAAATTGCTCCAACGCAAATTGCTATTACCCTACTATTTCAAGAATGTCTTAGTAAAGGAGTTTTTTTTAAGGCAATGGAAGGTATGCACCATTGTTCCAGTTTTCAAATCCGGTGATCGTAATGACGTCTGTAACTACAGACCCATAGTTAAGCAGAGCAGTCTGGCTAAGTTGTTTGACCATATAATTCAGGTTAAATTGTTTGGTCATGCAAATAGTGTGATATCTAAATGCCAACATGGATTCTTTCCGGGCAGATCAACCTGTACAAATTTAGCCATATTAACAAATCACGTAATTAATGCATTTGAAAGTCGCGCGCAATTGGACGTTATCTATACGGACCTCTCCAAAGCGTTTGATAAAGTAAACCACTTCATTCTCTTGAAGAAGCTGGAGTCCTATGGTGTTAGTGGTAAATTACTTGATTTCTTCGCAAGTTTCCTAACCCAAAGGAAACTCTTTGTTAAAATTGGATGTGCAACATCAAGAGTTACTGTCGACGCGTTGTCAGGTATACCGCAGGGACCACCCCTGTTTTTATTATTCATTAACGACCTGCCTGATTGCTTTAAGTTTTCTAACTGCTTATTGTTCGCTGATTACGTAAAGTTGTTCTCTGTTGTGCGCGAATACTCAGATAGTTGTAAAGTACAACATGATCTCGACGCGCTGGTACAATGGTGCAGTTTAAATCGGCTACAACTGAATATAAATAAGTGTTACGTTCTTACATTTTCTAGGAAGGCTAATAATAACGGTGACAGGTAATAAGATCAACGGAAATAAGGTCAATTGACTTTATTTCCCACCCTGGTGCGAAATAAAGTCAATTGACATTATTAACTTTTTAAAAACGAAATAAAATCCATTGACATTATTTCGCTTTCAAACATTAAATTTGCTTAGCTTCCCGGCGGCCCGCGTCAGCGCGCCACACCGCGCGCGCCGCGCTCGCGCTCGCGCTCCGCGTACCCCGCGCGAACGGCGCGCACACCACGTCACGCTACGCCGCGGCCCCCCTTCCCCGTCTCCCTCCGTGCTGTAATGCAGGTAGATTTATTTTTTGTATACGTTGAAATAAAATTTTTATATATTTTAAACATCGAGGGCTTATATTAAATAAAATACCCTCTATCTGCACACTTTTTACAAAGATGAAATTCTGATATAAAAATCCACCTAAGCTTTAACTGTCATCAATGATATTAATGCTACCTTATATAACGACAGGTAATAAGTCCCAGATGGTTTCTAAAATCACAAATTAGTTTTTGTGCAAATTGAGGGTATTAATAAATTCAAGCCCTCGATATTTCACATTTTTATATTTGTAAGTTATTGGAAGCAGGGATGCCAACTTGGCTTAAACCGTGCCATTTGTCCCTATTTTACTTTAAATGACACTCAATTTTTCAATTTGGCACAAAGTGCAAAATGGCACGTTTGTAAAAAAATAACATTTCAATAAATTTTTGTGAAATCCTTTGGGTGCACTTCTTTTTCTCAACTAACATTTTCTAATTTATAAAGGCTATTCAACTGGTTTATCTTATTTTATGATTGCACCTTTGTTTGGAAAATGTAGCTTTATTTTATTGCTAAATGTGAATGATTAAAAGGAATGACACCTTTTTTGGTACTTTTATTTTTCCGTTTGGCACAATTTGGCACTTTTTTATCCTCAATATGGCACCTCATAACTAATTCACCAGCCCTGATTGGAAGATTTCTGCTGTGTTTTGAGGTAACAACTTATCTGCAGTAAAAAAGCATTTAATTTGTGTTTCAAAAGTGTGTGAAAACCAATCAATTAACTTATATGATCTCGGCTCCGATATTAAATAATCAATAATTGTTTATACCCGCATTTTGGCACATTGGCTCGTTGAATGTGCCATCTAATAAATAGTGTCGTCATTCTCCTTAGCTGCTTTTAAATGATGTCGTCACAAATTGGTGGCGGTGACATGAATACAGTGTAAGAAAATTCTTTTTCTATAATTGTTTCCTTATAGAAAAGTTGGTTTATTTTCCACCTTAGACATTCCGAATTCGTTCAAAATATGCTAATTTAAAACACAGAATTCTTTCAGTGTTCCTCCGGGGTTTTTGGACATGTACTGTTTCTTCAATTTAATAATGTTCGCTTTATTTTTGTGGAAACGAAAAATGTTTTGCAAGTTATGGATCATTTCTACACTCTTTCTTCAAATATTTCTCGTATTCCAGCTGTGCGCAGGCGTTTAGTTTTTCGCATCGTGTTTTTACATATTCGTAATTTAAATTTTTTAATAAAATCAAATGGTGGTAGTTCATGATTTTGTGTGGATTAATATCACAACACTGACTATTTGGCAATAACCTTTTTCATCTGTTAAAAAACAACACTTACGGGGCAATGTTTATTGTAAGAACAACATTTTTTTCTATGAATCGATATACTTTAAGCATTGTTGACGCTATTTCCATTTGAATGAGGTAATAGCGTCAATGACTTTATTTCCAAATTTTTGTTGACTTTATTTCGCTTTTGAAAAGGTAATAATGTCAATTGACTTTATTTCGCACCAGGATGGGAAATAAAGTCAATTGACCTTATATCCATTGACCTTATTACCTGTCACCAATAATAACATTGTATACGACTGAGACATCGGCGTAGCCAGAATGAAATTTAGGGGGGGGGGGGGGGGGCCCCTATTAAGCTGATATTTCTATGTAGTATTTTTTATATATATAAGGAAAATTTGATAGTAGTAGCCCCTACCTGGCTACTCCCATGGACTGAGATGCAATGAAATGAAAGATTTGGACCAAAATTGGTAACTCCATTCTCCGTTGGTAGCTTGGTTGGTTTGATGAAGCTTTTGGTAGGCAAAAATGTTTTGAAAACCCAACCAAATTGAACATTAAAATTTGTTCGCTTTATTTAAGTTTACACGTTCAAACCACTTCTTTCACTTCGCTTACACGTATAAGATTTCTTTATTTTTTTTCTATATTTTATTGCGCAGTCAATTTTCTGCAAACAAAAACTCACTTTCCAAAGCTATGACCAATTAGCAGTTGAAATTAACGAGAAATTACCTATCGTCTTGAAAGAAAAATTGGTGATAGGCAATTTGCAAAGTGTGAGTGTATTGGTAAAAAAGGGTGAGTGCATGCAAATTGAATCAAATTTGGAAATTTTTTTATTGAATTGCATAAAATGTCTGCTTTTGTTTTTTCGCTCACAAAAAAAATTTTTGATGTGAATTGAATCAATCTCAAAGATATTAACATATTTTACAAACGTTTTTTATACAAAAACTTAATTATTTTATTTAAAGGCCCGAATTTATTTTGTTTAATCTTAAAGATTGCTGCGAATAATTAACCAATACCGTAAACAATATTATGTGTAGTTTAACCTTTTACTGCTAATTTGTGTAGCTAAAAATCCCGCAAACTCGAGAAATCTCGTTTGAATAATGAGAAAATTTTGGTAGTTTGGAAGCTGATTTGGTAGGCGTTTTGGTATCTAAAAATATTTTCAAGTGGCAACGCTGGCAGCAGCAGCAGCATGCGTGAGAGAACCGGCATCTGTTACGCTCTCAACACTATTGTTGGCCACATTTGCATTCGTTGTAGCGGGACACGAAAGAGCGGCGTTTGGAATTGGGCTCACCCATATAGGTAATACTTCTATATTGGCAGTAAGCTAACTTCTCAATGTGTAAGCATTCCGAAATCAAAGCGAGACAGTCTAGTACCGTTTTTGTCAATGAATTGTGTACTTGAGTGCCGTTTTTGTATATGTGTTGTGTACATGTTTATTTATAAACGTATGTGTTCCTTTTCTATTGTACGTGTTTATTGATATATCTGTACTGTAGTGTTTTCAGACGGTACTAACTCTTAGCTCTTACTGCCAATATAGGAGTATTACATATATGGGCTCACCGCATAATTGCTGTCGGTAGAATATGCAGTGTTGCCAACTTCTGTTTCTCAAAAAGCACCAAAAACTTGGAAAAAAGCGTTTTACCACACTAAAAGCACCAAATGGTTTTGAATCAATTGATGCTTTTTTCATAACAGTTTGTATGTATTTAACAAAAACAAAAAATTAACAATATTTACAAGAATGCATACATAAATCAATAAACAAAACTTTTTGGCTCATAACGATTGAAAAGCCACATGCTATAATGACGCATGCTTACGACGTAATACACTACATTTAAACTGATATATCTTAAGAAAGAAAAATCGAATCCCAACAAACGAAAATCATGACCTAAGTAGAAATGAGCAAAAACAAAATTTGTTTTCTTTATATAACCTCAAATCTCGCCAAAACCGGTGATTTTGACAGTTTGAGGTTAGGATATCTCAAACTTCTAGTGCTAGAGCATAGGGATGGTTAGTGGTGGGTTGAAATTCGATTTTTTCCGAATTTCGAACATTGCCAAAACATTCGATTACACCATTCGAAATTCGGTGGCGGAAATTCGGTTTCATTCGAATTTTGCAAAATTTGTTTGAAGTGGAACCTCTTAATAGAGTTCGGAGATGTTTGTGTTAAATATTTAACATCAAGTCAAAAAGTCTGTATCGTTCAATTTAAAAAAAAATAGGAGTCGAATTAAAGGCTTCTCTTTTGTGTATGCACCATAGTTTTAGTTCTATGAAATGGGTTACCACAGGTCAGAAAATCAAATTCAAATAATCGCTTCCGCAGATGTTTGCGTTAAATATTTAACACCAGGTCATAAAATCTGTATCGTTCGTTTTATTTTTAAAAATGGGGGTAGGAGTCAAATGAAAGGGCTTGCCCTGTAGATGTGTAACATGGTTTTAGTTTTGTGTCATATGTAAGAAAATCAAAATCAAATTATTTAATAAGTTAAATAGATTAATTCAATATGGGTATCAATCGAAATGGTTTTGAATAAACTTTATTTTTTAATTACATTTAGGAGGGTTGCCGCCTGTTTGAAAAGTCGAATTTAGTTAAAGAAGTGTTATACTTAAAATACTATGCAACAATTTAAATATTTTTGAGGTGCTTGAAGAGAGTGGCCACCTGTTTAAAAAGTTAAACTCAAATTACACTGTGCGACAGCCGAACCCAGCCCGGACTTTGTTAACATTTTCTGAATGTATACCCATTAAGTAGTAAAACGATCGATGGATTTGCAAAATTTAGCTCATATTTTTATTTTATGGCCTACTAAAGTTTTCATATCTCGGCCTAAGTAGTTTTCAAAAAAGTCGAAAAAATAGTTAAAATAAATGTCTGAGCGAAATTGAAGGTTGAGACATATATATTAAAATTTCTAGGGAAATGTTTTCGTAGAACATTTTAACCCATTAGCTACCGCCTAAAACGGTCATTTTTGACACTTACTTCAAGAAATCTCGCAAAAAGCAAATTTGGAAGATCGTTACTGGATTGATATAATTTAAAAAATTATTCTCCGGAAAATTTTACTAGGGGTCTTCTCAGGCAAAAGCTTCATGCTATCAACGTAAAACCCTCTAAAAATTATTAAAAAAAAATCAACGAATTGACTAGTTTTTTATACAAAAATTTTTAAAATTGAGTTTGGAATGACAGATCGAAAAACATGTAATTTTGCACTTGAATCTCTAAGACAAATGAAGTGCCGCACACAGTGATGGCAAATTTAGTTAGAAAGAAGAAAGGTAAAGAGTTGATTTTTTTTAAATAAATATGAAATTCGACTTTTTCTAGAAAAATTCGATTTTATCCGAATTTTAGCAACACAAAGTTCGATTTCGAAAATTCGCCATTTTGGAGCTAAAATTCGATTAAAATTCGAATATCGAAGCTTCGAATATCGAATTTACCCATCCCTACTAGAGCAATTTTGCGGCCAGATTTGGATTCAGCACCAAGAAACGACGTATTTTACTCAGGTGGTACATAAATAAAAATTTTTACAAATAATTACAAAGAAAAAATGAAATACTTAACTTACTCGCATATCTATATTGAGGTTAGGATATCTCAAAATTCTAGTGCTAGAGCAATTGTGCGGCCAGATTTGGATTCAGCAGGTGGTACAAAAATAAAAATTTTTACAAATAATTAGAAAAGAAAGAAGAAATACTTAACTTACTCGCATATCTATTTACTAGCATTTTCAACACGAATAGAATTGAACAAGGTGAATTTGCAAGTTCAGCTTTTTATCAATCGTGGTTGTATTTAAGTGCATTTAAGTTTGTAGATTTTTGTAAATTCAGTGCTGCCACAGCATTAAATATTTAAAAATTATTTCATTATTATTATTTTTTAACTATATCGGAGTAATTTTAGTTCAGAAAAAAGCACTAAAAAGGCACTAGGCACTAAATAATTTTTTTTTGCGTTTTAATTATCAAAAAGCACTAAATCTAGTGCTTAAAGCACCAAGTTGGTAACTATGACAATATGTGTTAGTAGCACACGAAAGAGCGCCATCGACATTTGAAGCTTGTAAAGATATGTGATCGGCCGTCACAGCTCCAGTAGATGTTGACAACGAAGTCAAATAGTCATTAGGCGGTAGGTTATTAATTTTGTCATTTCCACCCGCATTAACCACTGAATTCGATCTGTCAGGAGAGCGTGTATTTATCATAGGCGAATTTGCACCAGACTGTTTTGTTGTCACACCCAGCGTTGTCACAGACACATTTTTTTTCCTACCAAAATTTCCTACCATAACCAACCAAAACCTACCAAACATTTTTTTCAGTTTTAATATTTTTTCAATGTCAATTTTATAAAAAACATAGCTAA
>NW_023458559.1:31999799-32077025 GCF_013731165.1 Rhagoletis pomonella
TTGTGTAATTTACGTAGTTTTCTTCTTTACCGTTCGACGAAAATTTCATAGATTGATTGAATAGCCCAGCTTGAGAAGTGAGTGAACATTATAATGGCAATGGTAAGATGTTGTGGAATTGAATCCTGTCACTCAATTGGTATGTGCATATGATCGTGGTATGCATGTATGCGTACATACTATGTATATCGCGTGTGAAAGAGTATGTGTTAGTAATGTCTGGCAGAAAATAGAATTGTGTAAAATGAGGTGTATCCTTTTGCGAAGTGAATGATTCCTTTCATTTCTCACTTGTTTTTTATCTTCTTCATACAAAAGCAGTATTATTGGCTGGCAGACGGCGTTAAACTTTTTTATGTGAAATAAGAAATATTGGAAAATTAAGTGTTCACAAATAGAGGAACAAAAAAATAGAGCAGTGAAAATTTACTTACCAATTCTTTGCATGCATAGATAAACATCATACTCAAAGCCAGCTGGTTGGAATTTACGCAAATCACAAAATTGAATTTTAACATTTTTTTGATGGTTTGGAATTTGAAAATTATAAAATAAGACTAACTAAACTTGTAAAAAGTAAGTTATTATTCGTTGAGTCAATAAACCGTGTCAGGATAACACTTTATGATCACTTTTCTTATGTTTCCAATTTTACACTTTTGAATGTAGACAAAAATTCCATCAGCTCTTCGTTTAACTTGCAAGTTTCTGCAAATTTTCTGTTCGTGTACCATTCTGGATATTTTTCTCTTGTGACTAGACTCTAGACTTACAGGGCAATTCTGGCTAAGATAGTAAAAGGTCTTTCGTAGGACAAATGAAAGATGGCAATATAGTAGTTCGGAAGACTTTCGTTATCCTAGCACTCATGGGAAAAAAGCTCCCTCAAGCTTTTTTGAGAGAAAGCACTTATTTAGCTCGCGTCAATCCAACAGTGGCAATGGTCGAGTGTGCAAAGCCCGGGCGTGCCGGCATTCAAGTCCTCTATTTTTAATCTACAGTTTTTTTTGTTTCTTTTAGTTTTTACATGTTGTTGTTTTAAAAATAAAATTATATATCTTTTTCATTTCATTTAATTTTTAGGATCTTACTTTTAACCGATTTCAATAAAAGGAGGTTATCAATTCGTCGGAATATTCTTTATATAGAGATTGTTCACGCTTACCTGGTTATCAGGTTATGTGGTTATATTCTTTATTCAGTTAACAACAATACAACAACAAACAAATAAAATACACTACACAACAATAATTTTTAATGAGATAACCTGATAACCAGGCAAGTGTGAAAAACCTCATATATATTTTTTTTTATGTTATGTTTGGACCACTTTAACCGATTTCTGTAATTTTACTATTTAATCTTTAGAATTTATTGTTTTAAGAAAAAATATATATTTTTTTTAATTTTTTTTTATTTCATTTAATTTTTAAAAACATTTATATTTATTTTGGCTTTAATTTCATTTTCGTTTTTATTCTAAACTTTTTTTTTAAGTTTAATTTGCTTTCATCTTTTAAATTTTATTTTTAATTCAACAATTTTTATTGAGCTTGAGGCCATTTTTAATGAAAAACTTATTGTGGAAAAGCAACAATAATTTGAAACAAGTAAAGAAATATAAGTTTGGTCGAAACCGACCTTTATATACACGGCGCAGGTATCAAATATCATCGTTTCAATTTTCTCTAAACTACATTTGCATGATAAGCAGGGGGACTTAGACTTAATGCAACAATTGAACCAAGTTTGGTAGACATCTATTTATAACGTAATTACTGAGATACACCTGGTAGTCATAAAGTGGTCAGTACCACGCCCAATTCCTAAAAGTCTACAGCAGTGTTATTTATTGTTAAGAGAATATTGAACAATTAACTTGGCATAAATTAGGGTACTCAGTTATTGAAATATCGGAGTTTTCGGATGTCTGAAATGTACCGTTATACGGGAAGTGGGTGGTCATAAGGGGTGCCGCGCCACGCCCATTATCCAAAAATTTTTAATAATCTAATTGGCTTCTAAGTGGTTATTGTAATTATAGATTTTGAGTCAATTAGCTTCAGTAGTTACTGATTTATCGCAGTTTTCGTGTTTTAGTATATTACCGTTATATGGCAGGTGGGCGTGGTTATTGTCCGATTTTAAGAGATTTCTTAGCTAGGCTCTAGGCAAGGCTCGTACCGAGTTTGGTACGGATTGGTGAAGCAGCTACTCAAATACAGCATTTCATCATAAGTGGGCGGGGTTACGCCCCCTCTTTCCGAAAATTTCACAATAATACTATTTTGCACCAAAATTCTGCTTAGCATACTAATTTTCAACGATTTGCATCCACTACGGTATGTAGTTTTTGCATTTTTCGAAAATACCGTTATATGGAAAGTGGGCGTGGTTACAGTCCGATTTCGCCCATTTTCAATACCAACCTACCTTGGATAGAGGGATACCTACATACCGTATTTCGTTGAGATATCTCAATTTTTACTCGAGTTATCGTGTACACGGACGTACGGACGGACAGACGGACGGACGGACAGACAGACATGGCTTAATCGACTCCTTTTTTCATTCTGATCATTTATGTATACATTTGTCTATATCTATCTCGATTCGTTTCGGCTGTTACAAACAACTGTTATGTGAAGAAAGTTAATATACCCTTGTGCACAAGTGACCGCGGGTATAAAAATGGTAGAAGTGATAGCTATTTTGAAAATCACCACATTTCCTCATCAGAGTTCTTTTTAGTAGGACTCGAACCGACGATTCCACTGACTCAGCCAGCAACTAAAGAAAAATATTCAGCCTCATTGCATAAGTCGTAAATTATTGAAATATCAGACTCGACAACATTGGCATTGTCTACTGTCGTGCCGAAATAAGTAAACGACGAAAATCGTTGAAAACTATCCAGTGCTGCCAAGTATTTGCGTTTTAATACACTAATCGAGTGGAAATTTTAGGCAATGACGTGAAATTTTCGATACGATTCGACTCAGAAAAAACGACTTGCATTCGACACGACTCTCGCAATGAGGCTGGTTATTTTTTTAAAAAGAAAAGTCTAGATTTTTTTTTATTTGTGTGAACCACACTTATAAGTGAGGGCGTGCCATTCGAGAGGTCTGGGATGAGCGGTATTTTTTTTTTATACAAATTTTTTCTTTTAATTTACAAAATAAATTTTTTATTTAATTTAAGTTTTTTTGACAAACTTTTTTAATTTGAGATTTCCTTTTAAAAATAAAAATACATATTTTTATATTTTTTAATTGCTGTTTTCTTTTTTGATTTATTCTTTTCTTTTTCTAATTAAATTTTTGGATTTCACTGTTTTAAAGAAAACAAGTAAGTGCAGCGCTGTCTTCGGCTATTCCGAAGGCTTCATACCTTTCATGAACATCTGAAAACTTTACTTTAACAGATTACTGCATTTGAAAAAATTTGTATATTCACAGCACACATAGATGGAGGAGTTACATATATAAAAAATCTTATCTAAACAATCAGAGGTATGGAGGACATACCTTATATAGCACCAATCTAAGTGATTTTCACTACTGTGTGATCGGTACCGTATGGCGGAAACACAATTTAATGGGTTTAGCTTCCTACATAAAGGAGATACATATATCGCGAAAACTGGTATCTGAACAATCAGTGGTACAAGAGATTAAGATTATACAGCATAGATTTTGACGATTTTCTCAGCAGACTTTGTATTATTATTTAAAAAATAGCTTACGAAATTTATCGGATTTAGCTGCCTAAATAAAGGAGTTTTACAGTAAAACCCCATATCTGAACAATCAGTTATATGGAGGCAATATATAAGTTACAGTGACCCGATCTTTGTTAATTTTACTGTAAACTATATTTTGATAATGAGTGAAAATAGTGCGAAATATCATGTTTCTAGCTGCATATATTTAGAAGTTATAACAAAGAATCTCATATCATATCATATGTTATTTTCACTGTAAGTATTGCAAAATTGCATGTTCCTAGCTGCATAAATCGAGGAGTCATAACGCAAATTTTCATAACTGAACAATCAGTTGTATGGGAGATATATGTTATAGTGACCCAATCTTTGTTATTTTCACTGTAAATATTCTGTTAATAAATAGTGAAAACGGTGAGAATTTTAATGTTCCTATCTGTATAAATGAAGAAGTGGCAAAAAATCTCATATCTGAACAATCAGTTGTATGGTGGATATAGGTTGTAGCGAGCCGATCTTCGCCATTTTCACTGAAAGTATTCTTTTGATAATAAGTGACAACAGTGCAAAATTTCATGTTCCTAGCTACTTAAATGGAGGAGTTATAACGAAAAATCGTATATCTGAACAATCAGTTGTATGAGAGCTATAGGTTATAGTTACGGTGACCATCCGTTCTGTTCTTTGCAGGACCGTACTGTTTTTCAAAGGTCGGTCCTGCGTAGTTTTTCAAACCTGAAAAACCTGAAAATGTACTGATTTTTTCCAATTGTCCTGCATTTGTGCCACATTTTATTCGTTATTTTAAAATTATCGGACAATGGATGGATTTTTTCAAAAAAGTGTTTTTTGGTACTTTTCGTAGCTTTTCTTCAATATCTCATGAAAAAATCTCCAAAATTAAATTAAATTAACGTAAATTAACGTAAGCGACTTACAGCTCGAAGGGTATTGATGTGCCTCTTACCAAAATATATAACTTGTGGCGACTTCAATGAAAATTATTTGTGCTACAGGCGAAAAAAGTGAGATTTTCAATCAAATACGCAGTTTCATTTGATTATTTTTTTCATTATTTAAAAAATTCGATAAAGAAGATATATCATTACAGTAAACTTTGAGCCAAAGATAATGAAAATCGGATTAGAAATGTAGATGCTATGGAGCGCAATCTGCACAAATTATATATTTTTGTAAAGGGCACTTTGTAACTCGTTGTTGTTGTTGTTGTAGCGGCTACAACAACCCCGCCCAGGCGGTTGGTATCTCAGTCGTTGTCGTCAAGTTCCACTAACGGCAACCCTACGAAGCGTGCAGCTTCTGTGGGGTTTGTCCACATGGACAAGGCCGTTAGGGCTGTCGGGTTTTCCGCGCATGCGAAGAGATGTTTCGAGTCATGTGGGGTCTCTCCGCATGCCGGACACTCATTCGGCACATCCTCATTCAACCTACTCAAGTAGGAGTTCAACCTGCTGCAGTAGCCGGAGCGAAGTTGTGCGAGTGTTGTGCGTGTCTCCCGAGACAGCTGAAGCTCCGTCTCGTCTATGTCCGGGGGTGGTACGCCTAGAAAGGCATTCACAGGTCTAGAGTCTACATAACTCGAGACTAAGTCCCTGTGAATGCCGTTCAGGGCCTGTCTGTAAGCTGTCGGGTCCAGAGGTTGCTTAATGAACCTCTGGACTTCGTCCGTCAGTTCATATAGATGCCTCCTGACGTGCCTAGGCGAGGGCTCCTCTGCAAGCAGCTGCCTGCTTGGGTGGCCACTTCTGTGGCTCCCGATCAGGAACTGCTTGCAGAGCATTATATTATGCTCCTTTACAGGGAGCATTTGCGCCTCGCCGTGCAGGTGGTGTTCAGGCGACATCAAGAGGCATCCTGTCGCTATCCTGAGTGCGGTGTTCTGTACAGTCTGTAGCTTCGTCCACTGTGTCCTACTAGTCCCTGGCGACCACACTGGCGCTGCGTCATTTACGTCGGTTCATGACGTCGATTTTTGACAAATAACTGCGAAAAGTACCAAAAAAACAAAAAAAAGGGTATTGTTTTCGTTTTGAACGACTCAAAATTTGCATATAAAATATTCTTTTAAAGATTTCCACTTTTTGTGTAAGCTATTGTAATTATAATATGTTTTACTATACTTTTATAAATATTCATGTAAAAAAAGATTAATATCAATGAAGAAAACGTGATTCATTTTTAAAGTTTAAAATGTATTAAGAATTTAGAATCATAAATACTCTTTTGATATTTTTATACTACGTAAATATATGTAGGCATATTTTTGAAAAATTGTCCTTCATTTTGAATCCATATTTATGGGCACCGTAGTTATAGTGACCCGATCTTTGTAATTTTGACTCTAAGTTTTCTGTTGATAATGGGTAGAAGTATTGCAAAATTTCATGTTTCTAGCTGCATAAATGGAGAAGTTATAACGAAAAATCTCATATCTGAACAATCAGTTATATGGGAGCTATATGTTATAGTGGTCCGATTCTTCCAGTTCTGACAAATGATTAAACACATTATAAAAATACACCCACCTACCAAATTTGATCCGGATATCTCGAAAACTGAGAGACTAGATTGCATACAAACAGGCGGACAGACAGACCGACAGACGGACAGACGGACATGGCTAAATCGAATCAGCTCGACGTTCTGATCACTTAAGTATACATTTTAATGGGTCTATCCTTTTTTATTCTGGTACTTACAAACATCGGACCAAAGTTACAATACCATTTCATGCTCATGAAAGGTATAAAAATATTTTAATTTGATATACGTGAAAGCTCCTATAAGCGGACACCGATGGTCACCTACTTTTTGTCCGTCTATGGGAGATGTCCGCTTATGGGAATTTTACAAATAATTATATTAAAATAAAAATGCAAAATATTTAAATTGCGGGTTCCTAAATTAAAATAATATTTATCCTTCAGTAGATAAAAACAGAATGAATGGTAAATAAATTCAAACTTATGGCGTTTTCTTTTCTACCCACAAATCTCATTTTCCGCTTCGCTGTAGGGGTAAGAAGAGGGCAATGAAAAGTAAACTTTTTTTTTTTTAAGAAAACATCTTGGAATATCGACGTGTGTACTTGTGTACATATTTATGTACATATGTACATGCGCAAAACTCAACATCAGACTGAAAAAAACAAAATTGACTGCTTATTAGAGCTTCGCGTCCGCTTATGGGAGATTTTTTTTCATAACTAGACATGTTTGAGTGTCCGCGTCCGTTCATCGGAAAGTGTATGGGAGAGCATTTTGTACGGAAAAAAACCAAAAATTGCTCGTTCCCAAGAATATGTCCGCTTAAAGGATATGTGCGCTTATTAGAGCGTCCGTCTATGGGAGCTTTCACTGTACATAATTTTTAAAAACATTTTTACTTATTTTTGCTTTATTTTCATATTCTTTTTGAAACTAATTTTCTTAGTTAAATTTGTGTACTAATTTCTAGATTTTATTTTTTAAAACTTATTTTACTTATTTTTTGTTGTTTTTTTAACTTATTTTTTATTTTATTTTCCTTTAAATTTTAGATTTTATTGTTTTAAGACGAAAAATCTTTTTTTTATTTTATTTAATTTTTAGGGTCTTATTTTAGCTCTTTGAATTCTATTTTATGATTTTTTTCATACATTTTTTTCTGGTTTATAGATTTTGTGCCAAAAATAAAAATATTTTGTATTTAATTTTTATTTTCTTGTTGACTTAATTTTTTTTCTATTTCCAAAAATCATTTATACGCTTTTTTATTGTTTCAAAAGATTTTTTTGTTTCAATTGCATTAAATTTTTAAAAACATTTTTATTTCTTTTGGCTTTATTTTCATTTTATTTTATTTTTTTTTTCATTTTTATGACAGAGACTTCAGTATGGATAAGGGTGTCCAATCGCAATTTCTGAAAAAAATCACCGAAAATCACCTTATTTTTTTACAAAATTCATGAACTCTTTCTTACCAAATCTTCTATTTTAAAAAGATCTTGTTATAACATAGTTTTTAAAACCTAAAGCGAATATAACACCTTCATCGTAATAATAAATAATACAAATCACTTACATATCGTAGTTTAAAGTACAAAACCGCGTAGTCATTCTGCAAAACCGCTTCACTGACATCTGCTGCCAAAAATTAGATTTGCTCACCATAGCTCTTGGCTAAATTCTTATCCATTTATTCTGAAATATACTAGCCAGAAATGCGATTGCTTTAAACAAAAGAGAAGCTTTAGAAATATGAGTGTTTTTAATCTCTAGAAAATAATTTATGCTACTTCAAATTCGCGGTTATAATGCAAAACCGCGGTTTGCATTTGTTGATACGAACGAGGTTTTGTACTTTAAACGACGATATGTATATGTAAATTTCCTTTTTCTTATTTCAGCACGACAGTTCGATAATGCCGATGTTGTCGAGTCGTACAATTAAGCCTTATTTACGACTTACGCAATGAGGCTGATGAATCACTAAGTCCGGGATGCTCAATCTTTTGTCTGCATTGCCCGGATGTGGGTTGAACTGACCGGAAGTCTAGGACACCCCGTATATGTACATACATACATACATATGTACGTACCTATGCGTTCCACATGCTTCACGATTTGCATGTTTTAACAGATGCCCACCTTCCAGAAGGTTTATTAATGGAGAAAACAGCTTTTCCTGCTAATCCCGCAAAACCTGCAAATCGTGAAGCATCTGGAACGCATTTTTTTATCCAAGTTCATTCGAAATTCAGAAAAGAAAGCATTCAATTCATTTGTGTGCATCATTGCAGCTTTGGACTGCATACTCAAATGCATAGCTCACATTTGTTGCACCCACCAGTAGTACAGCCTCAAAGCAGATTAATTTGCATCAAGCATACATATGTAAGTAAATTCTAGATTAGCATGATTTGAGTGTTGCTGAACCAATGATTATGTATGTATGGTACACCCAAGAGAGATTTACTTGTGGGTTGTTGAGTGGAGGAAGCCATACAATCGCACACACTTTCATCAATAGGGGATCAATTTTAGAAGTATCTACTGGAGTGGCGACGCACACGCAACTCATGCACTACACTTTCAACTACTGGAAAACAAGTTAGAGAACTAATTATTTGCGATACCGAATGGTTGAACAACAACAACTAGTCGGCACGTTCAAAAAAGTGTTAAGAGAATTCTTGTTGCAAGCTTAGAGACAACAAACTGAACCGGATATGCCCAATCATACTCGCTGGAAATGATATGTTTACCATTTCCATTCATAATAGTACTTCATAAATACATATTTATTTTAAAATTAAATTAAGTTAATTCAGTTCATCTTTACTAAATCTATAACATTTAATATGCATTTTACCGAGTATTTTCAGTAAATTTAAATGGTATTCCATAAAATTAAATCCAACGAGATTGTTCAGGTAAAGTAATTGTATACTTTCAGCAACTGCTGACTCGGGAAAAAGTATGTAAGGGTCATTCATAACTTGAAATATCTGTCGTATTCCATGTCAACAACATGAAGATGTTCTGTCGGTCCAGAACAATATGGGCAACAAGTGAAGTCCATGAGATAAGTTACCTATATAGTTAAGGCATCGTTAAATTATTAAAAAATAAATAAATAAATAATGTTTCTATCTACCTATTACTAAACATTAACTTACATTTGTATGGATAGGACACGACTCATTGACGCGTCCGAAAGAGAACATTTTACAATAGATGCAAACAAATGTTTGCGCCTCACGCTGACAAATACATCCCTCAGGGATTGGTTGCTCCACATCAGGTGTCTGTGGTCGAGAGAAGACTTTCTTCCGATGAACCTTATTTTTGCCTTGTGGCACAGGAATCGTTCCAGCAACCCCAGCCGATACGTTATTTCGTGCCAAGTCTAATCTTGCACCAAGGGAACCCTTCTTATTTCTTGGAGCCATATCGCTTAACTTGTAATGAATTCTACGATAAAATTCCTTCAATTTCTGGTAATTGTACCGATATGCGTTGTCGCAATTATTTCATTTTCTTCTTTTTCGAACAATGGCGAGGATAACGGTAGTTGCAGAATAACCCTGCGCTTACACCTGACAATAGAGCTAGACAACTATCGATGGCACTATCGATAGTATCGATGGTTCGCCTGTTACCGCCCGTCACCACAGGATAAAGTTTATATCTTGATACATATGTTAGAATATAAGTAGCCAATGGAGACCGCTCATTGCTCTTCAAGAGCAATATATATCAGAGCTTATATCTTGCCATCTATTGCCGGAAATTTGGTAGTTTGACAGCTACATGTTGTTCATTTGCATGAAAACTTCGTGGCGGCAACATTATTGATATTTTAATATAAAAGCAATTATTGAACTGTATTCGGTTAAAATATTTGTTATTATGTAATTGGATGTAAAATAGCCTATTTTCTAAATTTTTTAAGTGATTAAATCCGGCAAAAATACGTTTTAGAAGCTATCTCACAAATGCTTATATCAAGATATAAAAAGCCCACACAAATATTGCCACTGATATAATTTATATCTACCGACCAAAATGACAGCTGCACCCGCATTCCCACGACAGCCGGTTCTACGTACCGGAATGACTCGGGTTTTACCCGACCAAGGGCTGTTGTTTCGGCGATCTAACCCCGTTTAGGTCGGCGAAATCCATCAAACGTTGCTCGATCCTAGGGCTACACCTTCTCCGCACCCTTCTGCTCAGGGCTGGCATAGAGGCAAACCCAGGGCCAGGAATCTAGAGACGACTGCATACAAACTCCACCTCGGTCAGGTGTAATGCCTGTGACGGGTGGAGTCACCTCCGTAACTGTTCGGGCCTACGTACGCACCGGCAATGGACCACGTCGTTCGTGGCCGCACACAATCCACACACTCACACCCCAACACAACACAACAATAGACACACAAACAAACACAATAGCACCCACACTCCGCCGCCGGCAACTCCTAGTCCCTCCGACAATCTGCTCTGTCTGTCAGTCCAGAATATACCGTAACGTGACATAAGTCAAGTGCAACTCTTGCCTCGGCTGGTGCCACTTTAGGGCGTGCTCAGGACTTCGCATCACACGAGATTGGACGAGTGACTATGTGGGCCCCTGCTGTGCTGCCCCGTCGCATCCCTCCCCCGCGACGCCGCCAACCACCACCACAAGGCAGCACCCCTTTTTGCAGCACGTACAGGAGGGGGCCGGCAGGTAACACAACTCTTTAACACCACACATCACAATCGGTCTCTCAAGGCACACAAAGGTGCTACAATTTAACTGTAACGGACTCCAGAGCAAGATTGAGGAATATTAATAGCAGCGGGCCAAGAGACGAAGTTGCACGGCAATTCAACCCTGTTGAATTGCGCCGGATACAACGTGCACCGTCGAGATCGCGAGCGAGATAATGGTGGAGGTTTAGCGTTCATCACGCACCACACCGTGCAGTATCGTCTCATTGAAGCAGACATCGACCGCAGGGATACCATCCTAGAATGTCATGGTATTGCTATCCGGTCAGGCGATGTTGAGCTCGAAATATTTAACGTATACATACCCCCTGTCACCAGCTGCCCGGCAGGATATCACCTTGAAATATCTGCCCTACTCAGAGGTGATAACCGTATGGTAGTTGGTGACTTTAACGCGCACCACGATCTCTGGCACTCAAGCCTGTCAAATGCTCGTAGGGGAATACATTTGGCTGAGCAGATAGACGATTCGACATTCAGCACAATGAACGACGACGCACCCACCAGGATTATGTGCAGCTGCTGCAGCTCGCCAGATGTAACAATTGTCAGCGCTGGTCTGATAAACAGCGTATCATGGCGACCTATGCTGACTCTAGCATCAGACCATCTGCCCATAGTCATCTCGATTGATAAACCTGCCGACTTTGCTTCCGTGGATCACCGGACTTATGTCAACGTTTCCAAAGCTGACTGGAAAGGCTTCACGGATGTTACTGAGGGCGCCTTCACTGCACTACCCATACCAACCGACGTTCATGTAGGTGAACGTAAGTTCCGCAGGGTTGTAACCGCTGCTGCAGCTCGCTTCATCCCAGCAGGATGTATTAAGGATCCACGTCCGAATTTTCCTGCCGAAGCGGCTGTTCTAGCTGATGAGCGCGACAACCTTCGTCAGGCCGATCCCGGAAATCCCCGTATTAGGGATCTCAATTCGAAGATTCGGCAACTTGTGAACGTACATAAGCGGAAGAAATGGGAAGAGCATCTGAAGACCTGAAACTTCGCCTCTTGTGTGAGCAAGCTTTGGTCAACCGTGAGGTCATTGTCTAATCCGACGAGCACGACGACAGAGTCGAAATTTCCTTCGGCGACCATGCTTCGTCGGACCCGGAGCGATGCGCGAGCTATTTTAGCCGGCGGTTCATACTGCATCCTCCGGTAGACAAAGCCAAGCGTCGAGTGACCAGAAGGCTGCACAAAATGCCAAAACCTAGTGCGCCTCCTGTTTTCACCAGCGGTGAGGTAAGGGTAGCCATCGGGAAGGCGAAAGCCTCCAAAGCCATTGGATCTGACGGAATATGCATGTTGATGCTGAAAAATCTGGGTCCTGCGGGAGTAGCGTACCTAACGGAGGTCTTCAACCTGTCTATGGCCACTCTCGTCATTCCAGAGATCTGGAAAATGGGGAGAGTGGTCCCACTGCTCAAACCGGGGAAACCAGCCAACAAAGGAGAGTCTTATCGCCCGATAACTCTCCTTTCCCCGGTGGCGAAGACACTCGAGGCCCTGCTGCTCCCGTACTTCACGAACCACCTGACCCAAGCGAAGCATCAACATGGGTTCCGTAAAGTGCATAATAAAACAACAGCACTTAATGCCATAAACACTCAGATAACTCGTGGCCTAAACCGAAACCGTCCCTGTGAGAGAACAATTCTAGTAGCGTTGGACCTGTCCATAGCGTTCGACACTGTCAGTCATTCAACGCTACTAGAAGATATAGAGGTCTCCTCACTCCCACAGGGACTCAAACGGTGGTCGGCGAATTACCTGAGTGGTCGACACTCGTCAGTAATCTTCAGAGACAAAACTAGCAAGCCACGTAAAATTAAACAGGGTGTACCACAGGGTGGTGTCCTGTCCCCGCTACTGTTAAATTATTACATATCAAAGCTTCCTCAGCCACCAGAGGGTGTTAATATAGTCTCTTATGCTGACGATTGTTCGATCATGGCGTCTGGGAATGGAATTGATGACTTGTGCTCAAAAGTAAACGGTTACCTCTCCGAACTTTCTCGCTTCTTCACTGCAAGGAGCCGGCAACCCATTTCACCACCTGGACGAAGGAGGTCAGACTTCCACTGGGTATTCACGTCGATGGCGTAACAATACCGACGGTGAATAACCCCCGGAGTTACCTTCGACAGTCTGCTCTCCTTCTCGGCGCATACAACCGCAATTGTCAAGAAAGTACAGAGCCGCAACAATGTCCACAAGTCGCTGGCCGGCAACACTTGGGGCAAAGATAAAGAATCGTTGTTGGCAACATACAAGGCAATTGGCCGGCCGGTTCTAAACTACGCAGCGCCCGTATGGTCGCCGGGGACTAGCAGGGCGCAGTGGATGAAGCTCCAGACCTGCCAAAACACGGCATTACGAACTGCGGCAGGATGCCTCCTGATTACGCCTCAACACCACCTCCATGACGAGGCCCAGATGCTCCCTGTAAAGGAGCATAACATAATGCTCTACAAGCAGTTCCCCGCTGGGATGGCTCGCGGAAGAGCCCTCGCCACGGCACGTCAGGAGGCATCTTTACGAACTGACAGACGAAGTCCAGAGGTATATCAAACAACCTCTGGACCCGTCAACTTACCGACAGGCCCTGAACGGCATTCACAGAGAATCAGTCTCAAGGTATGTGGACTCCCGCCCTGTGAATGCCGTTCTAGGCACACAACCGCCGGACGTGGACGGGGCAGAACTTTGTCTGCCTCGGGAGACCCGCACTACAATAGCCCAACTTCGCTCTGGCTATTGCAGCAGGCTCATCAGCTACCTGAGTAGAATCAACGAGGACGTTCCCAATCAATGCCCGGCATTTGGAGAGTCGCCACATGACTCCCGGCACCTCTTCACATGCCCTGAGAATCCCACTCAGCTAACGCGCCTGTCCCTATGGACAGCCCCTTTGGAAGTAGCACACTTCCTGGGCCTCCCCCTAGCTGAAATAGACGGCAACGTTGATGGATGAACCGACCCGAACGGGGCTTAGTAGCCGCTACAACAACAACAACAGCTGCACCCGGATTCCAACATTCGCTATCGCTAAAACTCCAACGCCAAAAAGTGCCAAATGAATTTTAGCAATTTTCGGCGATTTTCGCGATACTGTCATGAAAATGCAACTCTAAAAATCGCCATTTTTGGTTCATTTTTTGACAGATTTTAGCGATGAACAAAATGAACACAGTTAAAGTGAGTGAACGGTTTTTGGCAGCTCATATAGCTAAAATGGCGATTCCAGCGTTTTTTCTTCGCTAAAAATACTTATTTTTCGCTTAAAGTCCTGCGAATTTGACGACGACAAAAATTAGGTGCTAAAAAAGTATATCAACTAAAAATAGGTAATATTTAGATTGTTGTTCGTTTAAAATACTCGATTAAATAACAAAATTTGTAATTAAAAATGGAAAACGGCAACAGTAGAAGAGTGACAAAGGAGCAAAAAGATTTTCTCGTAAATGAAATCGATTAAGTTATTTTTTTTTTAGATTCGTGAATGGCGCCCAGAAACTGAAGGCGTATGGAGGAGCCATTAAAAACGGTGAAGGATGGAAAAGAGCGTGAAGAAATATGAGGTACATTTCTTTGAAAATTTAGATAAGTAGCATTATTATTCTTAAAATTATTTCCGAATAATGATCTCCTATCAAGGTCAAAAAAAATCGCAAGATTTGAAAAATTCTATTGAGCGAAACGGAGTAAATTCGTCAATTAGCATTACAGCAGTTTTTTGTATTCATGGTTGCAACAAAATGCTTAATTAACCGACTTGTTTTCACTCTACAAACACTTTATTTAATTTGCAATCCAAAACTCTTCGATTGTACTGTATTATTTTTATTAATAATTAAATTTATAATAAATCGGTCAAAATGATTGCAAAGTTCTACTTACTCTTATTTTCACTATTTATCACTATTAAAATCAAAACAAATTTTGACAGCTGCCGGTGCTGCACAGCGCCCTGGCGGCCGCATAAAGTACTAAAATTTAGGCCAATAGCGTTTTCTTTTCTCAAAAAAAGTTCTGCCCTTTTATATGGGAACTCTTACTTTGCGTTGCCCTGAAACCTGAGAAAATGCTGCGTTCTTTATATGAGAATGAAACAGAAAATATACTACTCCATCACAATTTATTTATAGAACTTAATAAACCCGAATTATTCACTTGGCCTGTAAGTCTTTCAAATTTTAAAGCAAAACACTTATTTCTGATAAGGAAAATAATTGCATTTTTACAAGATTCAATTAAAAATCAACCATGCAACTCTCACCCTCACGTTTATTTGAGGGCAGAAAAGGCAGCACTTTCGCCGGATCAGAGCACAACCTGCTGAGAAAAGAACACGACGCCTTGTGAAAGGGCTGAGAAAAGAACGTGAAAATGTGACAGCGTTAACACAAGGCAGAATAAGTGCAGCCTTTTTTCGAGAAAAGAAAACGCTATAAGCAATTTTTAGCGACGAGAAATCCAAAAGTGATGTCCATTTTGATCTGTGACAGTAACTTTTTCTTACAGGAGAGAACAACCAAGACCGTCTGGAGACAGGCTCGCCGATATACTTATGCATATTTTCAGCTTTCTCATACACAATGTTGACCTACGAACCGGCAATCCCGTCTGCAGACGCTCAAAAATGCAAACTGGGTTTTTATATGTCGGCAAGCCGGTCTGTGTTCGAAAGCTATTTTCTCCATTTCGAATGGTGACATAAATATAAAACTTATATTAAAATACGGTTCTTTTAACAACGAAATCCACCGAATTTTTTTATAATAATAAAATGTTTCAAAAGAAAAAATTTCTTTAATTACGAAATTACTTAATAGCAAGAAATAATTAATTTTAACCGTGTTTTCAAAACCTGTAATTCAACTGCCGATTAAAATAAAACGGACTGACATAACGGATTAAAGTTTACACCGCCATAAAGGTACGATTTTTTTCTAAAGATCGTGCCTTATGAATATAGAAAAAAATGATTTTAGGTGCACTAAAAAGGTGTTTAGTTAACGGCCGTCTGGAGGCGGTTCAGCCTACTAGAGGGTTAAGCGTTTTAGCAGAGTTTAGTATTTTAGCAGAGTTTAGCATTTTAGCGATAGCAAAAGTTGGAATCCCTCAGCTGGACAGCAATAAATTTTATTCTATGGAGACGGCCAGTTATTGCCACTATTCATGAACGAAAGACACAAGATCACGTAAGAGCAAGAGAGTGAAAAAAGTCGATTTTTTTAGCGGGTTCTACGCCATCTTGTTTCACTGGAAAACGAGCGAAAAGTAAACAAAGCAAAGAAAACAACGAAAACCAAAATTATTGTCAGCCACTTTAAACGCACAATTTAGGTAAAATGATGCAACAAAATGCTTTAAAATGTGTTGTCATGTTGAATTAACTCTTCTTTACTTGAATAAAAATGTAAAATAGTGGTGCTTGTGATCTAAACAAACGCTCAGCTGACGAACCCGCTTTCGCAAACTTTTTTCTCAAAACCAGTTACAAATACAACGTCGCGTTCTTACGTGATCTTGTATTTTTGGTTCATGGCCACTATTGACACCAGCGATAGGCGCCTGTCACACTATCAATACGGATCGCGATCCGTCAATACTTACATAATTTTTGCGCTGCACACTTAGGGCCAGTTTTGCAGTGCCAGTTTTAACTTAGATTAGCCCTGGGATTCAGTAATTCAGTCTCATATCAAGTCACTAAATTTGAGATTAGCAATTAGTGACTTTTTTTGCGACTTGAGATGATTTGGGTATTCAGTGGGAGAGAGTCACAAAAAGTTCACCACAAATGCGTGGTGAAAACAAACACAGACAGTCAACTGATAGCGTTTATCTATGCCTTTTGCCCGCGCCACCCAAAAAGACGCAATGGCCGAATGGTCAAAGCATTAGGCTGCCGGTCGAGAGGGTCCAGGTTCGAGTCCTCCTCGAGCGTAGAGGATTTTTTATTTTTTTATTTAGTATTTTTTATTAGTTTAATTTTTTTTTGAATAATCTTTAGATTTAAACGTTTTAAAAGCAAAAAAGTTATTTTTTTTCAATGGATTTGTATGATATTAAAGAATTGTGGTTTATTTCCTAATGAAATTGCTGTTGAACAAATTTCCTCGCTTCATATTTGCGTTTTTTTTTCTTAATAAATTGGAAAGAAATTATCTTTTCCTCCATATTTTTATTTTTTTGACCTGTTCTTAGCCAGCTGACAAATTAGTGACTTATTTTTGAGACTAGAGACGTGAGAAAGCGTATTGAATACCACATAGTCTCAAAATCCAAGTTCACCACCAAAAGTCACTATTAGTGACTAGAAACCGCTTACTGAATGCCAGAGTAAGTAGATTGAGTTTAAATTGGACAGCTGCTGATATTTGATTGGCTGATCTTAGTTTAAACCTGCCGGATCGGGCATTTAAATCAAGCTTAAACCACGGCCGCGTACTTAAAAACTGATCGGGAGCCACAGAAGTGGCCACCCGAAGAGACAGCTGCTTGTAGAGGAGCCCTCGCCTAGGTACGTCAGGAGGCATCTATATGAACTGACGGAAGAAGTCCAGAGGTTCGTCAAGCAGCCTCTGGAGCCGTCAGCTTACCGACTGGCCCTGAACGGCATTCACAGGGAGTCAGTCTTGAGTTATGTAGACTCTAGACCGGTGAATGCCGTTCTAGGCACACCACCAAACAGCCCATAATATTGGAGCGATTACAATTAGGATGTAGCACATTATATCTTCTTGGCTCGCAACGCAGGTATCTCCGAAGTAATAATAATAATATAGTCACTTGACACGAATAAAGACGCTCGGGTGTTTTGACAGCAAAAAAGGATGCGCGAAAAAAATTTGCGAAAAAAGACGTGTTAACATGGATTCAACATTATTCCGGAAAAAACTATTTGGAGAATTCGTATACTTGAAAACATAATTGACCGCAAAAATAAGTATTCTTCGTCTTTCTTCCGCGTCAAAGAGGTTAACGCATCCTTCTTTGCCCTCGCCAATGTTAAGAGTTCTTCTTCGCCGAAATTTTTTTACGCGTCTTTTTTCGCTCTCAACTTTTGAGCTCGCGTTTTTATTCGTATCTAATGATGATATGTATGTATGTACAGTAAAATGAATCGCTATACGCAGCTATTTTGTTTTTATTGTACTAGCTGTGTTTTAGTTTTACTAAATGTTATGTTAGCTATGTTTTTTATAAAATTGACATTGAAAAAATATTAAAACTGGAAAAAATGTTTGGTAGGTTTGGTTGGTTATGGTAGGAAATTTTGGTAGGAAAAAAAATGTGTCTGTGGTCGCAACTCTGCATATACAAACTAGAGTCCGACCGATTAATCGGCATCGGCATCGGCTAGTATCGGCACAAAATTGAGCATCGGCATCGGTATCGGCCTTTTTTCGCCGATTATTTGGAATTTCTTCTTATATGTGCAGGTGAAGCGCCAGACAACGGCCAACATAAAAAAAAACATTTGCAGACAGCTCTTAAAAATGATTTTTTTTTGTTAAAGGTGTTTCACGTGTTTTTCCATACAAAACTAGGTTCGACAATTTTCTTTTATCTGGAGGAAACTGCCAGCAAAAAAAAAATTGCTAAAAATCAAAGGAATTTTATAGCAGCTTGAAACTTCACTTCATTATACTAGAACTAAATGGTCTAGAAAACTACATACCGAAATTCTAATTAAAAATTTTGAAATTTTGGTGAAAGCAGAATTTGTCTAATTTTTGTACAAAGATTGAAATCTGTATTTATATAGTGTTTGTTGTATATATATCAGCTAGACTTTTATAAAAAAATAAAAACATTAAATAAACAAACGACAAATGCCACTATGTACATACTAGACTCCTGCGCAATTCCATTTAAACGGCCCAACAAGACATCCGATCGCCGCGCAAATACTTTCCATCCCCTACTTTCATCGTTCGGGTCAATTGTGAGTAAGCATAATAGCTGAAATACAATGCCGGCGAACGGCGAACTCACCACAGCGAAATTCGCGCTGTGAAAATTAGAACACCCGCACGCATATGAAATTGAACACAGCCAAAGCGAAATGCGAAGTTCGCTTGGCGGCGTTTCATGGCGATAGATTTATTTCTATCGCCCTGCTGGGCGATGACAGCTGTGCGTGCCAAAGGTGGCCGTATTTCTTTTTTGCTTTCAAAGTTTTAAAAGAAAACAGCCTAAACACGATTTTTTTTTGTTGTTTGAAAAATATAGTTGTGGATTCGTTACATCTGGCTTGAAACAAATTATTTATAATAATCTTTCTTTGTTTTACAATTATATTTCTTATCATTTCCTCATTTCTAACTATGGTTTAGTTTTTTCTAAATATGGTCACCCAAATTATAAAGGCGACCAAATGGGATCAGCTGTTTTCGCTACCGCTCTAATTCTGTTTAAGTAGGCGAAATAGCTGGGCGAACGGTGAATGACAGCATCGCCCAATTCGGCGAAGTTTGCCGTTCGCCGGTATTGTATTTCAAGCATAAACCAGTTTCAGCAAGCGTACGTAAACTACCGATCAATAGCAAGACGCGTAGAGTATTTACTTTGCCTTCCGCAACTACTGCGAGTAAAAGGTATTTGACAGTAGAGTACTCTACTGGTAGTACTTGAGTATTTTCGAAGAAAACATACATTTGTGGCAAGAATGATAGAAGAATTTTCTGGATCGCGCATTTGTGGTATCTGAAAAAAACTAAGGACAGGAATGTAGTGGATCGATGAAGAGAGCGACGAGCAAAACGTACTTTTAACTAAAATGCTGATATACATACCTAAGTACATATGTATGTATGTGCATAGATACATACATATGTGCATAGATACGTATGTGCATAGATACGTATGTGCATAGATACGTATGTGCATAGATACGTATGTGCATAGATACGTATGTGCATAGATACGTATGTGCATTGATACGTATGTGCATAGATACATATATATGTAAGTGTCCGCATATATTTTTTCTCGTCACTTGTTCTGTCACTTCACTGCAGCAAAACCAAGTTGTGAGGAAAACCCTGACGATATGCGTAGAATTGAAACCATGGGTTCATATTAAATATATTTATGTATGCATGGACATATGTACATATGTTAAAATGTAGTTTCGATTTAAAAAAAATCGGATGAAGTTTTTCTTTGGCCATTCATACAGCTCTAATTTCAGTATTTATTAAAAAAACTCAATGAAATTCAAAAATTCTATCTTGCATTTGGGTTTACTCAATACCAATTTGAGCTGTCGCAGTGTTATCAAAAAAAAAAAGTTATCAATAGGTAGGTTCAGAAGGCGCAGCAGTTGAGCGCAACCGTTGCTAAACAAAAATCAGTGATCGTTATGCGTCTTTTGAACGACTTCATACATTAGCTGTCAAATTCAACTCTCAAAGGTACACACCAACATGTTGTCTCAAATGATCAGAAAAATATTACGATCATCTAACACGCAATTATTCAGTTGATCAGAAGTACGCAACAACGCGTTCAGAAGGTGCAATCGCACCAGTTACTGAGCTGTTTCGCCTTCTGAACGTGCCAAATGAAAATTCGTTTCTCTTGAAATCAAGTTATATGGCTGCGTATGTATGTACATATGAATATACATATTCCGAAATTTTTTTTATTTGTAAAGGCTCTCAAGAAAAACTAAAAATTAATATAAAATTACGCACAATAAATGGAAAATAAATTTTCTTCTATAAAAAATTTCTTAAATCAGTATGCAGCTCTTAAGAAAAAAATGCTCGTACATCTCGTCGCTACCATGTCCAACTATCGAATGTGAAAATCGGCACTTTTCAAAATTTTGATTTGTCACTAATAATTTTATTTCGTATAGCAGCATTGCTTAAGTTATTGTTTTTGACAACTTATTTGTTGGTTAATGACTGCAAATAGTTTTATAGAAAATTAGAGACGAGAAATAATACTTTCATAAAAATTTAAGTACATACATAGATTTAAAAAGCTGCTTGAATACAAAAGTTTTATGAAAATGTCACATTAAACAACTGTCTAAATCTACGTTATTTTTTATAAATAAGGCCGTAAACATTTCCTTACATCGTCGATTTCCATATTCTATTTTTACTCTTTCAATTTCACTGACCAGCGCTGCAAACGATATCAACTAGTAGGCTAACAACCAGAATTGAAATTTAATACGCAAGTACTTACCGTACTACAAGTATACAGAGAGTAGATTTGCTACTCCCTTTTGGCAGCAGCAAATATCTCTCGTACGCGATGAGGGAAAGTAGAGTACGTACTTTGGTGGAGTAATAGCAAGTACGTCAAGTATTTACTCTCTCAACGCCAAGTAGTGTATGTATGCGGAAAACAAGTAACAATGTGTTGGGAGTAGAGTACAATGCAAGGAGTACTTATTGAATGAAATGCGGCAAATACAATTGCGCTGGACTCTAGTACATACATACCTAGCATATAAATTCTTATGCATTGAGTGCAAAAGAGTGTATTTTAGTACAAAACGAAATTAAATTGTATGTTCCTAAACATTTCTTGCTTAGCACCATATACAATAGTTTTTTATGTAATGTACATAAATGTGATATTTGTACATATATTTTTACACATACATATGTATGTACATACATACATGTGTATGTAACGTTGCATAACAAGCCAGTTAACTCAAATATTTGTTTTCTGTGGCTTTGTTAACTCCGTAAAATTAATTGATTTTATGAATTAATACATCTATTTGTAATTTTGCATGGAATCGGCATCGGCATCGGCCGATTCTTTCTCCATAAGCCGATTAATCGGCATTAGCATCGGTACCTGTATACAAATTGCAATCGGTCGGACTCTAATACAAACAGTTTGAATACCGCAGTATAACAGTTTCCAAACAATGTATTGATACGTTTTGGAAGTCAGCCTGTATGCGCTCTGCCTTCGCTCTCGGTGTTTAAAACCTTTCAAAAGAAATTGAAAAAATGTTAATTAACATTGAAAATTTTAAAATAATTGTGGAATGCATTATCTGTAAATTGTACGCCCAAAACCGTCATAATAAGCGTTCAGCACAAAAATTATGCAAATACTGACGCGATAAATATTGAACATGTAGCAATATGGATCGCGATCCAAATATCGTGATAATTACTGACCGTGTGACGGGGCCCAATCGGAAGCGCTATTTTGACGATTTATAGTTATAAATGCAGTTATATATTTTAAATAAGATCTTTCGATTGGTGTGATCAGTTGTTGGATATTTCCTTTAGTTTCCGAAATCTTGACTACAAATTTTTTAGTAATTTAGTAAAAATTTTGTTAATACCCTGCAAAAACCGTTGGACCATGTGGTCTATTTGTGGTATATTGGAGTACTTACAAAAATGCTCCTCTGTAGCTCATGCTGTAGCGGACCAACTCGTGTCTCTGCACCATTTTATTGTTACCCCGATCACTGCTCGTGTTTTAACGAAATGTGATTGAAGGTGAGCATTTGAAAGCTGTGGCTGTAGAGATGCTCGCTGTTAGTTGTTAGCTCCCAGCATGTTCGGGTTGGAATACGAAAGAGGCAACATCTAATTCTTTATTTTTGTTTTTGGTTTTTATTAATTGCGAAAAAGCATCTGTGAAATGAAGAACAAAAGCGTGTACAAACGAAAAAGCATATCAACAATGTCATTGTTAATATGTTGGAGTAGTTTTGTGCTACTCTGATGTAATGCAGAGATGGGTATATAGTCCTGCCCTAGGATATCGCAATGTTAATTGGACCTTGGGGAGTACTCTTTACATGCATGCATGGAGTAGTCGTGATTTTTGCAGGGATACGGCATGATTTTACTTAAAAAATGCTTTATAAACTTAAAACTATTAATAATTTAAGTATTGCTTATACTAGTAACATTCTTTGAGACTTTGAAGAAAATCTATCTTCGCGGTTTTGAGAAAATTATTTTCTAACTTCAATCCGATTTCTCAAAACCTGCCGAAAGTAACATACGACGATTTTTTATACAGGCGACGATATGTATGTGCTATGTAAGCTAAAATATAAAACAAGTAAACGAAAATTGCATATATGGTATTTTTTGTATTTATTTTTTTTGCAAGACAAGCCTTTCAGAATAATTTACCGTAAACATAGGTTACTGTAAACAATAATTTCTCGTTTATCCAAATATTAAACACAAATTATTACGAAAATAATAAATAACTTTAATAAACAAATAATAATAAACATTAGAAGAGTACACACCCTTCCCATGCTCACGATGTAATTACCGGGTAAATGACGCGTAATTTACCGAGTCTGTTCAGGTAGAGCGTGATTCAGACTATTAAAGATTTATGCATGTGTTAATAAAAAGTGCGCATGTATCGCGCGATGTAGGGAACAAAAGTGGCGCAAACAGCAAACGGCTGCTTTGATTTTGCCGATTTTGACAATTCTCAAGTAAAAGTAAATAGCGCCTCAGAAACTTTACATGCACTGAAATTCACTAATACTCTCACAAATGTCACCGTTTTAACATTTTCTCAATTAATTTTTTTATAAATCATATATTTTTACAATTCAAAACAATTGAACTACGTTTCCTACGAAAAATTTTAAATCAAGAAAATGTATGCTTTTGAATGTTTCGGCTTTATTTACATGCATTTGAAAATCGTCATCGACGTCGGGAATGCGCATACTGGAGTTTTATCATTCTTGTATGTATCGGTATTGTGATGATGCATTGTCAGTGTAAGCACAAATGAAAAGGAAAAATCGATTACCATTGATGTCAGGATTTCAGCTCCCAGGATATTTTATATTTGTTAGAAGCGAAGTTGGACCATTTCTCGCTCACAATGTAAGCATTTCTTCAAATATTAAACATTTTATCGAATTTCTTTCACTTAATAATTTACTTAACATTTTTTATTTTAAAACACACGAAATTAAATTTTTTTTAAAGAATTCTCATTAATGCTGCGCTAAAATGCAGCACTGTGTCGCATAAAAGCTACCACAGCCAGCACACCAACCTACCACCCAGCATGGTGAGTACACAAAAAACAACAACCAACACACTGTGTTTATATTGCTTATTAGCGCGCAACGAACACATGGCTCGTTGGTCTAGAGGTATGATTCTCGCTTCGGGTGCGAGAGGTCCCGGGTTCAATTCCCGGACGAGCCCGTTGGCTTGAACGCTGAGATATAAGCGCGCAAGCGTGTTCATATTTTTTATTTTTTTTTTTTTTTAATTGAATAATTTTATAAACAACTTCGTATCTTTTTCTCATATTTGCCTGTTGATTATGGAAAAAAATCACAAATTTCAATGTACATATTTGCGAATGTTATAAGCACTATTAGGTATGATTTGTTAATTTACTAGAAATGTATGCATGTAAGTGAAAAATTATAGGCAGATAAATAAAAAAAAAATGTTGATGTAAATAAAAATCAAGCATAAAATGTTGATGACTAATCAAGCGTTTTTTTATATGCGTAGCAGCAATTGACTGTTATCTGACCCCCGATTTAGTTACCCTCTTTGTTTTTTTCCACATTTTTTTTGTAATAGCAGCGTTTGATGCTATTTTTAAGCAGCGATATGAATTTGTTTACACTTGGTAGTAATATACTATGTAAAACGCCGCGAGCTTTTGGCAAAACAACTTAAGCTGATTTAGCTTTTCGATTTAGAAGTCAGGATTTTTAAGGAAAAAAAAATAAAAATTTGTACAATTTATATTAAAATGCTATCCTAGGTCATGCTTTGACATGTTTATTAGATAAGTTTTTCAATGGAGCCCGACTTATAGAAAGTACTAACACGATTTATATTTTAATAAAAGTGCGTAATCATTTATTTTTGTCTAAAATATTTAGCTTCCGTATCGCAATAAATAATCAACAAATATGTTTATTTCACATTTGTTGTATGCAAATCTCATACAAAACTTTCCTCGAAAATGCTCTTTTATATTGAGTGTCATACGCAACGCCGCAGATCACCAACAACGGTGCACTCTGACGCGTCTACATCACTCCATGCGAACGCTGCCAACTGTGCGATAAACGTCAGCCGCGAAATAAAGGGTATAGATAGCACAATTAACTGCTTGGTTGGTCGGTCACAGTCGGGAAAAATAACCGAAGAAGAGTAGAAAATATATAAGCCAATACAAAGCAAAAAAAAAGGTAAAAGAAAACAAAAAAAGGTAAAAAAAAACAAAAAAAAACTACAAAAAAAAACAGTGACACGAAAAATAGAGAATAAGCTGAAGTTAATTAATAATGGTTTACGAAAAATGGCTGGATGCAGCTAATGGTGTTAAAAATGTAATAAAAAACAATACACAAACAGTTACGGAAGAAAGAAAGTAATTAAATTCGCTATGAAAGCGGCAAACGAATACTTTTTTGCTTTTTCGCTTCTGTTTTTTCTTTTTCTTTCAGTTTTATGCTATTTTCATTTAGAATAAATAAAAATTATTTATATATATTATATATACTAGATTTTGTTTTTTGTTAAATCATATTTAGCATTAAAGGTATATTAACTGCTGCATTTATTATTACTAGGCGTTGCTGCTGCTGCTGCTGAAAATTGTGAGTGCCATAGGCCGTCAAAAGCGGCGGCGTTTTCATTTGCGCCACCACTATCACCGCCTCGCACACCCGTCGTATACAACGCGCATTAGCACGAACACATGATCCGTCAGCTAAAGTTGCACAAAATCGTTCTCTGCTTCTATCACTGCTCCGCTCCCCACGGGGCTTTTGTTTTACTTCTCCACTTTATGGTATGTACTATCGCATGTGCTTAGAAATGCTTACTGTTTGTTGCTGCTGCTCTACCCTGCTTCTTCCCTGGGCACCTTCAGCTGTTTGTTTACGGCGTTTACTAATAGTAGCTTAATTATTTGTTTGTTTTTCTTGTTATTGTAAATGTAGTTTGCTATGGTACGATTTCATATTTGTATGCTTGTTGTTTTCGTATGTAGTACTAAGAGTAGTAGTTTGTTGTTGTATTTTATAATTAATATTATTATTACGTTTAACCAGTCTATTCATATTCCAAAATGTTCTTGTGGTAAAATAGTAAATAGCTGAAATAAAGAACAGAAAAAGAAAATAGAAAAGCTATTGCAAAAGTAAAAGTTGAAAATAAAATATTCTTAATCGATTACACTTAGCAACTATTTTCATTACAAAATTTAACTCGAATTAAAAGTAACTTTAAATTACAAAAAAAAAAATAAAATTTATCTCAATAAACTAAATTTTCTTCTAACCAATGACATCTACATCGTGCATACATACCCTTCGCTGTCCAGCACCTGCTTCAACGTAGCTGTAGTAATGATATGATCATCACACTTCACCCATGTATCTTTATGGTGTCGCACATAGGCAATATAGTGACCCGAATCGATGGTGCCCACATGATTGACCACCGCATAGAGGGAGTAACGGAAATCGCCATACGCATTATTTTTCTCCGACATGAACGGCGTCATATCGAATTCAACGGGGAATGAAATGAACGTGGATACTTTTTTGCCAATCAATGTGGAATACTCGAAACGGTTCAAATGGAAGCTGGCCACACTAGGCAGTGTGCGAAGGCTAAATTGTTTCGTTGACTCCTGGTATGATTTGCAGGTGGAACATTTGATTTTTCCCGATTCACCGAGGTGTTCGGCACGAGTATAACGCTCCAAACAATCTATAAGCGTCTTTGGCGTAGTGCCACCATGCGTTGTCTCACCCAAATCCAAGGATATATCCCAAAATGGATCGATGGTGGTTGAAACGCCCTTGCACGCTTGACACACCACATCACTTTGCAGCATTCCAGTGAAGATTTGATCTATTATGCAGTTACACTGCGTCGGGCAGTTGCTATTCGTGTTGGCATTGCTATTGCCATGCTGATTACCACTACCACCGCCTCCTGTGCTACACACACCAGACGATGTTGAACTATTCTGCTTATTGACACTTTCACACTCCGTTTTTGCTTTAATGCAGTGACGATGCAGCACGTCCAGCGTGGCAATGAAAAATTCGTGCGCGTCTTGCTGTTCATAGCCGGCCAAATGCTTTGCATGATTCCAGATCAAATGCAATAGGCGGTGCAATGATAACGGTGAGCGAGAGCCACTATAAAATTCCTATTCAAGCACGATAAATAAAGTGAAAAAAGCGAAGAGAAGAATATTTATAAAACAAACCTGATATAATCGAGAAACCTCACAAACGAGACATTTTAATGATGACTTGGCGTTGCACTCGTGTCGCTCCGATAAGAAATAATCAGAGAGTAGTGGTGTGTGTATTAATGCCTACAGAATATTGCGATAAAAGAATGCAATCATGAATCATGCACACTAACTCAGCACTTACCTGCACTATGCAATTCATGAAACACGTAGAGCCAAGATTAATTAAGCCGCGTAATCCAATAGTCTCGTTAGCGCGTACATGCCGACGTCGCGGGTTGGCCAGCAGCAAATTTGTTTCCTTAGGCGTCGGTATCCACGGCTGCCAACTGAGACTCTTGCTTATATCTTTTGCTTCCAAGCGCCGATTGACAGTTGCTATCTCGCGGCAACGGGAATCGTAGATGAAATCCCGACAAGAGTTGCAATACAAGGTGCCATGTGATAGCTCCAATGCGATTGCATGCTTTTTCGCACGTAGATGTGTAGCGATGTGAGCGCCACGGCAGCCGAAGTAGATGCAATGCAGGCAGGCATACACTTGGAGTCCATAGCTGCCGCACTCAAAGCAACAGCAAGAAAGCGCCTGCAAAAATACACCCACAAAGAACAAACAATTCTTTTAAAGGAATATTAAAGTGTAGTACACAATTCTTTACGGTTTATGCAATTGATTTACTGTACTGTGTACCCAGTAAAAGAACGACAAAAAATTCCTATCGCATAGATCTTTTGTATGTTTTTCACACCTTTTTCTCTCGCGCATCCTTATTCACACACGCCGAAAAGTATGCATCAATTACGCGAAATGTATCCAAGCTTTGCTCCTTTACGTACGCTTGGAAATGCTTGCAGCCCGTCTCCGCCATAGTTTTCGTCAACTCACAGCCCTGGCCAACAGCGCTCGCTGCTGTTGAAGCAGCTTGCGTGCGTCGGACACCGCTACTGCCTGCTGCTCCAACAGCTGTACCAGTCACCTTTTGGTGCCCTTTCCCGTGCCCTTTTTGCAGCTGTTGTTGGCTGCGAGTCCTGCGTAGTGGTGGCGTTGCGGTCAGCTGCTTTTCTTCTGGACCTGCGCCTGCGCCGGCGCTGGCTCTGCTACTATTACAATTACTACTGTTGCCACTACCACCGATGCGACCACTTACACTACCGGCTACGCTTTTAGCTGTTGTTACCGTTCCACCCGCTGTTGCCGATTTACTCTCAACGGCTGCTGCTCCAGTCTTCCTCGTTGTTGTTGTTTCTGCAGCACCTTCTGGTGCACTTTTACCGTCACCGTGATTAACTCTTTCTGCCTGTTTGCAATAATTGTATTCGGTACACCTTACGTCAACGCCACCGACACCAGACCTACTATCACCACTACAACGGAAGATATCGAAACCAACCCCGTCACAGGCGCCGTCACCGTCAGCTCTCGAATCAACAGCACACCGGTCGTCACTACTATTTCCACTCTTTACACCACCACTGTCACCAGCTCCAGGTCCAACCGCTTTTAATTCGTTCTTCTTCAATGCTAACGCAGCCTTTTTACTTTTACGCAGTTTTCGCAGAATTTCGTTGCCTTCTCTCCTAGGAGCTATTCTACCTAGCCAATCGATAGCTATGCTGACACGGCATTTTGCACTGTGCACAGATTTTTAGCGAGTTTTTATCCAACTTTTCTTTTTTTTACTGCCCTTTGGGGCGACGCACTAGAGCTGGAAAAAAGCCACTGTCATAATCGATAGTATCGATGTTTCCAATTTTCCCTATTATCGATGTTTTTTCGCCCCTATCGGACATTTTTGTCCCATGTATCATCATGTAGAAGCAAATGGATACAATTTTATGAAAATTATACAGGGGTGTACCTTCTCTTTTCATTCAATCAAAAAACGTATTTGGGCGTGTTGTCCCTTCTTGTTATCTACGTTCTTTGGACACATTAAAATTTTTAAAAAACGCTTTTTTAAGAAGTTTTCTAAAAATGCAGCTGTTTACACTATGCGTTTCGTCATCTGTAATGTCAGCCACTCTATAATAAAATTTTAGAAAATTTCTGTATTTTTTTTAGTTCGATTTCCAAAGTTACAAATTCATTTATACACGGGAACATCGTTAGTCCATCGATATTTTGATTTCAAAACATCGATGGCAAAAACGTCGATATTTCTCCAGTTTTACGTTCGGTATGCCTACTGGCAAACTGCTTGCAATTGTTGTTGCAGAAAACTCTGAGAGACAGAAAGGGAGAGCGCAAACTGCTGTAAAATTGGTGGTGCCATAGTGTTGCCAGGTTCCATTCCTATTCCCTTCTTGAACATGCAATTCTATAAGGATTTTCTCGTGTTTCATTTTAGGTTTTCCCGTTTTCCCTTTTTTATATAACGCAGTTCTTAAAAACGGCAAACCAATTTTTCTCCGTGTTTTATTTTTGTACGATCAATAAACGTATTTTAACAACACAGTCAATAACAATCACAAATCAATTTACATGTAATATTGTTAATATAAAAATATTAATTTAAAACATATCGTCAGTGATACTGCAAAACGGTTTATGTCTATTAGTACCCTTGACAATTAGATGATCTCCTACTTGCACCGGAATGCATATGCAAGTCGTTACACCCTAATAAACGAATGACAAAAAAAGATGAACGATTTCCAGAAGCGATCAGATACAGATAACATATCAATAGAGCACCAGAGGTAATAAGTGATTTAGAACGCTTTGCAGTATCACCGACGATATATTGCAAATACCTATGCGTTATTTGTACATATCATTCGTGTGCACTCGTCGTCCTCGGAAGGCAATGGCAAACCTCCGAGTGTATTTCTGCCATGAAAAACAGCTTCTCATAAAAATACAATCGACGTTAGGAGTCGGCGTAAAACTGTAGGTCCCTCCACTTTGTGTGACAACATCAAGGCGCACGTCACAAATAGGAGGAGAAGCTCGGCCAAACACTAATACATGTTAAGCGCCAATCTGTTATTACTATTATTCGTATGCACTTGTGATGCAATTTTTTAATCACTTGACACTGTTTTCAACAGCACAGATAAGTGATCCAATGCAGAAAATGCAATATCGTGCTCCGCCGCAAACGCACATATCTCTATTTCTGCATTTCTAGCTTGATGTGCTACCCATTAGCAAACTGTGAAGTTTTGAGCTGGCGATTAGCTATCATGGGGAAACTTTCCATTACGGCCGTTCGTTAAAGGTGTGGTGGGCGAAGGGGGAGTGGGCATGGCCCCTCCATCCGACCTTTTTGGAGAGGGCATGAACCGCCATTGACAAAAATGCAACCCCCGACCACCTAGGCCCCCTATGGTTCCTTACGAACCCCTTAGAAAAATTGCCAAAAATCGCAATTTTTACTTCCTTTCTACGTAGGCAGCCTTCATCCGCGCTTAGGGATTATAACCCTTACTAAGTAGAATTCTCCTTTTGATGTGACCAAACTGGGGCTACCGCCCGAGTGATGTAACCTGGGGAAAGGATGAGGTAACTAGAATTCCCTTTCTGTGTGGTAAACCTGGGGCTGCCGCCCCAGTGATGTTTATTTTGGTTACTGGGTGTTTTATAAAAATGTGTATATAAAAATGTATTGTGCAAATGAATATTTAACATTTTCAAGCGAATAAACGCAAATGAAAATTGTGATTTTTGGCAACTTTTCTAAGGGGTCCATAGGGGACCTAGGTGTTCGGGGGTTGCATTTTTGTCAATGGCGCTTCATTCCCTCTCCAAAAAGGTGGGTTAGAGGTGCCACGCCCACTTACCTTTCGCCGACCGCCTCTTTAACGAACGGCCATAAACGAAAGCCAATCCGCTATCATGAATTGACTTATATTTTTGCACATGCTTTTGCGTTTTGCAATTAAGGTTTCTTAAGAAGAAGGCTTTCTGCCCATATTGTGCAATAAGCTCGAGTTTGATTGGAGATAGAGGTTGACGGACGAGATTCTTCGCGTAACTAAACTTTAAATTCCATACAGCTTTCCCATGAATATATCGCACACTATTTTAGTATAATCTTCTTCTTCTTTATTGGCGTTGTAACCTAAGCGATTTTGGCCGAGTCCAAAACAGCACGCCAGTCATTTTGTCTTCTGTGCTAACTGACGCCAATTGGAAATACCAAGTGAAGCCAAGTCCTTCTCCACCTGGTCTTTCCAACACAGAGGAGGCCTTCCTCTTCCTTTGTTACCAGCATCTCGGCCCGCGATGAATATTTTCAGAGCAGGAGCGTTTCTGTCCATTCGAACGACATGGCCAAGCCAGCGGAGCCGCTAAATTATTATAATATTTATGGGCACGGCGTATGTGATTGTCCCCGTTTTCATGACCATTAATCCCGCCATCCATTTTCTATTCAGAATTCCCGCGAAACGGGAAAACTTTTGGTCTTCTGGTAACGCTGGTGCCATATGCAATACCGAAAGTGAATCAATCTCCCATGCATACTGGCAAACTCCCTGTCAGTGTTGCCAACTTTTGATTTTCAAAAAGCACCAAAAACTTGGAAAAAAGGCGTTTTACCAAACTAAAAGCACCAAATGTTTTTTAATCAAAGGATGCTTTTTTCATAACAGTTTGTATTTAACAAAAGCAAAAAATTAACTATATTTACAAAAATATATACATAAATCAACACACAAAACGTTTTCGCTTATAAATATTGAATAGTCTCCACTCATGCTATGATGACTCATGCTTACGACGTCATACCGAAGTACTATTTAAACTAGTATATCTCGAGAAAGAAAAATCGAATCGCAACACACGAAAGTAATGCCCTAAGTAGAAATGAGAAAAAATTTTATGTTTTCATTATATAACCTCAAATATCGCAAAACCCCTTGTTTTTGGCAATCTGGTGGTAGGATATCTAATAATAGAGCAATGTGCGGCCAGATTTGGATTCAGCACCAAGAAACGATGTGTTTTACTCAGGTGGTAAAAAAATCAAAATTTGTACAAACAAGGGCCTGCGCCAATCGGTAACTTTTTTCTCCGTGGTGAGACGGGGTGGAAAAATTTGCTATGGTGTACAAATAAATTGAAAAAAGTAATACCCAACTTACCTGCGTACTAGCATTTTCAACGCGATTAGAATTCAACAAGTTGGGTATGCAACTTCAGCTTTTTATCAATCATGGTTGTATTTTAGTGCATTTAAATTTGTATATTCTTGTAAATTCAGCATCTTCATGAGACACCGAACCGGTTTTAACTATCTCGGAGTAATATTAGTTCAAAAAAGCACTAAAAAAGGCACTAGGCACTAAGTAATTTTTTTTTTTGGCGTTTTAATTGTCCAAAAGCACTAAATCTAGTGCTTAAAGTACAAAGTTGGCAACTATGCTGCGTGCAGTTGTTGTTGCAAAAAATTATGAGAGCCTGAAAAAACAGCGAAAACTGCTGTAAAATTAGTGGTGCCATATGCAAAACAAAAACTGAATCAATGTCCCAAACCGTTTCGCACTACTGCATTTTGGGTAATTTCACGAATGCCACGAAAAAGAAAAAAGGGCAAGGCTTAACTTGGAAGGACTGACAGCTGGGAAATTTTTCAGGGGTGCCATTCAAAATATACCAGATAACGTAAATATACCATGAACCAACCATGCGGTTGTTCAGATAATACTGTGTTCGCATGCGGCGATTTTTCAGGAAATTTCAGAGGCGATTAGTGGAATCAAAAGATGGCTGCACCAACCACTTTCATTGGAGCGATTAGCTGAAAGGCCGCTCACACCAGGCGATTGTTGCTTTCAACTAAGAGTTGACTGTAAAATCGCCTCATGCGATCACCGTATAAGACATGTTTTATATAACATTTTTTATGTTGATATTGATATATAATGTTAAAAACGTGACTTTTAAAGAAAAAAGTACATTTGTTAAAAAAAACAACATTTTAATTAGTTGGTTCATGGTAAATATACGTCAGCGACAAAGAACGTAACTTGGAAATGACGGTCTTTGGTTTTTCGTTTGGACTTCCACTATCGATATTTTACTGTTTATTTTTGTATGTATTTTTGGTATAATTACAGAACGCGTACATTTCTCTGATTAAAAAAAAAATTATATTGGACTGATAGGGGTCTTAGTTCTGATTATAACGGTACTCCTTTTTTGAGGCGGTAATAATTATTGGTGTTATGGAAGGTCGAAGAATCAATTTTTTTTTACTTTTTAACCTTGTATACTTAAAACTTACATTTATTGTTTGGACCAAAAAAATTAATGTTGTAATATATATATAAATTCATCTATAGAACCCACCATCTTTTTGGTTGAGAAATGTACGTTTAAGCTGATGCCATATAAAATTGTGTGGCTTTGCGTAACATTTATAACTTTGCGAGCAAAGTGGCAGGCGCAAAAGGCATGCCACAATGAATGCAAAGAAAGCAATTTTTTACTGCTTTTTTAGTCGTCAAAAGTACTATGCGTTTTATATATTTAGCTTTAAAAAATATAATCAGATTTTATGTTTCTGCATGAAAACCCGAATTAGGGACGAAACAAAATAAATATTAAACCGGCTGATTGTCAACGCGTGCGCAAGAGCATGGGAATTTGTTATCTTTTCGCTTGGCGCTGCTGCTGCAACGATCTATGTGGCATGTTTTGTGCATTTTCATACAATTCATCTTAAGCTTGCTATACATTTCAATGCGAGCGTGAGCGTGAATGTCCGCAAAGGCAAAGAATTCTATTTGTATTCTTATGGACGCTCACACACATCTGTAAAAACTTGTTGTTCACATGCGAATGCTTTGCGTACGCACAAGGTTGAGTGTGAGCTTGAAAAAAGGCAAATTATGCATTTTATATTACATTTTATTCTATAATGCTGAATGATATTTTAATTCTCTATCTTTTGATGTATCAACTATTGCAAAAAGTTAAAGTTAGTTAACCGTATAGCAGGCTTTACCTGTTAATATGCCACATCTGTCAAAACTTGCCGTTCACATTCGAATGCTTTGCGTACGCACACAGTTGAGTGTGAGCTCGAAAAAAAGGAATATTATGCATTTTAAATTAGTTTTTATTCTATAATTTTGAAAGATATTTTAATTCTCAATCTCTTAATGTCTCAAATATAGCAAAAAGTAGAGTAATAACGCAGGTATTGGTCAAAATAAAAAACTCACGCTCACGATCGCATTGAACTGTACATCAGGTTTAAGCGAATCTGTCACGCAAAGCGAAGCATGCGTTTTATCTGGCGTAAGCTTTATGGCATTTGTTCCAAATATACGTTCTCTGTTCGTATCTTCCTGCGATTGCAACACTGCACTGAATATCCCAGCTGCAATCACTGCCAACGGTTGTTAGGGAAATTTTATTTTGTCTGCTAATTTTTCGAATTTTTGACCGGCGGCGGGCGCAGTTTCGTGACAAAATAAATTAATTTATATAGGTTTGCAATATTATTAAATATGGAATTTGAAAAGGCGAGAACATCGCTCAAACTATACTCAACAATGCAAATGAGTGGGATGTTAGCACATAAAGTAAACAACGAAAATGTGGAGTTAATTACAGCGCCCGGAGGTAGCAGATGCCAAAAGAAGATACTGCATCCTCGAACGCCAAGTAAAACAATTAATTGTAGCATATCTACAACAATAAATAGCATGTCGAGTAGTTCATCAAAACAAATGTCTTGTTCTACAGCGCTGAGTACTCCGCCAGCGAAGCGATTTCATCGCATAAGAAATCCATTCGAACCTGTCTTGGCGGAACGTCTGCATTTGCCATTGATTGCAAGGTTAGTGTATTTTTCAAGATATTTCTTTATTTCGTTTGGATTCATTGCAATTTTATCCAGTCCCTCACTGTTTCAACGTCCCACGACGCCACAACTATCATCTACACAGTTTGAATGGAATATAGATGAAGTGTCTTCCCTGAAACCAGCGAATGTCGAACCACATGAAACACAGTTTCACGACTCGCCTGATCCCGAGTATGAAGCCAAAGCACAATCAGCGATAAGCTCTTACTTTAAAGAGCATCAAATTGTACCAAGTCCTGTAGAGTGTCCCCTTCGTAGTCATCGCATCATTCTGTCGGAATTAAATAGTTACACCCCGATTTCAAAATCGGGACGCCGCATACGTGACTGCGGAACACAAACCGAACTATCATTGCCCGTGGTGTTGCCACGCGCTTTAGAAGAAGCATTAATGCCATATTTTCAACCACACTTGGCTGTGGCTGATCGTCATAACTGCGAGACGGATTCGCAAATGCGCTTCAGTACCGATTCACATGCATCTATATTTAATGATGTTAAAGATGTGTCACTGCGACGAAATCTATTCGATATGAAAAATATTGTAGTGCTCGAAGAGGGGAGAACGCCCACAATAGAAGCCAAATGTAAAATGACGCATTCAAATTCCAGTCCGTCGTCTAATTGCGGTAGTTCGTGTGGCGGTCAATTTGTCATTGTTGGTAAACTTTCAGACTCTTTGGACAAGAGTTCATTCGGCTCGCTTTCACCTATTTCAGCCTCTGATGGACTCTCCAACTCGCCGCATTCGCCATATAAAAATCGTAGTGAAATGAAACCGCGCATACACACTTTTCTACAGGATCTCTCGGATGTAGAACAGCTATCGCCAATACATCCGCAAGTACGACAAACAAGTAAGCGGTGTCTCGTTAAACCACAGGAAACGAGCAAATCACAGTATTCGTCGAAGGATAGTTATCGTTGTAATGCATTAAATCAAAGCGAGGCAACGACGTTAGGTGATATTTCACTGGCTTACATTAATGGTCGGAATAATGAAAGTGAAAATTTTACGCCAGATGGCAGTTCGTCACCGTTGCGTCTGAATCCTTGCTCTGCTGAAACTGTAGCTGCCATTGGCCAGCAATCAATAGATAGCAGTTTTAATATAAAAGTAAGTCGATTGGCTGTGAATAGTTCTAAATCTACAAAGCAGTCACTGTCGCACGATACCAGACCAACAGAGTATGACGTGTTCCCACATGACGACACTAATGACTTGATCGATGATGATGAGATGCAAGTGTCACAGCTGTCTGCACAAAATTTCAATTGCAGTTCTTCGAGCTCCACGGATACACCGCGTAGCAAAAGACGTTCAGCAAGTCGTAAAAATCTATCGCAATCATTTTCGCTTAACTGGCTTGATGACGACGAGTTAGAAGAAGACGTCAAGCAACAAGATGAAAAGTTAAACTTGCAAAAATCGCCACTAGATGTGCCACGTATTGATATCACCGTTATGGATGAATTGATTGTTAAAGAGCATGAACAACAGCAAAAGCATCAAAAGCAATTACAAAAGGATGCAGTTTATATGGATGAAAAGTATGTCATTGATGATAATCGCCAAGATACTGCCGTCGAGGAACCGCGTGCGTTATTCTATCGTGTTGACAGCGGTTTTAACGAAATGCCGGCCAGTGGATGCTCTTCTACATACTCAATTGGCGCCAGTCAACAGTGCGATAGCGCACTTTCGCCGACTGACCAACTTGAAGTTAGCATGGTTTGCTGCTCAACACCTTCAAAGCATATTGACACTAGCGCTTCATGTTGACCTCTTATGCGTTTGCAATCGATTCACACAAAAATTTTCTTTACTACTGCCAATTGCCTTTTTAACACTAGCAAAAATTCTCAGAAAGAGGTTAATACATATTTTATTTTTAACCACTTACATAGTATAAGACTTTTAGATTTTATTAACGCGCAATTATTGTTCTTAAATGCAATATTCAAAAGCCAGTAGGAGTTTGTAGTATAATATTAGTAAATTAGTTAAGTTCAGACTGCAATTAATTAGAATAAACAATTTCGACACGAGACTGCCATGCAGCATTAAGTTACCCACCTAGGTGGCGCCTCTAATGAGAAATAGTTGTAGGAAGAAATTAATGAATTCTGAGGCGCCACAAAACGCACTGACCTAGCTGCATACATAGATAATAATTAGCCGATTTCATTTGCAAATGAACAAATTGATTGTCATATCACCATTCGAATACATTTTATAGCTCTAAATTTGTTGTAAGCTTCTATACTTTTGCACTTTATCTGATGTTTTTTTTAACTCTATTTCGCATTTGCGTTTGTATTTCTGTATGTCCTTTTTCCGTTATTGCTTAAATTCAGTTAATTTTTTTTGTCTTTAACTTGCTATTATTTTATGCATATGTCTGATTTAATTGTGTAATTGTTTCATCATTGTTAGGTTTAATAATACTGGCATGTGATTTCATGATCATACTATTTTATAATTTATAAGTTTTTAGTGTATTGCATTTGTTACCATGGCATAATTGATGTTATATTTTATAGCTTTTACTATTATTTTGAATATTGTGACAATCTCGGCGCGCGTAATATTAGTCCAATAATAAATGAGAAATACCTATGCGTGTAGGAACATTTTTGTACATACATATTTATTAGGGCGGTCTTTAAAGGTGAGAATTATTGAAATGGAACCGCTACAGTTGAATTTATGTATACACATACAGTGAGGGGTCCAGCAGCCTTACAGCGAAGATGCCTTTAAATTTGTGAAAGGCGCGAACAGCTGTTGCCATAACGTTTGTTAGGGGTTGGCACTTTTTAAACGAATTTGCATTTTTTAGGTTATGATTTTCTTTGGATCACAAATGAAAGACTTAAATAGCGAACGCGATTTGCAGGTTTCAACCAGTGTAACTAAATCGCTCGAATAAAGTTGAAAGGATTTCGGATCGATAAATAAAGTTTATTAAAATTATTGAAATACTTCCAAGGATAGTGGAATTAGACTTTTGTCAAAATGCTCCGGGTATTCGCATGGGGTATCGTCGAATAAAGAAAGAGCAACTACATCTGGCCTTTAATACCATGTGGTGGTTAGCGAATCTTTTTTGCAGTAGCTTCACTTACTTTTGTTGTCATATATCGTGCTCTAACGTAAATATGGATAAAAAAATACACCAATACTCTTTTATGAGTTCTTCACCTTATTCAACAATTGAAATTGGTTCCTAATTACATAAACTTTGAGCATAGACTTTGAACTTGCCTGTCTGATTGGTCTCGGCATTCAAAAGGATATTCAATTTTTTGGAACTCTGCCAAGAAATATTTTAAACTCGAACAGTTCAAGATAATTATATTTTTGGTGTTTCTGAGTCGCAAGCTACTGTTTCACAAATCGGAAGTGTTTTAAATTGCAAACATCATCTGGCACTTCGGATTTGACGTTGTGTAAATGGTATTGTCAAGTTTCGGCCAATCTTTTCGGAGTCTCTTGAAAAGTGTCAAGTCGAAACATAAGTCGAGTCATAATCAATTCAAAAATTTCTCACACCATTGGGTATCCAAAACATTGACCCGTGGTTATGTACCTGGATGCGCATTTCACAAATGTATGCTACATGCGCTTTGGTCAAGAAGTGCCTCCGATAATTTAATGGATAGTGAAAAGATTTGTCTTCCTAGTGGTAAAAAGTACTCTCAAGCGTGGACCTCGATTTTTCATAAATTTGTTGACATTTTAAATAAATCCTCCCTTTACCACAGCCCGTGAATACCACTAATGGCAAAAACTGCCGTAAAATGCAACTCTGCGACCTACAATCAGCTGTCAAAACGATCACTACGGCGAATTCATCTCGTAATCGGCGCAATCGCCGTCGCTGCTGCGAGTATCTTTTCGACAACTTCACAGAATGCATTTATTCAACTTGCCTCATTCAATTAACTTTTCTCCCATTGGCGTGTTTTGTGCTCGCTTTGTGCTGTTTTATTTGTGAAATTGTGTGTTAAAATATCAACATATAAATTAAAATAGTATATATCTCCGCTTGCTCCAAACAATTTATAAACTTACTACATATTGTGTGTAAAAGCAATGATTTTTCTGTGAAAAATGCTAAAGTGAATGCATTAGCTGCAAAGAAAAAACCAAAGCGTCAAAAAGAAAGCTAATAAAATATAAAAGTGAATCAAGTTTGGTAGATAGAGAATGAAACGGACGCATCGGTCGTGTTTGTGAGTAAGCAAGTCGTGTTGTGTTGGCCTATTAGCTGTTCGCTAATAGCGTTATTACTTTTGGCCCGGTTTGGACCAGTAGGTGGTACATTTGTGATTAGATATGTACATAAATGTGTGTGCACTAAATGAATGTGAAAATCAAATGCAAAGATTGTAATTGAATCAAAATAAGTTAACTAAAAAGTTTAAAACTACATTCATTACATATTAGACAGTGCAAGTAAAGAATATATATAGTGCATAGTGCATATCAAACAAACAGGTAATTAAATAGCAAACAAACCTGCGCGCTGCTTTAGTCGACTGCGCAGCAGCACTGTTGACAGGGCTGCCAGCTATACTTAAGTGCCAAAATGTGCCGAGTAGAAAAATAAAAGTGCCAAAAAAGGTGCCATTCTTTTTAATTCTTCCCATTTACCATCAAAATTAGAAACACATTCCTGCAACAAAAATACAATGCCAACCAGTTGTATACACTATAGAAATTAGAATTATGCCCCAAGTGCCAAAATTGCATGTTCGAAAAATAGTAATATTTCCATACATTTTTGTGAAATTCTTTGCGTGGATTTCTGGACTAAAATTTCCCCTACTTTTTGCTGTTTCTATTTTTAATGCAGAATACCTACAATTCTCAAATTAAAAAAAAATTATACGGGGATTGATAGAGGTCACTGAGGTGAGCGTAGCGGTAGAAATATTTTGTATTTTTTTTGGGAAACAACTACAAGAGCTATTAACGGTAAAAGCTCAAATTAAGCATTTTCTTAATCACAATTTTTCAAAAACCTTGGATTGTAAAAATATTTTTTTTTTTTAAATATATTTTTTACATTAATTCGTGTTTTGTGAAAACTATACAAGGTATAATATATGTACAACAAATTAAAAAGAATTAAATTCTCTATCGGATGAGTCCATAATACAGCTTTTGAGAAATTTTGATTTAAAAAATTGCTTAATTTGAACTTCGACCTTTAATAACTCTTGTAGTTGTTGTGGCCCCTCAAAAAAATATACCGTTCTGTTCAGCTCAATGATCTCTATCGATCCTCATTTTTTGTTTTTTAATTTGAGAATTGTAGGTATTCTGCCTTTATGCCGCTGGCAGCGCTGACTGTTGGTGTCCAAAGCAGCGTTGTTGCGAATATTATTCCAAAATAAAAGTCCTTTCCGGATAATAAACGGCCTGTCCAAATTGAACAAATTTGGTATGCTTGCTTATCTCCGATTTTAATTTGTAATTTGTGGTATTTCAACGTTTTCAACTTAACATGTCGTGTTTAAAAGTGGTCCGTAAAGTGCTTCATGCATATTTATTTATTTATTTATTTATTTTTTACAGTCTGTTAGACTTATATTGCAACAAAGATTTAACATTCTTATAATTAGATTTTAGATTTAAAATGTAAATATTAAATATTACGCTGATGTCTAAATTGTATGGCTTCTCCTGCCGACAGAACTCTACCCACTTTCTGGCCAAGGCGTCGTCGCGGGGAAACAAAAAAAAAACTGAATTTGGGGGCTTTACCCCTACGGCTGCTGCAATTCAACACATGACACGACATTTTTATAAAGTTTTTATTACAAATAAAACTTTTTTACTTCAGAACGCACGAATTACTTTGATTTTTCACTTGAAAGTACACAATACGTTTGCACTTGTTTCTAAACAAAAAGTTTGTTTACTTATTGCCATAAATGTCAAAGTCGGCAAAACCAAAGTAGCGGTTTCGGGAATGCGCCACCTTTGGCTTTCCTCGTTTAGACATTTCAGTTTAACCCTGAAATTCTATATACATATAAATACTTATTTCTTGCTTACAATAGGTTCATTCCTTATCTTTTTGGACTAAAATCTGAAGTGTCAAAATTCCAGAGCGTAAGCAAAATGCGCTCACTAAAAGAGAATAACAGGGAAAGTAAAGTAACGCAAAAAACCAAATTTTTAGTCCAATGAATGGCAACAACAAAGCTAACGTCAAATAAGAATGGAAATGTATGTACAAAACACATTCACACAAGCGCAAGCACAATAAACACTTATAGCGTTTTCTTTTCTCGAAAAAAGGCTGCACTTATTCTGCCTTGTGTTAGCGCTGTCACATTTTCATTTCCTTTCTCAACCCTTTCACAAGGCGTCGTGTTCTTTTCTCAGCAGGTTGCGCTCTGATCCGGCGAAAGTGCTGCCTTTTCTGCCCTCAAATAAACGTGAGGGGGGGAAATGCATGGTTGATTTTTAATTTAACCGACAACTTCGGCAGAGGAGCTCGTCGGTATACGCCATCGGTGGAGCATTGGTGCTATAGAGCAGTGCCATGTCACGCCACCGATAATAGCCCTTAATACAGATTTGTTTAGTGTCAATAGTTCTTCAGTGCGACTGCAGACAGAGGTTTTGACATTTCCGAACTGTGTTCGACTTTACCACACCAACACCACAATGCTGCCTGACTGTCAACGAATATAGTGGCGTATGTGGTGGCTTCAAGTAAAAGATCATGTTCAGCCCTTCTTGCGGTGCGATTCTCACGGCGGCTGATATACTCAGGCTTGCGAGTCTCTGAACTCTTCTAATTATTCTCTGATTGCTGCTTTTATTCGGTGCTTTCCACCAGACCAGCGTTCCTTAGGTTAAAAGCGGTCGAATGACTGGTGTACATATCGTGAATGATATGCGGTATAGTACGTTGCTAGGCCCTTCTTTGCTCTTTTCTCTATGTTGCGCCTCTGCGTAAGTTTGAAGTCATGGATAATACCTAAGTATTTCGCCTCGGGGGAGAGGTTCAGACTAGTCCCATACAGCTTTGGTAAGGGGAATCCCGGAATTTCTGCTTTCCTTTTGAACAAGACCATGGTGTAATAATAACAAGGTGTTGTCAGTAACTTAACCTCACTTTTTCGGCAGGTCTATTCCGGTCACGCATTTTAAAGTACTAGAAAAGGTACTAATTATTTACTACCTTTAATCCGTTGGTGCACACTATTCAAATTAAATGTAGCAAAATGTATAATTACAGGCTTATAAGCCCTAATATATGTTTGTATCGGCAGCTCCACACAGCTTGGACATATATTGTAACTTTAAAAAAGTAAAAGCCGTAAAATAAGGCAATTTCCTATAAGACTGTACATGATTTTATAAATAGATTAAAACACATAAATATCGATAATATAAGCGAATTCCTAATTTTACCATGCAGCCACTCTATTCTAGTGTATCAGTAGTTCATTTGGCTCAATATAATGGCAATGCAGCAAAAGTTATTTAATATAAAAAAGCGCCTTTCCATACGATTTCTGGGTACGTTTTTTTGCCATTGATAACCACGATATCTTTTATTTTTCTACTTTTTGAGGACAAAAACTATACAAATCCAGCAATTTTAAATATTAATAATGTTCTAGTTCTTTAAAAATCGCGGTAAAACGAATTACTAAAATGGGGTATTTTAGATACTATTTCCCAACGAATAGTAGTATAAAAATTAAGATCGGCAGCACTGAAAATAAGCATGCCGATTTTGTCAAAATCACAACAAACACGTCGCTACTGACAACACCTTGTTATTATTCCACCATGGAACAAGACAAGTTCGTTTAGAAGAGTTAACTCCTAGCCCATTTTGTTTTTCCCAGTTGGAAACACTGCCCAGTGCCGATTCCATCAGCTTAATAATTGTTGGCAAGAATTTTCCCGAAATTAGTATAACCAAGTCAGCAGCATAGGCAACTATCTTCTTTCTCCCAACTGTAAAGCTTTCTAACACTTCATTTAGCACCAAGATTCACAGCAGGGGTGATGAGACCCCTCCTTGCGGGGTTTTTTTTCACTCTCTTGTTATTGCGTGATCTTGTGTCGTTCGTTCATGGTAACGTACTATCCTGGGGCATTGAGATACACGTCAAAGCGACGCCAGCGCCAACGCAACGCCAAAGTTGTATGTAAACCGGCCTTAATGAAGTTGGTGTTAGCGTCGTTGAGCATTCAAGCGCATAGTCCGTTTAGAATTCGAGTAAAAGCAATCTACTATGTACATATATATATAGCACGACCGGCTGTGCAAATACAAACAACACAATCAAACACGCACAGTCTTTTGCTACTGCTTTTATTTTTCTCACTCTCAGATTTCTATACAATCTTCTTATTTGGCGCTGTAACCGCCTAAGCGATTTTGGCCGAGTTCAACAAAGCACGCCAGTCGTTTCTTTTCTATGCCAACTGGCGCCGATTGGAAATGCCAAGTGAAGCCAAGTCCTTCTCCGCCTGGTCTTTATTCCTCTGCTACCACCAGCGGGTTCCGAGTTGAATACTTTCAGAGCTGGAGCGTTGGTGTCCATGACGAAACCAGCCTAGCCGCTGTATTTTAATTCGCTGCACAATGTCAATGTCGTTGTGAAGCTCATTCGGCTCATCGTTCCATCGTCTGCGATACTCGCCGTCGGCAACGCGGAAAGGCCCGTAAATCTTCCGCAATACTCCAAGAGCCGCCTCATCGGGTGTTGTCATTGTCCATGTTTCTGAATTGCCTACTCAGCCCAAAGTAGCACTTGTTGGCAAGAGTGGTTCTGGGTTGGATTTCCATGCTGAAATTATTATCGGTGTTAATGCTGGTTCCCAAGTAAACGAAATTATAACTGTCAACAGTGACGTAGGTGCCAAGGCGCGAATGTGCTGACTGTTTGTTTGATTACAGGAGATACTTCGTCTTGCTTCCTTATCCAACTTGGAAAAGGCAGAACATACTTCGCGGTTTTTGATACCGACGATATCGATGTCATCAGCATAAGCCAGCAATTGCACGCTCTTATAGTAAATTGTTTCTGAGCGGTTCAGTTCTGCAGCTTTTATTATCTTCTCCAACATCAGATTAAAGAAGTCACATGAAAGAGAGTCAGGGCGACTCTGAAGCCCCGTTTGGTGGCGAACGGCTCGGAGAGGTCTTTCCCAATTCTGACGGAGCTGGTGGTATTGCTCAACGTCATTTTGCACAGCCGTATCAGTTTGGCGGGAATTCCAAATTCAGACATAGCGGCGTATGGGCAACTCCTTTTAGTGTTGCCGAAAGCGGCTTTAAAGTCGACAAATAGGTGGTGAGTGTCGATTCTTTTCTCGTGGGTCTTTTCCAAGATATGTTGGATTTTCCAGGCCTAAAGCCACACTGATAAGATCCAATCAGTTCATTGACGTTGGGCTTCAGTCTTTCACACAATACGCTCGATAAGACCCTGTAATCTATGCTTAGAAGGCTGATCCCGCGGTAGTTGGCGAGAATAGCGAGGTCGCCTTTCTTGTGTATTGGGCACAATATAATTATACACAAAAATGTGCGGGCGCAACATGCGAAAGTTTCATGCCAACATCATTTAGTAGCAGTGTTGCTATATATGGGCTTTTCCTATCAAAACTGGTTAGTTTTTTTTCCATTTGGCAGGTTGGTAGGCTAGATTGGATTTTGGAAGGTTCCGTGACAATGGGTCATATTTATTTGCAAAAAATAGAAAATATGTATCTCCAAACATTCACATTGAACATCCATATACATATAGTACTTTATGTCGAACTTATACCAAGATTCCAGAAAAGTCTGCCAATGGGCTCGTACGCAGCCATATTCCAGGGGAAGGTCTTTGCAATCGCAGCATGTGTTCGCGAATGTCTTCATGGAAGGACAAATGGGGTCAGAATAAATATTGTGTCGGATAGTCAGGCAGTGTTATAGGCCTTTGACTCTTTTAAAACGGCATCAAGGCTTGTGATGAACTCTTGAACCAGCTAGGGCCCCATTATAGCGTAACGATATGGTGGGTTCCGGGATGTGAAGGGTTTGAATGCAACGAAAAGCCTGACTGTCTCGCAAAGAGGGAGCCGAAATCCGCTTGCATGATCCCGAGCCCTTCTGTGGTAAACCGAAAGGAAACGATGCAGAAATAGCGTACATTCCAAAACGTCAAAATACAAAGCATCAGTCTCTTATCTCTAAACCACACTCGAAGAAAAAGTCTAACTTGCGCAACCTAGTAGAAAACTTGCATCTAAAAGCTTAAACAAACGGCAACGTTGATCCGGACTAACTCGGACTTAATCCGGATCAACTACAGTTAATTCCCGAGTTAATCCGGATCAACGCTGCCGTCTGTTTATGCTGTAACCACATTTTAAATTAAAATCTATTGAAGTATAGAAATAAAAGAGACTGATGATGAGCTGGGAACCGCTGCCCACCGGTGGAAGGCAAAGATAATAAGACAGTCAAAGATATTCATAACTCCACCCAGCAGGAATTCTGAGAGACTTCTTGAACTTGGAACTCTTACTGGCTATATCACAGCACACTGTGAGTTGAGGTACTATTTGAATCAAATGGGGCTTTCTGTAGAGACGGACTGTAGGTTTTGTGGCCTGGTGGGGGAAACCCTAAAGCATTTGCTATGCGCCTGCCCACGGAGTACGCATCGTAGACTGGTACGCTTTGAAGGACGATTGTGTTCTCCATCTAAAATTTTGAATATGTCACCGTACAAAGTGCTAAGATTTTTCAACAGCCTACACTGAGAAAAAAAACGCGTTGTAAGATTAAAAAAATTTTATTTGATTACCGTTTAAAAATGTTTGTCTTTAAATCAAGTGAAAATTCTTAGCAAAATGGATTATTTCATTATACATACACTACGTATAATGGAAATATTCAAATCAAATACGCCCGTATTGAAATGAAGCATTTTCACTGCACGGATTCTTTTTCATATGTAATTAAGAAAGCATATGTATACAAAGCATGCAAAGCGGTGATAACACATACATACATACATATGTACATACATACATATGTACATACATACATATGTACATGCATACATATGTACATACATGGTACGACATCATGCACTAATCGCGCGCTGTGATGTTGATTCAAACTCAACATTTGAAAATACATTTATGTACATGTATGGCTGTAGCTGAGTGTGCAAAGACGCTTGATACAATTGGTTGCTACCAAGAGCGTCTGGGTTCAATTACCATCAGACGGAACATAAAATTAAATTTTTTTCTTCTTAATTTTAATTTCGTATAACGAAAAAGCTTCTGTGCACTTCGCAACGACATATTTTATAACGTACATTCTCAAATTTAAAACGAATTGGGTTGGTGCTCTTTCATATGCGTATTTTTTTAAATTTAGCACGTTTTTTTTTTTAATTCTAAAATTTTTTTCCCCTCAGTGTAAGGTTGGAGTATTTACAATCAGGGTTTAGCACAATAGATCTTCTTAGGTCACATAAGTCTGTACAGTAAAATGAATTGTTATACGCAGTTAATTTGTTTTTATGGTACTAGCCGTGTCTTAGTTTTACTAAATTTAAGTTATCTGCATTACTAGTAAACTTGAAATTGAATACAACATTAAAAACTCAAAAAATTGTTTGGTAGGTTTTGGTAGCAAAAAAAATTGTCTGTGGCAACACGGTTTGGTAGGCAGAGCCATCAGCCAAGCAAACCATTGATTGCAACCACTGTTGCGTTGCTTTGTCAGCGTACAGGTGTTATATTTTATATTCAATGTGCATACTACATACATACATATTGTGTGTACCTATTTGGGTGTTCTTTGTTGTTACTATGCTTTTCATGTCAGTTCGTAGTGGTCAATTTGATGTATTTTTCTTTTTTTGAGCTGTATGCGCGCGTGTTAATTAAATAATTAAAAGAAAAACGCTACAACAAGGAAACACTCCGCTGTGTATTTAATTAAAGAATAAAAAATATAATAATAATAATTTATTGTTGGGATGTGTTTTATCGTGTATTTACTTTAGTGCAGGAAACATCAGTGTAAATAAGTGAATAATTGCAGGCAAAATAAGATAGAATAGTGAGTATACACACATACACATGTAGGTGCTGGTGCAGCTAACAAGGGTAAGTTAATTTTCCAACTTTTAATTTTTATTATTACAAGAAACATAAATATTGTTCCAACAAAATCGTTACAGCCAATAATTCTAACATCAGTAATTACCATACATACATATGCACATATGTATGTAAACACCAATCTAGAGACTTCATATTCGATATTTTCAAGCACTGTTATTTAAAAGGTCGTCAAAATCAACAGTATAAGCAATAACAGACGAAACGCACCCACTATCTGATTTGTGAATGTTTTTAAAAATTGGTTTTCAGACAATTGGTACTACAGGCTTTGGCAAACTTATTCATGGAGCGATACTCAGTTGAACAACGCGTAAGGGTGCGTTCACACAGAAAGCCGAGCAGCGCCGAGCGACGCCGAGCGAAGCCGCTGGTGTTCACACTGAACCAACCGAAGCGGAGTGCTTCTCCACCTGTTAGGGGAGGCCCTCCTCTTCCTCTCTTACCTCTTGTTCTTTCTGGCTCGCTCAAATCCGACTAAATCGGCAGGAAATGTTTCATTTCTCGAATATGTTGATTTGTTGAAGGGTGTTCTCAGAGAGAAGTTATGAGAGTCAAGTGACGCATAACCTGAGAAGCTGTTGTGCTTGCAGCTTTTCGACTTTGAGTTTTATTTGCATTGTTGGACCCAAATTTTCTGCTGCAAAGAGGCGGATGCGTATCTTGGCTACAATAAGGTAGGTGTCTAAGTCGATGTTCCTTCCGTGTATCACTACCTGATTTATTTGGGTAGAGACAGCCATGCAGATTGATGGACGTGTTTATCCTGGAAACTAGTATCGCATACTACCATATTTCCACCTCCGGCGAAGTCGATCAGCCTCAGTCCTTCGGGACGTTTCGTCATGTAGGCTGCATTTTCCGACAGTAATTCTGCATAGTAATCCGATATATTACAAAATCGTTGAGCACTTTATGCAACAAAAATGGATCTTGACAAAGTTGCTTTTATCAAATGTACACAGATCTAGCATTCATTATTTTGTCTTCTTAAACTTTATACTTCACTATCAGCTCTCTAACCAGTTCTTCTTCATATCAAAAGCCGCAGATGATTTCAATTTGCTACAAGAACATAATTTACAATCTAGTACTACCTAACGCGTGTTGGCATGCCTTCTACACGAAACTCAACTTTCAGAAATTTCCTTTTCTATGCATGCAACGGTACCAGCGGCAATTTTATGAGCAAAATTGGCAGCTTGCAAAGCTTAGTCAGTCATTTCCAACCAGAAAATCAGCAAACAAAATAGGATTTACTTTTTACAACAACAATTCGAATGTCCGGTTTCGTTCGTTGTTAGTTTAATCCGACACCTGTACTCGTATGTGTCCTAATGCTGGCTGAACGAACTGTGCGGTTAGCCACATGGTTTTCCGCTCAACTGGTTTGTTTATTAGTTGATTAGTGGTAGCATATGCATGAGCCTAGATCTTCGTACTTACGTATGTACATGCATATATATGATTGGCTGCTGCGTTAGTTGGTTTCTCTTTTCCTGTGCACGCAACGCAGCTTAACCCGTTTTACCAGTTTGAGAGTTTACCATTTAATGCCGTAGTTCTAGCGAAATTTCACCGATAAACCGAAGCGTTTGGATATCAATTGAAAAAGCTTCTATGCTCTGTAGTAAATAGATGGTTTCATTAATTCTATGCATGCAGGTTTGTAAGTGTTGGTATACGATTTTTTGCGACTGTAATTGCATTTTCTGTTCCATGTTAGATTCCTTGACACACTGACATCCTTTCAAGGCACCACTGATTACTGGTCACTGATCAAGTGGAAATGTTCCGTTTCGCCAATAGCCACCCCTTGGTCGGTCGCACTTTAAATGAAACGATTTATGGGCGCACACATATGTATATTGAAATTTTGAACATGGTGCTCACACACAGGGTGTGCAATGGGACACCTGTTAGCTTGAACGCAAGATTCTTTGAAAAGTTGAAAATATTGTGTGTTATACGCTTAAGTGATAATAGCTATTCCTCATTTTAATAGCTTCTACAGAGATCGGTTTGCGTTGCTCGAAATGTGTTGTACGAATATACAATAGTCCAGCGCTTTATTGTTATTATTTCATTTCTCTAAGAAACCGCATTTTGGTTCAGGAGTCTCTGTAAGCTCTTTGTTTTTCGTTCATTGAGCAAAGGCTAGAGTGTACGCGTTGAAATGCTTGTGTGCACATTAGTTGGTTGCTGGTGCTATTACAAACTGCTCACTTCCACCTCAACTTGTGAAAACTGGAATCTCAGGGAAGCTAATATGCTTGCATTTGGTTCCTCGCAGCGCGTTCTTTCCCAGCGCGCTCGCCAGTTTCATTATCTCCCAGAGCATCACTATGTCGCAGCATATAAAAAACTGGGTAAATGTGGCAATAAAAATGTCGCAAGGGTTATAGCTAACAATCTATAGTTAAATCGACTAATATAAATAAAAATAAGTATCGAAAAATAACGATGAACATATCGTCGTAGGTCGTTCGACCAGATTCCTTGCTGGCGGGGGTGACCTCTTAGTCTGCAGTGACTCGTCAGAAAACCTGTTATTATCCTTAGTCCCTCTTTGGGGAGGTTATGTTTTTCCTGAACCTTGAACGATCTTAGCCTCCCAGTAAGCATTTAACCTGGCGAGGACCGGCGGTATTATCCCGGTCTTGATCTCTGCGTCTGTTCCTCTACTTCCTGAGTTCTTCTTTGATTGTGCTAGGTCTGATCACAAGGAAGGGCTCAGACCCAAAATAGTTGGATAACATTGTGCTCCGCCAGGACGTTAAGACTATCAATGCACTCAAGAATCAAGGAGTACCTGGCCTCAAATTATGAGCGGGCCTTGAGTGGCGTCTGGCTATCACTCAATATTAGAATTTTATCACTACGGTAATTTCTACGTCAGTTAATCTCTGCACACAGACTAATTGCATAGATCTCCGCCTGAATGATACTCGGGTACGCTCCGTTGGGTACCCAGAGCTTAAGCCGTCGGTGAAAATCTGTAGGAGTTCGTCCATAACTAAGCTCCACAGGAGAGGGGATAACTATCCTTGTGTTAAGTAGCCTAGTTAGTGTCCGGTCGACACCAACCTGACAAACGCCCCCTCAATATCGATGATCCCACAGAGTACTGCCTCACCACACTCATATAGTATAAATTGTACAGAAGTCTTTTTAAACAACTAAATAAATATTGTAGGCATTAACAACTGCCTGATTATCGAATATCTAGTAATATGGTTAGATGTATTTTCTGTTCAGTTAACTGCAATAATCGCCTCACATTGACACACCCTGTATGCGTACACACTATTTAAGTTTATGCATTCACACATTTGCTCAATTTATTTCACTCCATTCGTTACATTTCACACGTCAGCCTCAGTCACATCATCGCTGCTCCTCCTCTATTTACCGCCTTATTATTGTTATTATTATCACTGTAGTGTTGTGTTTGTTGTATACGCTTTAAAGTATTTTCTGAAATTTTGCATTGGGTCATCAATTTTGTTTGCAAATTTGCAAATCTGCTCGATTTGCCTGTTACGCACTACATATGTATGTATGTATGTAAGTTTTACCCGTAATATTTTGATTTTTTTCTGTGCTAGAAGCTATGGTTGTTGTTTTTGGTTTTTCTCTCGGCTTTTGTTGGCTTTAAACCAGCTGTTGAGTTTTCCATAAACATGATTTGTTTGCATTAGGTATGGTACTGTTTTTTAATATAAGAAATTTTCACTCGATTAATTTTATTTGTGTGTTTAATAATTATTCTTCTAGGAATTCCTCTTCATATGCTTTTATTACAGACTGTTTCATTTATGTTTCAGTAACAATAATAAAAGGGTCTTACATGCATAAATTTATTTTCGTGCAGAGCAGCTGCTATTATTTTCTAGCCTAGGACCTTATACCGTCGGCTAATGTGAAGTGCCTATTCCACCAATTTCCTCCATGGCGGACCCACCATACGAAGAAATCTTCAATGAAGTGAGTCATGGCGGTGATTACGAAGGAATAACGTCCACAATCCGAAAACTTTTCACCTAAGAGGAATTAAATGATTTAATAAGGGATGTAAAATTACCAATACAGTCTGCAGGCTTCTAGATTAAAAGAAAAAATCCTGGCGGCAGATACAAAATTGTCGTTCTATCGTACCAGAGAGCAAGACCTGCTACCATTTTTTTATTCGGAAAATATACTACTTTTTGTTTAGATGTGTATGGCCGTATTCTGGAAATGGCTATAATGAAATTTTATTTGAATTTAAGATTAAAAATTCTCTGCACCCGAGAAATATGCAAAACTAAATTAGTACAAAAATCCATGGCTAAATTGATGGATATGTTGACAGTGGTTACAAGAAGTGTAAAAAATTTTTGCTAATACAATTTTTGGCCTTAAAAAGCATCCCAGGAAACTCCTTTGAAAGGGCGAATAGTCGTTTCTCATTCTACCCCAAAAGAGCGAGACAACAGTGAGGCACGTGGCTCAGGTAATGTAAGATGCACTTTGAGTGGTAGGAGTTCTGGAACAGGTCGATTTTGGGTTGGTGAAAATTGCATGGTACCACTTTAGTAGGGGAATGTGAAGCTGCTCCGAAATGACTGGAAGTCTAAAGCTAGAATTGGCTCTGTCCCGTTAAAACCTTGATCGATCTTCAAGTACAAAAAATACAGCAGCGGCTTCTACTCCTCTAGCAACAGCTACTACTCTATGCTACTACAGCCCCCCCTGGCGGGAATTTATTCGAAAGTGGTTTGATTATGAGTGGTCCAGATTCTCTGGTATCACAACAGAACAGAATTACATGTGTACATGCGCCGGCTTTATCATCGGCAGCCACTCAAATCTAACCTAATCTAACCCGAGGTGAAACCCAAGAAATTGAACTTAAGCTAGGTCATTTTGTATAACTTTTACAGGACCTTACGTTCATGCTTAAAGCTTTGTATTCAGCTCCAAGGAATATTGACATCTGATATTTTGCAGCCTGTTGTTTTACTCTTTCCGCACAAAATAATGGAAGTTGCAAGCATGGGTTGCCTTGTGCTCTTTTTCACAAAAAAACTTTAGAAAATCGTAGTAGGAAGCGTAGCCAATTTCTTAAGAACAGTGTACTACACCTTAAGAATATTTCTTAAGCGTTTTTTTTATATGAAGTTTTTGGTTGCGAGCAGGATGCTTAGCTTAAGAAAGGTGCATAGCTAAGAGCATCATGGTTGCCATGATTAAGGTGTTTAAGGATTGAAAAACAATTCGAAACATGTTAAAAAAAATAAAAACAACTTTGTTTTAGTGAACTTGGGCCTATTGGTGATTTGATGAGTCGGGGCTACTGTAAATAAAGCCGATTACCAAGCAGAGATAGAACAACATATAAACTTAGAATCACCAATTCCCAAAATTGGTAAAATTGGGAAAACGAATAATTTAGATGTTAGATGTAAAATATAGCAGACACTTAAGACTACAAACCAAACCGAAATGAAAGTAATGAATACCCCTAGAAATTTTTAATCACATGCCTTTCTTACATACATATCTGCATACATTTTATTATTCTAAAAGATGGTAGTCATGCCATATGTGTTTGCAAACTCTCGAAGAAAATTGCTACTAACACAGATTTTTTCGGAAGCAGATAAAAAATGCGCTGAAAGAAGAAAAACGTTAAAAAAACAGGCTTGGTTACGCTGCTTACTAAACGCAGAAGGTAAAAATAATCACAGCAACTAAATGATTTCATTACTGGCATACTCGAGCGCCATGCAAGCTCCACCACCCTCTCCCTACTTTCCATTGAATGTTTCTTGCCCGTTATGCGATTAGTTATTTGTCTGCGGTAAAAAATGTGCGAAACAGACACGACAGGCGCACACATGAGCACAACTCACATCCAACTAAGTAATCATTAGATCAGCAGATGCAGACGCGTCAAATAGTAATTCACACGTAACTAATTGAATTAATAAAAAAAGTAAAAGAAACTTAAATGTGAAGAACAAACACGCAAATGGCTCGTAGTTATATTTGAAGGTGAAGAAAAGTTACTGCTGCAGCCGCATCGGCAATAATTGGCAAACACGAAACTTTTATTAAATAAATTAGCCGAAAAGGAAGCATTCAAATAGTAACAATAATAATAATACAAATAACACTAAGTGATAGTTGGCAAACAACTAAATATGTGAAGGCATAATAACTCTGACATTTCGTGTGAAAAAGATTTATGATTGAACTGAATGTGCGATGGAGGAGAAGTGGAAAAAAGTAGGTAATGGGCATGGAAAGGCGAAAGTGAGAGAAATGCAATAAAAATTTAGAAGTTGTGATACGGAAATAAATAAAATTAAATTAAATTAAACACAAAAAAAAAATTAAATATAAGTAAATAAATTCAAATGAAAGATTTAAAAAAAGGCAGAGTCCAAAAAAAACACTTATTTATTTTATCAGTTAAACTTGGTCAAATATTTTTGAAGGCCGAAATAAAAGTCCATTCCTAATAATAAACAAACCGCATATCCAAATAAAAAAAGTTTGGTATCAAATGAAAGAGGACTAAAATAGCTTTAAAACTGAGATGTCTAAACGCGGAAAGCCACCTATTGAAAAATATTTCAATAAAAAAACTTTTTTTAATTACCATAGAACAAACCTTGGGTCAGGTATATTCATTTCTTTTGTATTAAATTATAAAAAAATTATAAATAGAGGTGGTAACCTTCGTTCGTTATTTCAGTTTAAAAGCTATTTCCGTCCTCTTTCATTTGATACCAAATTTGTTTAAATTGGATAAGCGGTTTGTTTATTAACCGGAAAGGACTTTTATTTCGGACTTAAAATATATTTGGGCCAGTTTAACTGTTAAAAAAGGAATCGCTATAGCATTACTCCTCACTACTGATCGCAGTGTCTACTCTATTGATATGTATCTACCAACTCCTCATACATGTAGTCATGTACAAAATAATAGATTCACGACATTTTGACCAAAGTTGGATATTTTTCTTTTGTCTGTTTGATGTTTATTATTTTTATTTATTTTTGATAAAAATACAGTTCATTATCTAACAAAACCCATATATGTAATTCCAAATTTCAAACTTTATAGAACAAATTATTCAACAAAATTTTACAAAAAAATTTGTATTAAGAGTTTGTAGAAAAATTCTAAGTATGCAGTTTTATAACCCATTAAATTCAAGCGTAAGAAAGTGCAAGTTTCAAGCGGCTGAGAATTCGCGTTGATTTTGGATAACTGCTTTGCTGACGGAATAAAATAAACAAAGTTAAAAAAGTGTAAAATTTTGCTGAATTTTTCTACAAAGTTTTAAATGTGGACTTATATGGTTTTTGTTAGATAATGAACTGTATTTTTTATAAAAAAAATTATAAAAATTAAACAAAGAAAAAAATAGCCAAAACTGGTCCGTATTATTTTTTACATGACTATATATGCAACAGGAATATGGCTCAAATGAAAATATCTCTGTGTAAGACGCAAAAAAGGGGACAAAATCTAATGTCTCTAGAACGAGAAGGGATAGCGAATTAAACGTAACGCTCTTTTTTGTAGCTTTGAAATGGAGAATTCAGGAAAAAAACTCTCGTTGGACAGAAGAATTACCTTGAGCTCTAAAACGACCTTGAAAAATAGAGGGATTTAAATTTTTAATCTTTTTGGCATGAAACCAGTCTGCAATGTGCATACTTTTTAAAAAGTTTTAGCGAATTTTAGTGAACACTTTGATCCTTTGTCGATTTCTGGCTGCAGACCCTGCCGAGTAACGTGAGTCTTTGCCTGCTGAATGTTGGGCACTCGCAAATTATATGCTCCACAGTTTCTTCGTGGTAGCTATACATCCTGCTACACTTTTTGTCTTCAGTAAGACCTCTCTTGCACAGGTCTGCTTTGCTCCTCTGATGCCCAAGCTCTATATTCTAATTGGTAACCTTTGTCAGATGTGACTTCCAATTGAGTCTTTTGTTTCATCAATTACTTAAATAAAGCCAAAAAAAGAGATGTTTTTTTTGGTGCCTCATACCTGTGTATACTATATGTTATCGTCTACTGCAGATTATTCATAAGCCTATTAAATATTTTGATTAAGCCGGCCGAATACCTCACAAAAGTAGAAAGCAAATATCATAATTTATACGTCTATGAAAGCAATTAGCTCATTACCTGTTATTTTCAACAAATGAAACTAGCTACTTGCAGGCATACATACGACTATCGTACTATAAACACATGATTGTTTATCATAATTTATATTAATGAAGGCAATATGAATGCGGACTGTAACCTCGAATGGTTTAAAGTTGTGGCTGACCGCTAGACGAACTGGCATGGAAATACATATTCTACTAATTGATTACATCACGATTACTTAAATAATTAATACTTTTGTTATTATTGTAAGCTTGCACAAGAAAAGCGTGAAAACAACTCTTACATTATTCAGGTATATGTATCTGCATACATTAGATCGTGCCACCTACAAGCAAACAAAAAAATCTCTACACCCCTGAGTTCAATGTATTTTTGCAGCAAGGTAACTTTGAAAAAAAAATAAACTTTCCATTTAATGAATTTTAATGAGATTTGGTTTATCGACTTTACTAAATTTTATGGTGGTACGTTAGGTAGATAAGCCTTGAGATCTGATGGGTAAGTACTAGAACGAGATTGCATACAAATTCCCCAAAGAGTTTTTGCGGAGTGTTGCTGGAGTGACAGTGCCTGGCCAGATATAAATCTGGGTCGTTCCGGTTACGTAGATCCGACTGTCGTGGGAACAAAACTAAAACGAAATACTTGAGTTTGATGGCCTTTAGAGAAAAATAGGTCTTTAAGATCCGCCAGTAAATGTCTAAGATACCTATGACGAAAAATGTGAATTTTCCGGAAGTTCCTTACAAAATACTTTAAATTTGAAGGTATACGCGAACTTTTTTTCTAATACGGTTTAATGTATACTTGTATCTACATTAAAGCGGTCCTAAAAAAGTTAAAGCCGACATTTTAATGCTCTCACCCCCTAGGATTGTTCCATACCGAAAAAATATACCCTCTTTTTTCGAGATGAAAAAATATTTAGGGGTCGCTCAAAGTTTTCCATGTATTTTATATGGGGAAAAAATTTTCGTAGAAATAGTATAGAATCCTTGAAAAGCTATATTTTTCGACAAGAGACTTCCAATAATAATACCCAATTGTTTATTTAACCATTTTTTAATATTAACTATATTTTATAAGTCCTTCCAAAAACCTCCAAAAAATCGTTGCTATTGAAAAAATGGTTAAAGAAACAATTGCGTATTATTATTGGAAGTCTCCTGAAAAGAACCAGAGTTTTCCGATCGAAAATTATTGATTATCAAGAATTCTATCCCATTTCTAATAAAAATGTTTTTTTTTATATAAAATATATGGAAAACCTCTAAATTTTTTTGATTTCGAAAGGTATACCACTCTAATGAGCAAAGCTGCACATGTTATTTTTATAAATATGACCGCTTAAGTACCTATGTACATACGAGTAAAGTAGAAACTAATTTTGGATCGAGAGAACACCAACACTCAGCATTTTGTTAGAACGAAGCTAACAGATGCCATATCTAGCCAACTGACTTTTCTACTTGTTGGTTTTCACATTTTTAAGTTCAGATTTTTTTGCGCTTAAGCTTAATGGGCGCGCGCGCCAGTTGCCAGTAACCTTTGAACAAAAGTGGCCAAATGGCAAATAAGAAGTACATAAGTAAAACAAAACACAATCAATAAAAGTATGTATTAGCCACATACCAAATTGTATGGTGGTTTGCTTGTATTGACTTTAAATAGCAACAAGTACACGAGGGACACTAGCACGTTTATCAGCCAAGAAATTTAACGAACAGGCAAAGTTAAAAGTAACTCCAAGATGGCTTCAGAAGCCTAAGTGTTTTCAAAATCAAAACAAAAAACTTTCGAGTCTCGTTCTAAAACCAAAACTGTAGAACCCTCGTTTATCAATTCAAACTGTAGAAGTTAGAATTGATATTTTAGAGCACTCCTCATTCGTTTTTTGTGTCTTGAGATATATTTCCAGTCCCATACCAGGAAGATTGGAACATTCATACATATACAATTTGTTGAGAAGTTTCATGCCGACATACCTATCCGGTAAAATTGGAAAATCCGAATATTTCTTTAAAGAATTTTTTTGCCTGACGTGATTCCAAGCGTAAGTAAAGTTAGGAAGCCGTGTAAGAAGTCTAAATACTTTCACTCGGTTTCATGTTTGCCTATTGGAAATGCACTCTATGAGTGCCTTTACGAGGTTAATCTACCCAGGACCAAAGTGTCATTATAGTGTCTGTTATTTAAAATACTTATTATCCCAGCTGAAAGTTAGGAGTTCAGATGGTTTTTCACTTTGGTTATCTCTGCCAAGCTCGTGAAAAAGTGAGTTTCCAATTGCTGCAAGCGCATTGACTGTAGAGCTGGATATTGGTATAGAAAAAGTTGCATTCTCCTCTCCCTCATCTGGATAACTTCTGCAGATAGGACTTTTTTGTTATACGTACACCTGCTCTCTGAGAGCACTCTTCAACAATCCGACGTACGCGAGCAGTGGAACCACATTTCCCGATCATTAAGTACCGCCGCCGAAGAAGTAGTTGGATTTCAGCGAGCCCGAAAGAACAACTGGTACGATGAGGAATGTCAAGAAGCCGCAGAGAAAAAAGATGCCGCCTACAGGGCCACGCTGCGATCGGGCGCAACGCGAGCCATGTGGGACCGTTATAGGGAACTGAAGAAGGAAGCGAGACGTATTTGCCGTAATAAGAAGAGAGAGGCCGAAATACGTGAGTGCGAAGAGCTTGAGATGCTGGCCGACAGGAAGAACGCCCGAAAATTCTACCAGAGGGTTAGGCGACTTACGGAAGGTTTCAAGACCGGGGCGAACTCCTGTAAGAACAACAATGGCGACCTAGTGACCGATGTCCAGAATATACTTAAATTATGGAGGGAACACTTTTATAACCTACTGAATGGTAGCAGCGCTGAAAGTAGTGAGGAAGACGAACCCGAGTCCCCAGTCGATGATGATGGAGTAGCTGTCCCACCGCCTGACTATGACGAGGTACGTATAGCGATTACGCGGCTGAAAAACAACAAAGCTGCTGGAGCTGACGGCCTGCCAGCCGAGCTATTCAAGTACGGCGGCGAGGAGCTGATGAGGTGCATGCATCAGCTCGTATGCAGAATATGGTCAGATGAACGCATGCCCGACGACTGGAATTTAAGTGTGCTCTGCCCAATCCACAAGAAAGGCGACCCCGCCATACGCGCCAACTACCGCGGAATTAGCCTTCTAAGCATAGGTTACAAGGTCTTATCGAGCGTATTGTGCGAAAGACTGAAGCCCACCGTCAACGAGCTGATTGGACCTTATCAGTGTGGCTTTAGGCCTGGAAAATCCACCATAGATCAGGTATTCACAATACGCCAAATCTTGGAAAAGACCCGCGAGAATAGGATCGACACACACCATCTATTTGTCGATTTCAAAGCCGCTTTCGACAGCACGAAGAGAAGTTGCCTTTATGCCGCGATGTCTGAATTTGGTATCCCCGCGAAACTAATACGGCTGTGTAAAATGACGTTGAGCAATACCACCAGCTCCGTCAGAATAGGGAAGGACCTCTCCGAGCCGTTTGATACCAAACGAGGTTTCAGACAAGGGGACCCCCTTTCGTGTGATTTCTTTAATCTTATGTTGGAGAAGATAATAAGAGCCGCAGAACTGAACCGCTCAGGCACAATACTTTATAAGAGCGTACAATTGCTGGCGTATGCCGACGACATCGATATTATCGGTAAAAACAAGGGCTACGTCTGTTCTGCCTTCTCGGGATTGGATAGAGAAGCAAAGCGAATGGGTCTGGTGGTGAACGAGGACAAAACGAAGTATCTCCTGTCATCACACAAACAGTCAGAGCATACGCGTCTTGGCACCCACGTCACTGTTGACAGTTACAAGTTTGAAAAAAGTAGACGACTTCGTTTATTTGGGAACCAGCATTAACACCAATAATAATGTCAGCCTTGAAATCCAACGGAGAATCACTCTTGCCAACAAGTGCTACTTTGGGCTGAGTAGGCAATTGAGAAGTAAAGTCCTCTCTCGTCGTACAAAGATCACACTCTATAAGTCACTCATCATGCCTGTGCTGGTGTATGGCGCGGAAGCATGGACAATGAAAGCATCTGATGAGGCGGCTCTTGGAGTTTTCGAGAGAAAGATTCTGCGAAAGATTTACGGACCTTTACGCGTTGGTGATGGCGAATATCGCAGACGATTTAACGATGAGCTGTATGAGCTTTACAACGATATAGACATAGTGCAGCGAATTAAAATTCAGCGGCTCCGCTGGCTTGGCCATGTCGTTCGGATGGACAGAAACGCTCCTGCTCTGAAAATATTCAACGCGGGCCGCGATGCTGGTAACAGAGGAAGAGGAAGGCCTCCTCTGCGTTGGAAAGACCAGGTGGAGAAGGACTTGGCTTCACTTGGCATTTTCAATTGGCGTCAGTTAGCACAGAAGAGAAATGACTGGCGTGCTGTTTTGGACTCGGCCAAAATCGCTTAGGCGGTTACAGCGCCAAATAAGAAGAAGAAGAATTGTTGAAGCATGGGTGCAATAGCAGAGTGACCTGTGAAGGCGCTGGTAAGAATTCTTACATTGATTTGTTTAACTTCAAAAGTGCCTCTGTTCGATCTTCCTTGGCCGCGCGGTCATAAAGAGTTAACGATTTCATACAAGTCTTGATTGGCGCATAGGTCATTTTCTCTGTACATATATTCGTCTAGGTAGATCACTAATAGGTCACTCTGGTCTGCATTTCCGTACCGATTTAGCTATCTCATTGGCTATTTTTCTCCCTTCGATATTGATATGTATTTATATCCAGGAAATTTGCAGAGCGGGAAGAGTTGGCGTGACTCAAAGATCCCAGCGATGCACGACATTTCCGAACAATTATTGACCTAACTACTTTTGCTCTTAACGATTTCAATGATCCGGATAGAGACTTACTATTCTGCATAAGACAAGCAGTCTTCTCTACAGCAAAGACAAACGTTTGAAAACGTTACGCCGGCAATATGGCCTGACCTGCAGATCCGTAACGTAGTGGGATTAGTGCCGACATCTGAGTCGGCCTCCTGTTTTACCGTTCTCGTTTAAGTGTCCGTATTTGATCTGCTTTCACTTTTTTTATTTCCTTAATCTAAAGTGCCCTTTTGTCTTCTGGTCATTTTCTTTTTGCTACCTTGATCCACTACTTTCCACCCCGTCAGATGTTTGTGTACATGCCGAGATTGACGTACGGTCCAAGTCCTCAGTTTTTATCCCTCCGAATGCGACTTTGCAGGTGTAGTACGCTGCTAGGCCCTTCTTTGCTCTTTCCTCGACATTACGCCTCCATGTTCGTTTGCAATAAAGGATAGAACCTAATATACAGCTGCGAGAATGCATTTGCTTTTTCGGTCGTTCTCTTTACTCTCAAAACATGTACAAGGTTTGCAAACGATATCAGCAAGAGAATGCGAATGAGCGGGAGTATAATATTTGGCGAATGGAATGCTCATTACCATTGGTGTAACGGAGTATCTCTTATTTTCTTTCCTATGCTCTCTGTTTCGCATTTTTACCTTCAAATAAACGAGTATTTGAGAGTATTACTCAAACTTAGCCTTTTTTTTGCTGAAGTGCTGTTAGTCAAGCGCAATAGCGGCATCGTGCTGTAGGTCTTTTGTGGGTAATAAATATTAAACTAATAATTAATAATAAAGAAATTTTTGACATTATGGCAAATATAAATGAGGTAAGTTTTTATTAATGTATATACGTATCTACAGGTTTCATTTTATTTTAAATATCTGTACCTAAATATACTTAACAGTCAACTGATGGAGGCTCTTTTGTTAATTACAATGCCATGGTTTCATGGTTTCATGGTTTTCAGCTTTTAACATTTTTTTTAGAATTTTTTTGAGAATGCAGTTTTGTAGTTCTCAATTTCAGAATAACAAAGCAGAAATTTTAAGTGGCAATGAGCTACCGTTGATATTTGAGAATTTTTTACTGACGCTCTTCGGCATTTTTTCCCATACAAAAAAACTACCAGGCACTCGTTATATGGAGAAAATGAGCAACATCATAGCCATTTAAAACTTGCACTTTATTGTACTGAAATTAAGTGAACTACAAAACTGCATACTCAAACAAAATTCTAAAAAAATTTAGTTTAAAAGCTGAAAATTTTGGTGAAAATTTGTCTAATTTTCCAAAATTTTGTAAAAACTTTGAAACATTTACTTATATGCTTTTTGATGCAGAATGAACTATTTTTCTATTAAAAAATAACGAAAAAATTTATAATGCAAAACATTGGAAACATTAACAAAAAAAAAAACACTGTACGGAAACATATTCTGATGGGTGTATGTATGTTTTAAGTGATCCAAATGAATTCCATCTTAAGTTTTAGTTTTAGTAAATATTTTGCTTTCATTTTGTTTTAATTTAAGATATATGCACATATGTATGTATGTATGTGCATAGGTTATGTCTATTCGACATAATTTTAAAATAAAGACCATTTACTATTATTAAATTTTAAAATTTTAATGTGGACTAAATTCACTTCAACAGTCTAGTAACAGCGTCATACAAATATATATATATATATGTATATTTGATTGTACATACGAGTATATTAGAGTATTCTCAAATACTCTACCTTCCGTTGCAAATGTTGAGAATATGAATATTCTATTAAGAGAGAATATTCACTCCACTCCATTCTATTACTCTTCGATAACATTCTAATTCATGTTCGCTAACATAGAATGAAAGAGAGCGGCTATTCTAATATCAAGAGAATGTTTTGAAGCTGCAAACAAATGCATTCCTGCAGCAGTTTAGTACCTAAGTACATATTTCGCGCTGAAGTTATATTCATGCAGACTTGTTAAAGGAAATTCAGGAATATATAGGTACATATCTTAGTTATATAAAGGATAGTACCTAAGTACATATTTCGCGCTGAAGTTATATTCATGCAGACTTGTTAAAGGAAATTCAGGAATATATAGGTACATATCTTAGTTATATCTAAAGCTGATGCCACATAAAACTTTTGCTTCGCTTTACGTGACAGATTCGCTTTGACAGATAAGATGAATTGTATGAAAATGCACAAAGCATGCCACATAAATCGTTGAAGCGCTTTGACAATCAGCCGGTTTAATATTTATTTTGTTTCGTCCAAATTCGGGTTTTCATGCAGAAACATAAAACTTAATTACATTGCTGATAATTTTAAAGCAAAATATATAAAATCCACAGCAACTTTTACGAGTAAAACAGCGGTACAAAATTGCTTTCTTGGCGTTCATTGTGGCATACCCTTTGCGTCTGGCGCTTTGCTGGCAAAGTTATAAATGTCACGCAAAGCTACAAAGTTTTATCTGGCATCAGCTTAAGTCATCCTTACTTTAAAGTTTTCTAATAGTTCATTTGAAACCAAAAGTCACAGAAAGGGCGATAGCACACCGCACTGAGATTAAGAGAACTACGGGGTGATAAGGTCCCTGTGCTGCACTCTATCGATTGCTTAGCCAATAAGTTGGCTTGGGTATATTCCTAGTATTAAAGTGATTTTTCTTTGGTGCTTATGACTTCATGGAGGTCGATGTCGACCGATCTACGTTTGAGGTAGGCATGCCCATCGTATGGATACTACATAGTACACTCCCTTATAAGAAGAAAAGTGTTTTTATGATAAATGAGCTTATTACCTTAAATCCTTTGGTGAGGAGTTTCCTACTTTTGGACTTACTTTCAGCCCGACCTCCCTCCAAACTTTGGGAACATAACTATGCGACAAGCATCTTTTATAAACTCATTGGAAGGCGTCCCACGATTTCACATGAGCGTTGTAATGGATCGACGGATGACATGGCTCACATTACTCTCTCCCTCTCTGCCCACTATAACGCTCCTTCCCGATAGACGGGCTAGTGTTGTTATCTGAGTATTATCAATCAGGTCCGTATAGCCTGGGAAGTGTTTTTCCAACAGAACTTCTACGTATTCCTGGCTTGGGTCGGTTGATGAAACCAGCCTGGTACTTCTTTTTCCCTGTGTTGCCTACAATATTTCGCAGAATTTCTACCTGGTGATATGGAAATCCTAAATGCTATTTTTGGTATTAAAAAGCTTACAACGAAAACTTTTACAAAAAAGGGCTGAGGGGTAAAATCTTGGTTATCTAAATCTCACAAAATATCAGTCACCCTAGTGCAAAGGTACGGACGGAAAAAAATTAATAACGAGAAATAATGAACAAAAAAAAGCACTAAAACCAAACAACAAGAAAGATAAGAAAAAAATAGTACTTCGCTTAAATAGAAATTACCAACAACAATAATTTATATGCAGAAAAAGATTAGAAATACATACAAAACAATTTAATAATTAGTTTGTGGAAAGAAAGCGACTTGTACAAGAATGGTGCTAATATATCAACATTTGTAAGCACATAAGAAGAGGCGAAGAACAACAAAAGTAAAATACTCTTAGTTTGAAATGAAAACTGTGCAAGTCACCTGCCATTCCAGTTTTTAACACAAAACAAAACAATAAAACAAAAGAAGTTGTTTTGTCACAGTGAACTACGCTGACATGAACGGCTCTCAACAGCGAAGAGAAAAAGAAGCTTAGATAATTTAGTCAGCAGCTGACAGTGTTCTCCGCCATAACAACAAAAACAACAGACTATTATGTTTACAGCAAATTAGAAACTTAGCTGGGAACAACAAACTCTTCAACGCTGCAAATGCCTGTCCAGCTGCTCCTCATTTTAGTTGTAGCACAAATACTCAGCTAAGTACTTAGTCAACGAAGGCACTGAACCAGGTAATAGGATTAAATATTACAAACTAAGTTAAGAAATGACAAACAAGTTTACTGTGCATCACTATTGTACATACATACATACATCAATCAGCACGTTCAAGTTAAAACTGATTACTTGCGAGCAAAACTAAATGAGCGAAAAAATACAGATACTATATACATTCATACATACTTAACTATTGTGTAAATAACGTTTACTGCAAATACTTAAGTAGCAACAATTACAAGTAGTTACTTTAAAAATAAATAAGTTGCATTCGCTTTGTTAGAAAATAAAGAAAATTTATCAATGCTGATAGCAGTGCTGCGAATTGTTAAAAATTCAGCGCAGTTCGCCCAGATTTTGTGAATAAAATGGGGTGCGGAAACGTCATAATAAATATGTTGACATAATTGTTCTCGCTAACTGGAGTAGCGCTATTTTCTTATTACTGGGATAATAGCACGTTGAACTACATTCTTTTAATTAGTCGTTTCAAGGGCACATGGCATATTAATTTTGTGGTTCACACTGACTCAGAATTGAGAAGTCTATTAAAAATATAAAAAATCTAAAATGTTGGATGTACGAATTCCTAAGCTGAAATTCTTCATTCTTGGCGTAGTGCTCATATAGCTATAGAAATTAGTGCGACTGAAATAAAATCAGTTAATTTTTTAGCCACCCATTAAGGGAGACGCTCTACATTTTTCAGAGGGAAGCGAAGTCCGGAAACTCTTTCTAGGCACATAAAGGGTGTTATTTTAGAGGGTTCTGGGAACGGCGCGCACTGAGGCCAAGCGTGCTCAAAATTCAATTTTTAAAAAATGTTTTTTTTTTCTGTTTTTTTTTGGAAAAATAAAATCGCAGGTTTATTCCCCATTAAATTCTACATTTGGGGGTAAGTTTTGACCTTTTTATCGTTTTTCGGCTTGGAGATATGCGTGTCCAAGCTTGAAAAATTTGAACAAACAACTTTTTATTTTCAAAACTGAGAAATTTAAATGTGCAATTCAAATTGCTACTGTAAGAAGGCGGTATTATATTTCGTTATTTTGTTTTTTTTTTCCATTACTTAAAATGAAGTTTATTTATTCTTTTGGTGTATTTTGTCTGAAGTTATGTGTATTAAAATAGTTATGATTTAAAAAACCAAACTAACCCCTGTTTTTTGCAAGTGTAACTTTCAAAATCATTTTTTTTTAAATGCGCAAAGCGCTTTTAAATTTGACAGTACTGCAATAAAGCATGTTCCTTCCTTACTAAAAATCCGGGTTCAAAACCAAAAGCACTGCGCATTTTTAAATAAATTGGTTTTAAAAATTTCACTTTGATTTTAATTAAACACAAAAACATATACTTCTGGTTAAGTTTGATTCTGTTTCATTTCGAACTTAAACTGTTTATTATTTTTAGGTTGCTCAATGAATAAAAAGCGGATTTAGTTCTACAAGGACTTTAAAATCTTTAGTGAGAAACGGATTTAGTTCGAACAAGGACTTTAAAAACTTTAGAGGGATCTATAGTAGGAAAACGGGTCGCGCTGACAATTTAGGAGATGTTTTTAATAGATTGCTAGTTTCATTAGACCCTCTGATTACTTGCTCGCACTTGTTGCTAGTGGTCACCAACGCAAGATCTTTCTTTGCTGAATCAATGGAGTTACTTAGTAGAACTTGAAGCGAATAATTTAGTTTAACGGGGCGTGGAGGGGATTTACATTCCGACTATGAGGAATAAGTGTCATAGTTTTCATTATATAGTGCTTATCATAACTATAAGGCACCCACATATTGATAAGTTTTGACAATTTTTTTATTATTAATTAATTTTAATTATTTTTAAATATTATTTTTTTATAAAAATATAGTTAATTTCCTAACAAACAAAAATCGATTAAAGCTGAGTCCCACACTTCGTAAGAATATCGATGTTTTTGATTAAATATTTAAAAAGGACCGTTGATTTTCCGCAAGTTTTTTGGTGAAGGCGCCGCTCATTTTCTCCATACAAAAAAAATCGTACATACTTCGTATGGAAATACGTACGTCCTAGCTATTTGAAACAAAACTTCATAATCCTTTTATTAGTGTGTATCATAACTATTAGAGGCCCACATATTGAAAAGTTTTGACTATTTATTTTATTAACCGACTTCAAAAACAGTTCGTCGGAATTTTGTTTTTTTTCTTATGTATGTTACCGCATAACTTTGGGCCACGTTAACCGATTTCGATAATTGTGTTTTCATCGGAAAGCTGCTGCCTGAAGGGTGGTCCCATACTAATCCTTTAGATCCGATAATTGGATTATGGAGAAATTAACGGTAATCCTAAGTTTTTATATGAGAATTGAAGTCGGTTTTGATTTTTGCTTAAAAATTATTTGTTTTTATTTTATTTTAATTATTTTTTTTTATAAAAATATAGCAGATTTTTTAATTAATTAATGTTTTTTAATTAGATACATTACTTGCTTTTCGATATTTTGTGTGCTTAATTTGTAAGTCTCCTTAAACTTAAAACGTAATGGGGCATATTCATAGTCTAATCAAAGACGAAACTAAAAATAATTTCGACTTTTTTGACAAATTTTTCTAAAAAAGTGTTATCAGAGAGCTGAAATTATTTTTACTTTCATCTTTGTTTTGACCATGAATTTGTAAATTTTTGTATCTAGTATTTCCTATCTTTTACTATCTAACTGATCTCTATATAAATGACTTCACCTGTTTCAGGCTCTTCCCTAGTGATTACAACAAATACACACTCTGTTACTGTTATTACACTGACAACGCTATCCTAAAATCCAAAGGACTCGTTCTTCCTGATTCTATTGCAACCTAAACTTACCTATTTTTAATAAAATTAGCTGGGCAAATACCCTATTATAAAACATTGGCCACTAATTTGTTAAAATATGGTCATAAATGCGTTAAGTCAATGTCGTCAATGGGTAAATTATTCATAACACTAAGTAACAAAAAAAAAAAATTTCTCAGTCCTTGGGATGTAATTGTTATTTCCTAGTCTGTTATGCCTTAAAAGTATGGAAACCACCTAATATTCCTCGGAAACTTTGCTTTTGTGACCAGGACAATGTGATTCATTAAAATATGCTAAAATTATGAGAAAAACGTGTTTGAGTCTTTCACTACAGAGAAAATCATACAGAACAGCACATATAAATCAAAACTAAATTTTATTAAAACTTCAGAAAACCAAAAACATAAAAGTAAATCAGAAGCGGGTGGTTTTTCGACATTTGCGTTTAAACTGCGAGTCACTTTCTCTAATCAATCCCCAAATGTAATCTCCCATCATGTTCTCATTGTATTGTCCTTGGTATCGCCGCTCAAATTCCATTATATCCTGATGGAAGCGCTCGCCTTGCTCCTCTGAATATGCTCCCATGTTCTCCTTGAATTTGTCAAGATGTGCATCCAGAATATGGAGTTTGAGAGACATCCTGCAGCCCATTTTGCCGTAGTTCTCCACCAGACTTTCGACCAGCTCCACGTAGTTTGCGGCTTTGTGATTGCCTAGGAATCCCTGTACCACTGACATAAAACTCATCCAAGCAGCTTTCTCAACACGAGCGAGCTTCTTGGGGAATTCCTCAGACTCGAAGATTTTCTTTATTTGTGGTCCAACGAAGATCACACAAAAGCAAAGTTATCTTGCGACAATAGCTGTTTTCTATACTTTTGGGACCTAACTGACTAGGAAATAACAATTACAACCCAGGGACAAAAACCTTGTTACATAGTGTAATTTGCACAATAATAAAATCAAATTAACTTAAGATAAGATGTTATAAAAAAACTGGGTTACCAATAGGTTATAGCATGATCAATAATGGGTTAAGACGTCTAAAATTAAGTTCAAGAGTCTAATGGAAAGAAAATGATTTCAGAATTTTGAGCACCCGCTTATATAGTGGGACCGTATGCGGCGTTTTCAATCGTGCCCACGATGAATAGACTAATGTCAGAACAACGATGTACATAATAGCATAGTCAGACGGCAACGTTAATCCGGATGGTTGTCTTTTCGAGATCTACGACCAGCAAAATTCTAATTAAGTTCTCCTGGACACATGGGAGTTCTTTTAGATCATTTTGACATTCAACGCCAAAGAAGTAGGTACATAGTACGACAACGTTGTATGTGTGTGAAGTGAAACTAGGGATGAAACGATACGAGTAAATACAAGTACATACTCGAGTACTTGAGTACATATCGAAAAAAATACTCGTATCGAAAGCCGATACCAAAGCGAATTTTCTTCCGGAATTTTTTCTCCACTATGATCCGCTAATGCTTTGTGGCAAATTTTTTTCCTGAAACCAGTATGCAAAGAGCTTTTTAAACAGATATTTTCGCTGTTCTTGCATCAGGGAATCCATTTCCATGGTCACAAAAACCAACAAAATTGTTTAAAGTTCATTGCTCGATTTTTCTTTTGAAGGTCGGTCAAGGTCAAGGTAACTTTTCATTTAATTAGACGTTTGAAATGAATTGCAAAGGTAAAATTTTAGATTTGTTTGTCTTTTTGTATCTAAAAACAGCTGTAATAAACTTTTTAAAAACAATTTAAAACGAAATGATTTTTCGATTCTTGCGAGAAAGGAAATTGATTCCTTGATGTACGAACAGCGAAAATTTGGGTTAAAATTTTTTTTAAAAACTTCCTTGCATATCATCTTTTTTTGAATGCCATTTTAAAGGTCCAGGTAATTATTCTACCAAACCAGACTATTTTTCCTGGATTCTCCATTCCAACAGCTATGAAACGCCGTTACATTTATTTAGCTACCTCTTCTCGTTTGATTTTGTCCTTTTTTTACCTTCCTTTTATTAGATCGGGATGTAACTATGTAATATTGATGCGCCTAAAAGATGCAGCGGTTTCAACGTACAGAGTAACTCTATTATTATTCGCCGCTGATAACATTATCGGACAATATTAAAGGTGGTGGAAACTAGCTCTGAGATTGAGAAAAAAGAAGCAAAAGAGAAAAGAGTAGGCTGCACAGCGTGGATGACAAAAAATGGAAAAATAGCCATCTTAAAAAAAAAACTAAAATGTTCAGCACAGAAATTTTGTAAATTTTGGAAATTTAAGCTTTTTAAGAACTCACCATATAAAATCCGTTACTTTTTTACTATAAGAGATATACACCTGAAATTTTGTCAACTTATAAACCAAGGTACAATATATCTGCCTAAGATCGAAAATCAAATTGGACTTCCCAAACCCCCGAAATTCAACATCAAACATGAATATGTGCACTGAGTGCCCAACTCACGGTTCTAAGGTTAACCGAGATTAACTTCTTGTAAACTTTTCCAAGGTATTATCTCTGTTAAATACTAAGCATCATTAAACACATAGTTCGCTACGTTATGTTCTATTTATTTTCAATTCCTACATTATAATTATTTTTTTGTGCGGAGTTTAGGATTCGCCGAGGATAATTAATTTATTTCTTGAGTATTTTTGTGCGTACTAGGGAACAATTATCTTGATGTTAATCTTAATCTCAATATTATTCTTCCAACTCCATCTTCATCTCGATCCTCATTTCAATCTCAATTTTTATATTAATGTCCATCTTCACCATTAAACCTAATCTTAATCCTAATCATCTTCTTGAACTTAATCTTATCCCTAGTCTTTATCTTGATCCCAATCTCAATCTTAACCTCAACCTCAGTCTGAATCTCAACCGAAGTCTTAATCTCAATCTTAATCCCATTCTAAAAATAAATATAACCTAAACAACACCCGCCATTCCCTCTGTTCTTCTGTCGGCTTTTCGTTTCATTGGTGCTTGGAATTAGAGCCCAGAGATCGTGTTTGCACTTACACCCTACCTAGCGCAACGAAGATTCAGTTTAAAAACAAAAAGTTTCATCATTCCTTCGATTTTCAGTTATCAAACAGTTTCCGACATTTAGTCGAAAGTGGCCCATAAGTTTTCTGAAAACACGTAGACCAGAGCTGGGCAATTTTTGCTCGCGAGCAACGCCAGCGTCGCAGTTCGTATACGTACACAGAAGCAAAGCAGCGAATTTCGATTCAGTCTAGGGATGCAAATTTTGAGCAGTAACATCGATACATCGATGTTTCGATGCATCGGAGAAAAGAACATCGAGGCTAAAATACATCGCCAGAGAAACATCGATATATCGATGGTTCCCGATGTTTTGCAATTTGTTAATTTCTAGTTAAATTTAAAGCAATATTGAATACTTTAATAATTATGAATGTTTTTTCCTGTATTTTATTATCCTTTCCATACCCTTTCTATTATTAGAATCAAAATGCATACCATCGTGAGGTCGTTCGGTCCTAAAGATCCTAGGCCTGATCTTGTTGAAATTCTAAGGGGTGTTTGGTTCTGTTTTAACGGTTAGGTTATCAGCATTCAGAATGAATCCAACAATTTTATTGAGCTTGTGGCCGTTTCTTATGACAAATGTTGTGGACAAGCAACAAGAATTTACAAAGGTAAGAAGTTATAGCTGCAATTTGGGAGATCACCACATATACTAATCAGACTTCTTCAACCGCGGTCACTGAGGAGATGTGGTGATCTCCGAAATAGCAGCTATAACGTCTGTCCTTTGTAAATTATTACTGATTTTCAATAACATTTTTCATAAGAAACGGTCTCAAGCTCAATAAAATTTTTGAATATAATTGATATAAGGCCATAAATAACAAAAAAAATCTGAATGGATAATAATTTTAAGGTCAGTCAAACATACCGAAAGAAAGTCGGAGAGTCTCCTTAAAGTCGATGTTTAAAACATCGGTAAAACTTCCATCGATGTATCGTCAATTTCGCGATGTTAGTAAATTGTAAACATCGATGGCAAACATCGAAAATTTAACCGATATTATCGATGTTTCAAAAACATCGATGCATCGTTTGCATCCCTAATTCAGTCAGCTTGCAGATATCACCAAGGTAGCATCATGCTCGGCTGTGGATTGTTTTTCTTCGTAATTTTTGCACGCGCTTGCCACAGTTTGAGTAGAAAATTTACAAAAAATCCCCAAAGCAAAAAGTGGTGTGTTTTTTTAGATTGGTGTTTGCATGCATTTGCGACGATTCAAACACAAAATAGTGCGACCCTATATAAGAACTAGAGTTTATTGTTCAAAGAACTTTCAACAAGCCGCAATATCCGTTATGTGGTTATGCCTACGTATTTTTAATACAAGCAAACTGTATTTTGCATGCCGTGACAATTAAAAAAAAAATATAAAATGAGCTGCTTGCTAACCAATGTTCAATAATTTTGTAATAAGTTCCATGATTTTTATAAAAAAGTGCACAAATAGCATTCCATATTTTAGAATAATTTGTTTCTATCTAAAGAAATCGATATAGAAATTTAAATGCTGGTTTATACGAAAAAATACTTAATGAATATTATTTATAAATTATATTCTATTTTTAGCACTAAATTCCTATTTATATGAAAATAATAAAATCTAAACAACGAAATCATCTGGCCGGCCAGCATTTCAAAGATTAGATTCCAATAAAATTGTGTGCAGGTATCTAACAAATGCAGTGTTGCCAGAACTTTTTGGATGAACCGGCTAAATTGACAAATAAAACCGGCTAAAAACGGCTAAAATGTTTCAACTAAATTTCACATGTTTTATTTAAATAAATCACGAGTAAAAATACCATTTCTTGGAGAGAAGTTACAAATTCGAGCCGGAAAAAGTTTTGCCAGCAAGAAAATGCAATTAGGAAAAAGATATGATTGTGGCATGGTTGGATATTTTGTCGACGATAATTTGAATAAACAAGTTCGTTCAATTTAAAAATTTACAAACTGGAGCGATTTTAAAATGAAAAATGTAAGTTAATACTTGTTTACTTAATTAATTTAGTTAATTCCAATGATTTGAAAGGTACTCGGAAAAAAAATATTTATTACTATTACTATCTGATATTTTGATATAATTCTCGCTGGATTTTCGACGAACAAACCTATAATCTTCCCTACAAGGCCTTTTCAGACTGGCCGATTCTCAATACACTCAAATAGAAACCAATACACATAAAAAACGCTGTAAAAATTTGGCTTCAATTTTAAGGCAGTAAAACAACGACCTTAAGTTAACATCAACCGAGGCCATATGTTGACAAGGGATGCAAAGTTACACAAAAGAACTGGTCAGATTTTTCCGAAATCCCTTCAATTCTGATGTAAAATATGATGCTAAAATACTGCAGATCTCCGATTTAGATGACCGGTCATATGGTCGGAAGATGTCTCGTAGGATTCCCAGCGAGTTTGGCTTTACATACAAATTTGTGCTCTTTATACCTTTCATGAGCATGAAATGGTATTATAACTTTGGTCCGATGTTTGTAAGTACCAGAACAAAAAGAGATAGACCCATTAAAATGTATACTTTTATGATCAGAACGTCGAGCTGAGTTGATTTAGCCATGTCCGTCTGTCCGTCTGTCCGTCTGTCCGTCTGTCCGTCTGTCTGTCTGTTTGTATGCAATCTAGTCTCTCAGTTTTCGAGATATCCGGATCAAATTTGGTAGGTAGGTGTATTTTTATAATGTATTAATCATTTGTCGGAACCGGAAGAATCGGACCACTATAACATATAGCTCCCATACAACTGATTGTTCAGATATGAGATTTTTCGTTATAACTTCTCCATTTATGCAGCTACGAACATGAAATTTTGCAGCCCTTGCACCCATTATCAACAGAATTCTTACAGTGAAAATTACAAAGATCGGGTCACTATAACCTATAGCTCCCATACAACTGATTGTTCAGATATAAAATTTTTCGTTATATCTCTTCCATTTATATATCTGGGAACAGGAAATTCCGCACAGTTTTCAATAATTATCAACAGAAAACTTACAGTGAAAATTAAAAAGATCGGATAACTAAAACCTATAGCTCCCATACAACTGATTGTTCAGATATGAGATTTTTCGTTGTAATTCATCCATTTATGTAGCTAGGACCATGAAATTTCGCGCTGTTTTCACTCATTATCAGCAGAAGACTTACAGTGAAAATAACGAAGATCGGGTCACTATAACCTGCAGCCCCCATACAACTGATTGTTCAGATATGAGGTCTTTTATCATATCTCCTCCATTTATGCAGTTAGGAACATGAAATTTCGCACCATTTTCACTCATTAACAGAATACTTACAGTGAAAATAACAAGGATCGGGTGACTACAACATATATCTTCCATACATCTGATTGTTCAGATATGGGATTTTACTGTAAAACTCCTTTATTTGAACAGCTGAAACCGATAAATTTCGTAAGATATTTTATAAATAATAATACAAAGTCTACTGAGAAAATCGTCAAAATCTATGCTGTATAAGCTTTATCTCCTATAGCACTGATTGTTCAGATACCAGTTTTTGCGATATATCTCCTTTATGTAGGAAACTAAACCCAATAAATTGTGTTACCGGTTTACATACCGATCACATAGCAGTGAAAATCACTTAGATTGGTGCCATATAAAGTATATCTTCCATACCTCTGATTGTTTAGATGCGATTTTTTATATAAGTATGTAACTCCTCTATCGATGTATCAAAATCAGTAATCTGTCAAACTAAAATTTGCAGATGTTCATGAAAGGTATGAAGCCTTCGGCATAGCCGAAGACAGCGCTGCTCACTTGTTTATTTTCATTTTGACTCACTTCAGTGTTGGTTCCTTTCATTCAAGATGGCATTCGGTTTTTGGGATTTGAATAAGTTCTCAGCAAAAACGTTTGTTTAAAAAAATACATATGTGTACATATTATTTGAAAATATCCATTTTTCCATTACCTTAAACCTTTGGGAGTGGGCAAAAATTATGTTTTTTAATTTAGGCAGAATTGAATATGCGCTATCTGGGAAGACAAACACAAACGCATCTTAAGAGCCTTAACAGTGAAACCATTTCTTATTTTCTAAGTTTGCGAATAAAACTTCACACTTAAAATTAAGACATTTATAAGAAACATTTTATGAAGAAAATCCCTTCTTCGTTTAAAATAAAAATAAGCGAAATAGGCCCAATTTCATACAATCCTGCCGGACATGAAAACTTTCTCCACGATAAGGCTAGTAGCCATTTCTAACAGATTTTGGGTCGCTTAGTCAAAAATGGAAACATATATACATATTTGAAATTTAAGAAAACAAGGCAAATAGCAAAATCGCTAAAAAAGGCTAATTTTTTCTGCAAAGCGGCTAACAAATCGGCTGCCGGCTAAATCGAAATTTCTCCGGCTGTTTGCTATCGCAACCGGCTAAATCTAGCCGGAAAACGGCTAAAATGGCAACACTGAACAAATGAGTTAAACCTATTTAAATTTTTTACAAGTATTACATTTTTCGTATGGAAAAGTTTCTATAAACTAATAGTATTAGTTACTAAAAACTTCCACGATTCACTATTTCACTACACGTATAAGCAAAATAGGGCAAAAGACCCATGCACGAAAAATACTAGTTTTAGTACATTTATAAAAACGTGGCAACCATAACTGAGCGCGATGCACTATGCCCACGACAAAATAGAGACTGTGTTGGTGTGTCCAGCATTGACGTAGACAAAGTTCTATACATGAACCAATGACTATTTTTTATTCATGAGTTCTATATGTACTCGTTTTTGACAACCCTGCTTGGTGCTCGTTCGTATACATGACATAAATATTCATGATAAAAACATAGCAAGGTAGAACCGTTCCCTCAATTTGTCGGCCATGCTTTTTTTTGAAGTTTGCCAGCATTTTAAAATCATATAAAATTTAAAATAAAAAATTGAAATTGTTCGAAATTGTTGTTGCCTGAGATTGAAAATGAAAATGTGTGTGTGAGTTTGTGAGTAAATTTAAAAATTAAAATGTTTGGAAACGTCAAGAATTTTAAAAGTAACTCTCAGCGGTTCTACCTCACTATATTTTTATCATGTAAATATTGTTTACATACATACATATGTATGAATGCATTGAACATTTCGTTTCTGAGCAGAATTAGAACAATTGAAAACAAAACAATAAATTTATGCCTGCAGCTTATAACGAAACAAGCTCGTACGCCATGTGAAATAATCGGTAAAAGAACACGAAACAAATCTTTCTCACATTGTTCCGCAGGTATACATATGTATACACATGAAGTATACATGAACGAACGAATAAAGATCACCCAGCACGGCGTGCGAGAAAAAAGTTATTTTTTTGCAGGGACGTAATTTTTTCGCCGACATGTGAATAAAACGGAATGAAACCTGTGTGTGAATGAAAGAACCGATTAAAAAGTGACGTTATTTTTTTCTATTACATATACACGGCTGCCGTGCTGGGTGATCTTGTTAGTTGGTTCATGTGAAGTATAGTACATGTAGAAGTACATATACCCTGCTGGAAATTCGCTATGCAATAGATTCCGAGGGGGCTTAGTTAAATTTATAACATTGACATTTTTTCCGACCACATAAATATTTTAGCACTGGGCATTTTTCTTAACCAAGGTCTCCCTAAATGCGCCTGATCAACCTGTTTGTGACTTTGAAAAAATAAAGTCTATAAAAAAGATACTATTAAGCACTTCTTGAAACTTTCGTGGAAAATTGGTTTGAAAAGTTTGTTACGATTTGTTGTTTGTGAATTATTATTTGCTGTAGTCTACCCGATCACATAAAATAATAAACTTGTTTCGTAAATAGTTCCATCAGTTGGTACGCTGCAGTGGTTTTTCACCCTGGCCAAAAGCAGTTAGCAAAATTCAGCCATGACTGTGTAGAAAGAAGTGAATCGACAATCCAGTGTTATGATATAAAAACTTAAATATAGACTTATGGCCTTATTCATAAAAAATAAAGTAGGTTTAAAGAGCTTTATAAATTGACGTTTTCATACATTTTTCAATTTATAAACCTTTTATAAAGCTACTTTATTTTTTATGAATAAGGCCATTAACATATAGCATTTTAGTTTCTAAGTATTAAAGTAATACAAAAAAAACTAGCTTGTGCCCGCTTCGCCGCACAGCGTTTTATTTGGGGAAAGAGACAAAATAAAATTCTCAAGGTTAAAAAATATATATTTTTTTTACAAAAAGGATAGAAATCATATGCGAATCAATAAAAACGCATGTTTTTTTTAAATCAACTACTTATTTAGCCGTATTTTAATTAATTATTATGCGGTGTTACGGTTATGTATTTCACTTCACTCTTCATAGCTGAAAGTACCATTTGCTTTAACCCTTAATATATGATCTATATTAGAAGCGCTTAATCTATTATGCTTATCCGATAAAATATAATCCACAGCAGATGACAAAGATCCAATACTGACTTCTGTGCATGGTATAGCTAGTATTATGCGTGCTATATCCGCTAGAGTATTATGTTGATAATACCAAAAATCGATTATGTTCGAACTGAGTGGTAACCTGGGTTGTCGTTCGTACATGGCAATATCCGTTTCTAAATAGGAGTGTGGTGCTGATGATGAATCGGTATCTAAATTTTGTAAAAACTCGCAGAAAGATTTGGCCGTAGCAGAAGTGGCACTGCTGCTCGTAGACGGCTGCTCTTCTACAGCAAGCTCTACCAGAAAACATTCATTAGCTTCAGAGTTAGTCGATTCACCTTTCAAACAACCCATACGATTATGTAGCGTAGTTATGTATTGTTTAGCGCGCGTTTTTTGCGTAGTATCCAAGCAAACGCGTATGCGAGGATCTAAAAACACCGCCGCATTGAAGATATCAATATCTAGTAAGTTTAATTTTTGGCAATTCATCGCACCGATTAGAGATTTTGCCAAGTGGTTGCTCCCGACTTTTTCTAATTCAAATAATATCTCCATTAATATGACAAAAAGTTCACTGTAACATAATTGCTCTGCTTGAAATTTTATGGCGCACTTGTAAATGGGTTTGCATATTTCTACGAATTCCTTAACA
>NW_023458559.1:32077035-32094756 GCF_013731165.1 Rhagoletis pomonella
TGCTTCTCATTTGCGTTAGTGGAAAAGGAAGTTTGACTTCTTAGCTCCTTTAAAATTCCCTTGCACTTTTCCAGCCTTAATTTGAATTCTGGTTTTTGAAAAATTTCTTCCATACAAAGTTGTAATATATGCGTACCACTACGGACATAAGCTATTTTATATGTTAAATAATCGGCTTCATTAAACTCCAACCATTCTTCGAAACTGCTAGTGGAGCCTTCTTCTTTCTTCACTGATTTATTGCTAATAGCAGCTTCCTCGCCAAGCGAATTGCGCAGCTCATCATTTAACCCCTTTACAGCATCGACTATGTTGACATCATTGCCCGTGGAAATCGACAGTATCTGATGCAAATCAACTGAATATTCAATTAGCACTTCAATTAACACAGATTTCACATACTCGCTTGTGTAGCCGATTTGTAGCTCTTTTATGGCTAACGATTTCAAATTTATGTTTCTATCTTTAATGTACTGTACATTAATACCGAGTAGCGTTATATCGTGTTTAGTTGCTATATCGATTTTCAACGAAAATAAGTTACCACTCAGATCATCAATTAATTCTGTTTTCAACTTTTGAGAGCACGCAGTTATTAACTCCAACACACTCTGCCTATTTACACCAATGCCTAGCGACTGGAAAGCCGGTCCCGCTATTATTTGGAAGGCGCGTTCTTCTAGTATATTGAGCGGCTGTTTGCACTTCGTAAAAAGTTCCACAATTGCCAACTCAATGTTGGTTACTCGCGGCTTACATTTGGGCACTGTCACATTCACAATATTGTTGCTGTTGCTGTTTCTGGTGCTCGTGTTGACGGTGGAGCTGGCAGTAGCCCTTTTCCTTTGCATTGCCATCTTCTGTTGAATATACGTAGCGTATATATCCGGATGAACCATTTTCAAGTGCCTTTCGATATTGCCTGAGTGTGCATTGAGTCGTTTCCCATTACAATTGCCTTTTCTACAAAAAACTTGATTTCCTTCAGCTCTCTCCACTAACGTGTCCAACATTGTATTCCTCGGGCGCGGCATTTTTCCAAAGTTCTTTACGCAACTCGAGTTTGACTCACCGAAGTCTAAAGGAACACTAAATGTACCATTCCCATGTCATTTTGTATTAACGTACGTGTACCATGTGATTCCGAAACGAAATATGTACATAAATATTTGAACGAAGCTGGACTGTGTGTACATACTTTTGTATGGGTGTTGTCTCGAACGCTATAACGTTCCGTTTGTGCACAAAGATTACGTGCGAACATGAATACATATGTAGGTACATATGTTTGTATGTATGTATGTAGGTACATTAGACCGTATCACGATGTATAGGACAATAATTTCAAGAGTGTAAAAATTTTTGCGACACTCTGTAAAAGGAGTTAAATCGGTTTTTCCTAACACTTTTTTACTTGACGAACAATTTTAAGGTATTAAGAAAGTCTAAAATGGTATACAACGAAAACTTTTCGGTAAAAATAGTTGCATTTCCATGATAGCGCACAAAAAATTGAATTGAAGGAAAAACATCGCCAAAAATCGCCAGAGGCGATTTCCTACATTATTACGCGCAAATATCAACGAAAAATCGCCAAATCGCTAAATCGCCCAATCTGGACACTCTGTTTCTAAGCGTTCTGTAACAATTTAGTTTTACTTAGCAAAACCAGCTGTTGTGGTTGTGTACTCGTATAATGTCGCTCGTTGTAGTTTTCCTTTTGTACCCTGGGCATGCACATATCTATATATGTACATATGTATGTACACACATATATACACGTACCCAGTAGGAAAGAAGCGATAGATCTTCGACAATTTATGTACATACATATGTATCTGCATACATTAGTTGCAAAGACGATGCATTGTGGAACGGACTTCCGCCATTCCTTGTCAAATTTGGTTTGGAGACAAGCCGATTTCGGCGTTCTGTCATCTTCAGTGACAAATCGTATTAGTACTAAGCATACATTAGTTCAATTACCTTAAAATTTTGCAGTAGGGTGCACATGCTTCACTCAGCCGGTGTACAAAACAAACTATGTGTATTGAAAGTTTCATTGTGTTTACTAATTTTGTATTCCGAAATAAAATGGAATCGAAATGAAATGTGAGAACAAACAAAATTAAATGAATGGAATGAGGGTTTTAAATGTAGATAACTATATACATACATATGTACCTGAAAACTAAACAGAGGCCAGTGCACGGACGTTACCACTTTATTGGTACCTAGATCTGCCAACTTTTTAACTGTATTTTATTTTCTAACATTTTTACCAACAAGGGATAAAAATCTACCAATATTATCCGAAAGAAAGCAAATAGATTTAAATGATCGCGGTGCATATATGTACATATGTATACATATTTTGCCATCCAACACACTTACTGCCTTATTACGTATCACGAACGATATGCAAAACGAACGATTCGTCTGCAGACGACAACGTCTGTGATTGCGATTTTGTTACTATATCGGTCGTTTTCGTCTTACTTTTCCTCGATTACGTTGCAATAGTGCTAGTTGCGTTTAAACCGGCTAGAATGATGCTCATTCGTGTTGCCTATCGTTCGTGATAGTTACATAAAAAGGCTGTTAAACAAAAAAAATGAAAAGTTAACTCTGGTCATAAGGAACTTGAAAGTGAAATTGCATCTCTGTCAGCTGTTTATACAAATATTTTTTTTGCAATACTGCCGAACAAATGGTCTGCAAACTTCAAGTATTTCAAATCTAATTCTAGTCATGAAATTTAGAAGTGTAGAGCAATTATTTGAGTCCCATTTTCAAGTAATACAGGAAGGACTGAATCACGGCATCCGTGATCGAATCAAATTCGAACAGAAATTTCGTTTTCAAGTTACGGCTTTCGGTAAGGAGTTCGCTTTTTCATTTTAAATTGTATTTACGAGAAAACAGATATAATTTTTTTTCAGAGTTCGATCACGGGTGCCGTGATTCAGGCCCAGTTTTATGCATACGTTTTTTGTTGAATGTTTTATTGGCTTGAAATAGATTTTTTGCTGTTTTATAAAAAGTACAACTTATCCCAAGGTGAACTCATATAAGGTGATAGCAGAAGGACAGAATCAAAAATTACACTAAAAAATTTTACGCATAAAGACAGTAAGATCACATCAAATACATAATTCTGACATTAAAAATCACGAAGACGAAAATCCAGCTGCTCGGGTAACACTACCTTATACACATTCGTTTGGGTTTATACTTGTTAAGTAAAAACTATCTAATATTGTTTCTAAAAAAAAATCTACCAACTTCTACCATTTTTTCTATGTAAAATCTACCAATATAAATTTTTTCGTAATCCGTGCACTAATAGAGGTACATTCATGCATACATACATATGCATACAGTTTAAAACTTTTTAAAAAGTTCACCTCATACTGTTGTCAGGTAAAAAATGAAAACAGTTGAGAACCCGCTAATTTGAAAATGATTTGAAAGGTGAAGGCAACTTTTTTTATCCAAAGAAATTATATTTCTTCGATTTTCTATCTCAAAGACTTTAAAATGCTGTTAAATTTATTTCGCTAGATGTTTTTGTTCTCGAGATATTACATTTTGTCAATATCTACACTGTGCGGTGTTTAACAATAACTTCTAATTTGCTAATTTCTTATATATCGTTCACACGCATTAACCACAGAAATTTCATTCCCGAACATTGTACAATATATTATTCACAAGTTGAAATAAAATTAAAAAAAATATATATATATATATAATCAAATAATTATTAATCGTATAATTAAAAAATGAAAAACATTTCAAAATAATCAAATAATTATATTAATCATGCAATTAAAAAATAAAAATTGAAAATAATCAAAAATAACAAAACAATTATGTAATTAAAATTAATTAACATTAAATTTTTTTTTGAAAATGATTGATTATTAATCATTAAAAAGGTGCAAATAATCGCATTTAATCATTATTTAACAGGTCTTGTCTAATAAACTTATTTTTTTTTGCATAAAACGACGGTAGAGTTGTGATTCGACGAAATCCATCATTGCAATCAAAAGCGAATTTTGAATTTTTTATTAGTTGAGACTGTTTGCATTTCAGCGACGATGTTTGATAGTTATTTTTGCATTTCAGGTGACGATTTACCGTATTTGTGGGCTTGTGCTCTGCAGCGCTTTTACAACAGTTTCGGACGAAGCCACTTATGTGATTTCCGGCATAACAATAATTATTTTATTGGCAAAAGAAGAATCGCATTTGCCGGGTATTGTGAACACTGGAAGTGAACTTGAACAAAAGGCGTTGGACTCATCACTCTTCTTGGGAGAAGGTCCCAATACTACAAAGGAGGAGCTCAGGAGGGAGAGAGACACTATGAGGGATATAAACTATCATAGTTCGGTAGGAATGCGATAGGCAAAGAGTTTAGTGGGAGGTATAATAAGGGGAGATTCCAAAGCTTAATTAACTTCCCAGAGGAGAAGTTAAGAATACTAACAGATATCCTTCCTGGACAGTACAGACTAAGAGGGTAATCAATATACAAGCTGGTGTTATGGCTGAATCAGCTATGTCGGTTTTGGGAGAGGACACCACCGCACATCCTCACCGAGTGTGATACAGTCTGCGGAAGACGTGAGGGAAGTTAAGGCCCAATGTGGCTCCAGCTTGAGCACATTCACTTTCTATCTTGGAAGGTGCTGTTGAACTTTCTGAGGGATCGCGGTTTAGAAGTATTCTGAATAGTGGTAGAGAACAATATATCACTATGTCACATCGCAGGAACCGAAAAATGCATTTACAATTTTTATTTTCAAAGTTCATCGCGTGCTACTTTTAGGTCAAAAAAAGATAAAAAATATAAACCTTTACTCTTGAAGGTAATTTTAAAGATCTGATTAAATAAAAAAATTATCTTCACTCAAAAGTGAAGTTTTTGAATTTTTTTCTGGTATTTGTATTTGTCTTCTTTTTTTTCCCAAAATAGAACACTGTGCGGCGTTGGCGGTTATTTTTCTATAACAAGTGCAATTTATAAAAACTGACGCTAATTTTTTGAGTTTTTTTTTTTGCGTGCGATCTGCGCATTTTATTCCATAAGAAATTCGTGTTTTCATATATCAGGATGCGGAAAATTTCATTCACGAACGATTGAAAATACAATCTTCTCATATGTATGTACATCCCGTTTTGCGATTGTATTTTGACCGCGATAAATACTTAGGCTAGGTACATGACCTAACGGATTCAAGTCTCGTGATCACGGTTGCCGTTTCCAATTTCTTTTCCGGTCCAAAAAACGGACCAAATGGTAAAAAATTGACCAATTTTTATAACATCGGGAAATTGAGTGGTGTTTATTGCTCTTTATCAAGAAAATATGCCAATTCAGTTTTTATTATGTTTTTTACATATTGCGTACAAAGTGCATTACAATCGTACACTTAGGTCTCTTTTTATGCGGTTTATTCTTATGCGGATTTGAATTTATGCGGTTTTTCAAACCATTACCTTAGTCTCAGTTTATATAATTTTAAGAAATAATTATATGCAATTTTTAAATAATATCGTCTGTAAGATTTATCTGTAGCCTGAAAAAAAATAACAAAAATATATATACAGTTGCGGTCAATACGTTTATTTATTTAAGTATTTTTAATAATTAAGTATTTTTAATAATTTTCATTTAAAATATAGTTCGATGTGCAACAGAAACTACATAAATAACAATTTCAAAAGTTGCAGAAAGTTCACAAAATTTAATAAAACTTAAAAAACTTGCATCAAAATTTCAAACTTTCTATTCAGAGTTCTTAGTATGCAGGTTTGTAGCTCATTCAATTTTAGTACTATAACAAAGTGCAAGTTTCACATAGCTAAAATCTACCGTTGATTTTTGAGATTTTCTTTTTGTCGAGGGTATTGCGCATTTTCTTCCATATAACGCATATCTAAAAAAAAAAAAATAAAATCAATGGCACTTTTTAGCGTCTTGAAACTGGTACTTTATTTTAGTGAAATTGAATGGGCTACAAAACTGCACACTCGAAAACTTTCTAAAAATGCTGAAAAAACTTTGAAATTTTGATGCATTTTTTTAAGTTTAATTAGTTTTCGTGAACTTTGTGCAACCTTCAGGAATAATTAATCCATCCTCGTATTTCAGTGTGAGTCATAATAACGGGTGATTTTTTAAGAGCTTGATAACTTTTTTTTAAAAAAAAACGCATAAAATTTGCAAAATCTCATCGGTTCTTTATTTGAAACGTTAGATTGGTCCATGACATTTACTTTTTGAAGATAATTTCATTTAAATGTTGACCGCGGCTGCGTCTTAGGTGGTCCATTCGGAAAGTCCAATTTTGGGCAACTTTTTCGAGCATTTCGGCCGGAATAGCCCGAATTTCTTCGGAAATGTTGTCTTCCAAAGCTGGAATAGTTGCTGGCTTATTTCTGTAGACTTTAGACTTGACGTAGCCCCACAAAAAATAGTCTAAAGGCGTCAAATCGCATGATCTTGGTGGCCAACTTACCGGTCCATTTCTTGAGATGAATTGTTCTCCGAAGTTTTCCCTCAAAATGGCCATAGAATCGCGAGCTGTGTGGCATGTAGCGCCATCTTGTTGAAACCACATGTCAACCAAGTTCAGTTCTTCCATTTTTGGCAACAAAAAGTTTGTTAGCATCGAACGATAGCGATCGCCATTCACCGTAACGTTGCGTCCAACAGCATCTTTGAAAAAATACGGTCCAATGATTCCACCAGCGTACAAACCACACCAAACAGTGCATTTTTCGGGATGCATGGGCAGTTCTTGAACGGCTTCTGGTTGCTCTTCACTCCAAATGCGGCAATTTTGCTTATTTACGAAGCCATTCAACCAGAAATGAGCCTCATCGCTGAACAAAATTTGTCGATAAAAAAGCGGATTTTCTGCCAACTTTTCTAGGGCCCATTCACTGAAAATTCGACGTTGTGGCAGATCGTTCGGCTTCAGTTCTTGCACGAGCTGTATTTTATACGGTTTTACACCAAGATCTTTGCGTAAAATCTTCCATGTGGTCGAATAACACAAACCCAATTGCTGCGAACGGCGACGAATCGACATTTCACGGTCTTCAGCAACACTCTCAGAAACAGACGCAATATTCTCTTCTGTACGCACTGTACGCATTCGTGTGGTTGGTTTAATGTCCAATAAAGTAAACTGAGTGCGAAACTTGGTCACAATCGCATTAATTGTTTGCTCACTTGGTCGATTATGTAGACCATAAATCGGACGTAAAGCGCGAAACACATTTCGAACCGAACACTGATTTTGGTAATAAAATTCAATGATTTGCAAGCGTTGCTCGTTAGTAAGTCTATTCATGATGAAATTTCAAAGCATACTGAGCATCTTTCTCTTTGACACCATGTCTGAAATCCCACGTGATCTGTCAAATACTAATGCATGAAAATCCTAACCTCAAAAAAATCACCCGTTATTTACCGAATTTAATGATTCGCTTGGATGAGTAGCATTTTTAAGTAAGGCATCTTATTGTATATATGTACATACATATATGTACGTACCTATGCATCTAGCCCAATGCCCACTGTCTGAATCTCAACTCAAAAGTCCAACTTATAAGCAAGTGTGCATGGTCAGTAACCATACCCCACCTCAAGGGGTGAAAAGAGCAAGCGCTGACACCAAAAACAAAAAAATGTCTGCAAAAGTATTTGTGTCACGAAAAAAAAAACGCAAACGCATCTGTTTTCTTTTCAAAAGGATGCTCAACCGATTTATCACAACCGCTAACTAACTAACTTGGCTTGCGTAACTTCACGTTGAGTCTGCCGGCAAAGTGGTTACAAAGTACTGGCTGCCACAAGGGTGGAATTAGATTTAAAGTTGAACAAAGAGTTTATTTACCACCCTGAAACATGTTTATTTCCTGCCAAGAAGTGCTGGTGTGCCGAACAATGTTAAAGATGTTGTAAAGTTTTGGAAAACTTTTAGCGGGGCGTGAAATTTGATACACAATAATAATATTGCTAAGTTAGTTGAAAGGTAAAAGTGTATGCTTCAGAGGTAAACAAAATTTTCAAGTCAAGCGTTAAAATTGCATATTTTCACAAAATTTCGCATACATTTTAGTTACTTTTACATAGGCGTAGATATAAATATAAAATGTTTTTCGTTTTTTTTTACAGATGTACAACAACACAGCCATCGTTTATTGAACTTCGATAACAACTGCTCACTAAAAGGTATGTGTTCATGGATTTGAAACTTTTTTTGTTTTTTTTTACTTTAAACATTTTGTCAAAACAATTTTAGTTTTTTAAGTTTAAATATACAGAAAACATTTCCAAACACTACTAAATCACATTATAATAGCCGCTGTAGCAATCAAAGGCAACAGCTGCGCCATTTTGATGCTTGAAAAAAGCTTAAAATAACATAAGCTCTGGTCTGCATAAACAACTTTTTTTTAGGCAATTTTGCAAATTTAAGCAAATCAACAATTACTAAGTATCTATATCTACATATGTACATGTATTTAAATTTAAATTCTGATTATAAAAAATGCTGCAATTTTAAAAGACTTCTCTAGGCAAGCGTGTCGCTAAAAAGTAGCTAATCCCCTGCGTGGTGTTTTCTGCTCTCAGCTTCCATTCAGTGACCGTAGCAAAAAGACCTAAAAAATAAAAAAAAATAAAAAGAAAAAAATATATACATACATGGAAAAATGCTATATGTATGCATGTATGTGACGTAACTCCTGTATTTGTAAAGGCCACCAGCATCGCTTTAGATTTTGTACTCCCTTGATCATCGAATTATTCATTTGCCGCTTCGCCGGCGGTAGGTAAGTTTGCTTTAAAAAATGAAATGAGAAAGAATCCCAGTTGTATGGAATAAATTATTAAACAAATAAAAGAAAAATGTGGTAGACAACTCTAAACCTATACAATAGAACCGTTGGAACAGCATCAGCTAGTAATGACAATATTTAAGAGCTTACAGTTTACGGTTGAAAGGGGTGATCGAAGAATGGAAAGTGGATGTTTTTGTGCAATAGTGGTAATTCTCCAGTATTTATATCTAAAATTTGATAGTGGATTTCATAAAATTTATATGCGATGGCTTTAACCAACATCATAATCGAATTCTCCAAGTTCCGTACCCATAATGGAGGCGACGAGAGGTTTGCAAAATGTGTGGTATGTGTAGCATCTTCGTTAGTGGCTAAATTCTGGGACGTTAGTTTAAATGAGTTAAAATCCAAGATCTCGCTTCGAAAAAAACAGTATATATTTCCTTAACTGTACAACCATATGTTCCTCAGTCATTCTGGTAAATAGGTTCGAGTATCGAGAAATCTGAAGCATTTTCTTTGAAATGCAACCCCAACCCCTATGCATAGAAAGATCTTAAAAATTTAGAATATTACTCGTTCCCACAATTCTTTCAAAAATCATTCTGTCTCACATTTCAATGCCAGGCTTCCGTACAGAACATTTTTTCTCTATAAAGCTTCCAAAAAGATTCGAGTTTTTTATTTCCCATTTCTCATCAGCGGCTGTTCTAGCCTAGCCTACACTTTTAAGTACTGCGCCCCGACAGACACATGAACATCTGAACCCTGTATCTGAGAGTGGGACTTCTGACCCACTCGTTCCTTTTCTCTTTTCTCAGAACTAAAGGCTTTTTAATAAGAACAGGTCGATGTTGAAATATAATGTGTTTGAGATAATAACGAAAGTATTTTTATTTATTGTCTTTAAGGTCATCTGTCGATTGCGACTACAGAGAATCAAAAAAATAAGCACAGCGCGAGAAATAACCATACTTTCAAATCGATCAAAAAGAATATTCATCGCGATGACCCCTGCTTCCGTACAGCCGTCCTGCTAAAACCCCAAGTTGAGCCAAAATAATTCGGTTGACGTTGAGGTCTTCATCAACGACGTTATCGAAAAATTACAGGCCCATGACGCAGCGGGCCAAAAGTCCCTACCAAACAAATGCATTCATAGCTGGTGAGCTGAGTGTAGCCTTCTGCTTCTTATAGATTGGCGCTGTAACTGCCTAAGCGATTCTGCCCGAATCCTACAAAGTAAGCCAGTCGTTGCGCTTCGATCCCAGCTGACGCCAATTGGAAATGCCAAGTCTAATATAAAGCTAATATAGCCTTTGCCTAAAATTTCTCCACCTCCGACCCTCAATTATCGAACCCACGGCGTTGTCTATTACCAATTTCTTTGGACTCATTCATTTGATCTTTTCCTGGTTCAGGTTAGTTGGTCAAGTGGATTTCGAGAAATTAACTGCTCGGCTCCTTTTTCACACTTTCACGGTAAAGGTTAATATCCCAGTTCTGTGTCGGTGACAAACATTTTTTTATTGACAAATTTAAACTTTTTCATATATTTTTCCGTAATAAAAACTGTGGCAAGAATTTGTCACTGATACAGAATAGAGCCGTAAAGCTACGATTAACGGTGCCTGAACCAGTTTTTTATGGTTTGGATGATTTTACATTTTCGAAACTAACTGAACTTCAAACCTGATGAAATGAGTTAACTCTCTGGTTTCAAACTGGACGATAATTTATAATTTAAAATGTTTTTGAAATCTGGTACATATTTTGTATCCATTTACCCCTCTACAATGTCTTTGTTCAAGAGGATTAGTTTTATTTTTGCAAAAGGTGGCAACGCCATGCAATCGTAATTTGTATTAAATTTTATAAAACCTCTTAGGGCCGTTTTCTCATCTAACCTTTAGTTTACCGGTCACTTTATCGTCGCGATATACGAGTTTTCGTTTTCTCATCAGCGCATTAATTTCTCGAATCGATAAACTGTTGCTCACCCGATGCAACCTTTAAAATTTGTACCCAACTTTAAATTTTGGTTTGGTTTTGGTTTATGAGTCAGATATATTAGATATTTCAACCAAGGTTTTGGTTTTTGCTAGCAGTTGCTCTCGCTCTATATTTGCTTATGTTGCATTGCCAACCTTTGAAATTTTATGACGAATGTAGTGAAGTTTCACTCTCGGAAATGTAGTGAAGTTTCACTCTACGGAATAACAAATTTATTTTTACAGGTAAGATAAGACAACGAAAACCCTAAGGGCCGTTTTCTAATGTAAGCAGTAAAGTTGCCTTTACTAACAGGGCAGATAAATTGTTCCTCACTATAAAGTGTTTTCGTTTTCTTACCTTGCCGGTAAAAATTAATTTGTTATTCCGTATAGTGAAACTTCACTACATTTCCGGGAGTGAAACTTCACTACATTCGTCATAAAATTTCAAAGGTTGGCAATGCGACATAAGCAAATATAGAGCAAGAGCAACTGTTAGCAAAAGCCAAAACCTTGGTTGAAATATCTAATATATCTGACTCATGAACCAAAACCAAACCAAAATTTAAAGTTGGGTACAAATTTTGGTTTGGTTTGGTTTTGGTTTATGAATCAGATATATTAGATATTTCAACCAAGGTTTTGGTTTTTGCTAACAGTTGCTCTTGCTCAATATTTGCTTATGTTGCATTGCCAACCTTTGGAATTTTATGACGAATGTAGTTAAGTTTCACTCTCGGAAATGTAGTGAAGTTTCACTCTACGGAATAACAAATTTATTTTTACAGGTAAGATAAGAAAACGAAAACACTTTAAAGTGAGGAACAATTTATCTGCCCTGTTAGTAAAGGCAACTTTACTGCTTACATTAGAAAACGGCCCTTACACTAGTTAAAATATTGATGAAGATTCATTCTTATATACAGTTTGTGTCAGTTTTCCTATTTATTCCTTTTTATTTTTTTCAGACTGGAGGTAACCATGTTCCATGTTTGTGTAAGGATGTATTTACATTAGGGTAGTTAAAAAAAAGGAAAAACTGAATTTTAATGTTCTCAAAATATATTTATAGGGTGCTCAAAGTTTTCTATGTATTTTATACATATGGGGAAAAACAATTTTTAGTAGAAATGGTACAGAATTCTTGAAAATCGATATTTTTCGGTCGGAAAACTCAAACTCCCAATAATAATGCCCACTTGCCTATTTAATCTTTTTTTATATGTCTCCAAAAGCCCACAAAATGTTTAAAAAATGGTTAAATAAACAATTGGGTTTTCGCTACTCTTACACCAAGGGCAAGACACTTTGGGGGGGCACACTCACCACTTTTTCTCCGAAAAACGAGAAAAATAAAAACTTAAAATTTTTGGGGAGACTTAAACTTCGCACTTTATTGGCTTGGCGGGGTTATATCGCAGAACACGTCTAAACACGTTGACATTCGCACAATTGTGTTTTGTTTTATGTTATTTTGTAGTTCATGTGTGTGTGTATGTGTAAGTACAATTCATATGTATATGTGTGTGTGTAGGTGTATTATGTGTAGGTGGGGCGAACGGGCCGTGATGAGTGGGCGCTTAGGCAGGGTTGCTGCTGCTCCACGGAGCCATTCACCATAGACAAATAGGGGGGAACAGCTGAACTCATTTAGCCATCCCAGCCCCCCTAGGCAAGTCTTCAGCCTAGTAGTTGCTGGAGTTGCTGCAGGGTCTCCACTACGTTGCTTAGTCCGGTTGCCCGACTGGGGCGTTGCGTGGGCTGGTGTCGGCGACGGGTCCCTGCTGGAGCGCGATAGCGAGCCCCGGGGTGGTTAAAAGTGCGGTGGCCCTGTTGTGCTGGTGGTCGCCGCGATCGTGCTATATTGCCCTGCGGTCTTCGTCGCCCATTGCTGCGGGCAACTGGTGTCTCGGGCATGATTCGTGCGGGGGTGCGATGCAACAGCGTGTGGTGCCGTCTGTCGCACAGTTGGCACATGATGGGGGAGTCGCACTCCCTCGTGGCGTGCGACAGCGCCAAGCAGTTCAGGCAGTGCCCATGAGCTTGCGCGACTTGCTATGCGGCCGAGCCGCCATTCCGTAGGGGGAAAACATTCGTCATGAATTAGGACACAGTCTCCAATCTTTGGCGCTTCTTGAGTGTTTTTCCATCGGTATCTTTTATGGAGGTCTTTTAGATATTCCTCCTTCCATCGACGGCTAAATTCGTGATGGAGAACTTTAATTCTTTCCCATCGATTTGCGAGTGATAGGGATTGCGTTTCTGGCTCGGGTATGACCAGAAGTGGAGCTCCTCTGAGAAAATGCCCAGGGGTGGGGGCTGTGAACTCGGAGAGGCCGTGAGTTGAGAACGGCTTCAATTCGAGCTAATAGAGTGGTGAACTCTTCATAAGTAAATTTGTAATTACCAGCGATCTTCTTGAAATGCGCTTTAAAGCTTTTTACGGCGGATTCCCAGAGTCCCCCCATGTGTGGAGCGTTAGGGGGAATAAATTGCCAATTAATTCCTTGGGGTGCATATTTCTTTATGATTTCAGTCGAGACTTCCTTAATAAATTGGATAAATTGCCTTTCAGTGGCCCTTTGGGCTCCGACGAATGTTTTGCCATTGTCGCTTATTATTTTTCAGGGAAATCCACGCCTTCCGACAAAGCGGGAAAATGCCGCAAGAAAAGCTACAGTTGTCAGATCTGAACATAACTCAAGGTGTACCGCTTTTGTCGAAAAACATACAAAAACGGCCACATAGCTCTTCGTAAAGGTGGAAGACCTTAACATAGAGGCCTTTATCTGGAAAGGCCCCGCAAAGTCAACACTCGTGATGGTAAAGGGCAAAGAGAAATTGCAGCGTTCAGGTGGTAGAGCTGCCATGATCTGCGTGCGCATTTTCTGCTTATGTAGAGTGCAGACTTTACACAGGAAAATACATTTCTTTATCTGAGGCTTTAGTCGTGGGATATAAAGCTCTTGTCGGATCATTCGCTGCATGAGCCGATCTTCGGCATGTAGCATCAATAAGTGCAAATAATTTATGTACAGTGTGGCAAATGGGGATTTTTCGGGTATTATTATTGGGTGCTGCTCGTTATAACTCATACTGGAGTTTGCCAGACGTCCATTGGCGTGTAGCAGTCCCTTCGGGGGGTTAGGCGCTCCTTTTACTTTATTTTTGAGGCGAGTTATGAGCTGAAACATATAAGCTATTACTCTAAGAGCTCGGGGGAACGATGAAAATCGCTCCAGGATGTCAGTATCATCCAATACGACATGAAAGCTTTCAATTTTTCGACTTTCGGGGGGTATTATGTTGCGTATCGGGGATTGTGGCCAGAATTCTTGTGATTCTGATAGCCAGCTGGGGCCGTTCCACCAGAGTGAGGTGGTGGCGAGGTGCAGGGGTTTGCAACCTCTTGTGCCAAGATCGGCTGGGTTGTCAGCACTGGCTACATGTCGCCAAGTTGCTGGCCCAACTAAGTCAATTATTTGGGCTGTGCGGTTCGACACATATGTCTTCCACATATGGGGTGGTTTTTCTAACCAAGCTAAAACTATTTCAGAGTCAGTCCATAGATGTAATTTGCGATTGTTCAGGTTTAAGTGGGTTTGAACGGAGGAGGCTAGTTTTGCAAGGTGGAGCGCCCCGCATAGCTCAAGTCGTGGTAGGCTTACGGTCTTTAGCGGAGCCACTTTGCCTTTTGCGACTAGCAAGTGGCTTGTTGTTTTGCTATCTTGTTGGGTGCGCACGTATATAGTAGCGCAGTATGCCTTTTCAGAGGCGTCGCAGAAGCCGTGAAGTTCGACTTGATGTTCGGGAGAGTAGTTTACCCATCGAGGGATTTGTATTTCCGAAATAGTGTTCAGATTGTTGGCAAATTGGGACCATTTTATCAAGCGTAGTGGTTTAACTTGTTCGTCCCAATCTGTTCCGTCTAGCCACAATTCTTGAATGAGTATCTTTGCTTGGATCATAATTGTTATACAAACAGAAAGGGTATTGCTGGAAATATTTGCAAGTTTCCACTTGAATATGTTTTGCGGTATAATTGTTTGTGTTTTATTACACGAAATTTAAGCACATAAGCGGAGGAATTCTTGTTATTGATATATAGTTTCTAAAGCGAACTGTATTTATTTTGGGTGATTTCTGTATGTACATATATACAGCATTTATTTATATATGTATAATTATTTTTGCGCCTTTTATGTTAAGCTAAGCTGGGGTGTAAGTTTATTAAGTGGACTGTATATATATGTTTATAGGGGCAATATCATATGTGTGTACATATGTATTTGGGTATCTACGTATATGAACGTTATTTGAATTTTCACCGCCAGCTGAAAATGAGGTTATGGGAATTAAATTCGAGTTAATTTAACCCCAGTTCGCTTTTTCACCAGATTTTTAGGTTAGTTAAAATAAGTGGAACGATACAACTCACTTTGATATATTAAGGGCTTTGGGGTATTGTGGGCTGTTCTTGCTGGTGAACTGTATTGTTTTGTGGTGGGCCTCCGGGATTGGCAAAGGGTGCTGTTTTTGTGACTTTAAGCCTACTCACGTTAAAAACGGAGGATGAACGAACACCACCGCAAAGCGTGCTCTCTTGCAAATACAGCCACCACAAGTGAACGATGCTTATAACGGCTCATACTGATATTGACTTCGATATTGTACTCCGAATGATCGTGCACGAAACCAGCAACCGCCGTATTTGATCGACTGCCAAAAGCACGATACTGCTTTGGACGGTTGCCGAAAACATGACAGCTTATGTGAAAGACTGGCGAAGGCAAGATGCCGCAGTTAGCTAACTTGATTTGTTGCAGAAGTCAAACCGCCGCCTTTGGTTTGTTGCTGAAGGCGCGTTTGACGTTTTGCCGAAGTGATGATACTGTAGTTCAAAAACATTTAAAGACACTTGCTTGTTTGAAATGAAGCATTGATATGTACATACATACATACTTACGTACGTATTCATATTCACAACTAGCCAGCAGTGAGCAATGCAATTGAATGGTAGACGCGCTATAAATACATACATACATGCATACGAGACGATAAATTACCCTTTACCACATTCGTCGTCATTTCAGCAACAAGTCAGATGATTTTCAGCAACAAGTCAGATGATTTTCAGCAGCAAGTCAAATGGCTTTCAGCAACAAGTCAGATGATTTTCAGCAACAAGTCAAACGACTTCTGCAGCAAATGATGACTCTCATGTTTTCGGAGCCGTTCAACTGCCACGTTTGCTGGTTTCGTGCACGATCATTCAGAGTACAGATTTGCCGAAGTCAATATCAGTATGAGCAGTTATAAGCATCGTTCACTTGTGGTGGCTGTATTTGCAAGACAGCACGCAATGCGCTCGTGTTCAGTCATCCTCTAATTTCGTTTAGGTATCGATACTACTAAGCCAACGCCGCTGCTCAGTCATACAAAGCAGCGGTATTGAATGAGTATGAACAGTTGACGATCAACCAATGCCAATCCCTGGTGGGCCTGCGCTTGGACTAATATCCTCCTCCCTCGTTGTCTTTGCGTCCTCACTTAATATTGCTGCTTGGCTGTATTTTGTTTTTTGTAAATTTTGTTTACGCGGCGCGCCCGTGCAATTAAATTTTATATAATTTTTTAAGGGTTTCTATTTATTCACTTGTGCGCTTATTTGCTTATATATTTATGTACATATGTATTTGATTTAGTGTTTTTTTTTTCACTGTTTTCACTCTTTTTTTTTTGAGTAATTTAAGAAGGACCATCGCTACTCTTACACCAAGGGCAAGACACTTTGGGGGGCACACTCACCACTTTTTCCGAAAAACGAGAAAAATAAAAACTTAAAATTTTTGGGGAGACTTAAACTTCGCACTTTATTGGCCTGGCGGGGTTTTATCGCACGTCTGAACACGTTGACATTCGCACAATTGTGTTTTGTTTTATGTTATTTTGTAGTTCATGTGTAAGTACAATTCATATGTATATGTGTGTGTGTAGGAGTATTATGTGTACGTGGGGGGAACGGGCCGTGGTGAGTAGGCGCTTAGGCAGTGTTGCTGCTGCTCCACGGAGCCATTCACCATAGACAAATAGGGGGAACAGCTGAACTCATTTAGCCAGGTTTAATTATTGGAAGTCTCCTAAAGAGATATAGAACATACCTAGGGGGTGAAAGCATACAAATTCGGACTTTCCTCCCCCCCCCCACATGAATTTCTCGGACCACCCTAATATAAATACATATAGTGACTCAAACAAGTGACCAAGTGTTGATTTTTTTTAATATTCACAATATTTTTCAAGTTAAATTATTTTTGTTTCAAACTTTAAACAAAATTTAGGAAAAATGTGCTAAACATTCAAATTAAAAACCTTGAAATTTTGATGAAAATTTGTCGAATTACTCCCTTGAATCTTTACATAAATTTAAACTTAAAAAATTCAATTAATTTTTTTTTTGCCTATACGGCACAAACCAAACAAAGTTGTTGTTTTTAACTCCCCCCTTGTCACTTGCGATATTTTCGACTTGCCTGACTGGCTAAATAAACTCGTTGGAAATGCAATACAGGCAGGGCACGGCTTTCTGTGCTCCTTTTATTGGCCAACAATTGTTTAACTGTTTGACATTTGACTGTGGGCTTAGCCGCTTAACAGGGTCAATATACATATGTATGTATGAACATTTTTATGGCTACTTAAGTATGTATATTGCACACACGTATGTATGTATGTACATATGTAGTATGTGTATCGTTTGCTTGTATATTTCAGGGTATTATTCTGCCACATGACTTAACAATTAACTTACATACATGCCAATTATGATCTGACAAATTAAATAATGGTATAAAATTAA
>NW_023458559.1:32094856-32111816 GCF_013731165.1 Rhagoletis pomonella
ATAAACAGCAGTAAAACCCTTACTAACCGCAAAACAAATAATAAAAAATGCCAAGAGTGGCGGCTGAACATGTTACATTAGGGTGGTACGCCATTTTTTAGCCACTCTCCGGGACTAGAGAACACGAAAATAGTGAGACCCGTATTGTTTTATTTTGAAATCGGTTAAATTTTACCCCGCCACTGGGCTTTGAAGTCTTCCATATACGGGGAAAATGTTTTTTTTTTGGAATTTTATATATTATTTTTTAATTTTTTTTCGGTTTAATTTTCCTTACATTTTTAAATTTTATTGATTAAGAAAGAAAAGTTTTTTTGTTTTAATTAAAATTTTAGGAACTTTTTTTATTTATTTTATTTTTTCTTTTTCTATTTAATTTTTTTCCCTTTTGTTACTTTAATTTTCTTTTAATTTTTAAATTTTATTGTTGTGTTTATTTTATTTATTTTTTTGTCTTTTCTTATTTTTTAAAGATGTTGTATTCAATATATAAATATTTTTTCTTCTTTTTCTAATTTAGATTTTAGATTTTATTGTTTTGAAAATAAAAAAAAATATATATTTTTTTATTTTTGTTTTATTTTAATTTTATTTATTTTTATTTTTTTTTCTTTTTATTGTTTTAAACCAGAACCAGAATTGGCAATTGTCTAACGAAAGACTGTGGTGAGTTGGTAGACAGTTGATAGAATTGCCCTGTTAATTGTTGCGTTAAAATTTTCGATCAATTATAGTAATAAGGTTTTTGAGTTGTATTGCATTGCTCAGAAAATACATCGAGTTATATTTTTTGACCGAAAATAAAACTCGTTTTTAGAGTGTTATTTTTCGCTCAGAGTTGTTATTTTTTTCTTAATCAAAAATCAATATTTTTTTAGTTTTATTTTTTGCATCATTGACAACACTTTTCGGCAGTCGTCTGTTAAATTGACGAAACCAAATTATTTTTCTGAAAGTCTAGATTTTACATATGTATATACAAAAGCGATTTCTCAGTTTTCCCAGGTGGACGCTTCTTTTCAATTTGAAGTTGGTGGTTGCAGAGGAGCTTTTAAAACAATTAAAAGTGATTTATATGCATATATTTCTGCAATCAAAAAGCCTTTCTGGGGGTTTTTGGGTACGAGGAATCGTAATCTGCAATTCATTTTTACCATTCATTTTCAAAAGCTTCAGAAAGACTTGGTTTCCTCAATTAAAAATGGCGCAAAATCAACTTTAACGCCTCTTTTAGGGATAATTAAGAACTATGAGTTAAGGCTATTGTCAAAATTTAAAAACAAAAAAAAACAATAAACCTTTTAGATAACGTTTTTTTTCAGTTAGTGTACAATGCTCACGTTCGACATGATGTGAATGGCCATACATACATATATATGTTTTTTATAATGTCCAACTTTTTCATTTAATGTCCAGTCGAAATCCGACATGAGAGCAAACCAAGTGTATGTACATACATTCAAATGTGAACAAATCTTGGGAAACTCAAGTCAATGACTGAAGCAGTTATGCACATAAAGGTTTTTTATTAATATATCGGAAAGTTTTAATGGAGCTGAAACAAATGAGTTCAAATTCAGGCACGACAGCTAAGGAGATCAAATGAATGCAAAAAGAGAAAGTCATAAATTCTACATAATACACATAATACATACATACATATAAATACTTAGTATAACAAGTTTGTTTCTGCAAATTATCTCATCAACATTTGTTTTTTAATCAACTGGGTTCAATAGTTGATTTGGCAACTCATTTGCATATTTAACGAAATAACAATAAAAAAAATTAATGTATTGGATTATAAAAAATTAAAACACATGCAAAAATTTTGCATTTTCGCAAGCGCGTGTGTGTATCGGCAAAAAGAAGCAAAAAAGTATTTAATATATTTGTATGTACATACATTTAACAAAGCCAATCAAGAGGTTAATACCAAGCTGCTGACGGATCGCGTTTCATGCCCGCCGGAACAGCTGGTCTACTCACTTTACGCTAGACGCGCTTGTTAGCCATTGCCTCCTGCGTCCACTAAATCACACAGTATCTAACACTGTTGCTTTTTCACCGTTTGCAAGTTTGGGATTTTTTATTGTTATGATTAACCAAGTTTACCTTGATTGGTATTTCGCCTTTCCAATTTTTATCAGTACACATGCTGTATGTATACGGTGGCCAGATTTCTTTGGCCAAAAATCGGGACATTTCTAAAGCATCGAACCCGAACCTACAATATTATTTTTAGAATAAAAAGACATAACATCTTTTAATATAGTTTTATTTACTTTGGTTTGTTTAAAAAAAAATTCTTATTTTTTTATGAAAATATAACTTACAATCTAAAAAAAATGTAAATCGAAATTTCAAACTTTATAAAACATTTATAAAAATTCGAAGAATTTTAACAAATGTTGAGCAAAATTTTCAATATTCTAATCAGATTTTCTATAATTTTTTTGAGTATGCAGTTTTGTAGCCCATTAAATTGCTGTATAAAAAAAGTGTAAAATTGAAGTAGCTTGGTCTCACCGTTGATTTTCGGAATTTATTTTGTTCTCGAACAACAGTGAAAAAATGAGCAACATCTTCCACAAAAAATAAAAAATACCAAAAATCTACGTTAAGTCCAAGCTACTTAAAATTTGCACTTGAAATTGAATGGGCTACAAAACTGCATGCTCAGAATGTTTCTGAGAAATCTAAAGAACTCAAATATCGATAAAATTTTGTCGAATTTTTCTAATTTTTATGCAAAGTTTGAAACTTTGACATACATGGTCTTTGTTAGATAACGAGCTATACTTTCATAAAAAATAATATTTAAGCATTAAATAGCCACCGAAGAATGTTAACTTTTCTTTTCCGAATTTATATTTTCGCCACTGCATCTACAACTCATAGTTTTCATATCTATGATTTTTTGAGGGAGGGAATTAGTATTTTTTTATAATTTCACTAAATCCAAGTTAGAATCGTTTCATTAAAAGGCAAAAAAAACTTACTAAATAGTTATAAAAGTGATTTTAAGCAAAAAACAAAAACCGGTTTTAATTGTAATATAAAAATTTAAGATAACCTTTAATTTCTTAATGAACCAAAGGACCACCTCTGAGGTACCACCTTTACTTTTAAACGAATAATTATAGAAATCGGTTAAGGTGGTCCAAAATTATGCGGTAAAATACATAAAGAATAATACAAATTTAGAAAAGAATGATAGACTGGAATATAGCGAGATTACCAGTTTGACAGAATAAAACATAACCAAAGATCATAGAAAATAAGGATGCAGGCTATGTTTATAGCTCCCTGATATTCTATGTTCTTTGTGATAACGACCGTGCTGCCACGTTTGTACGAAAAATTATTTTTGGGTCAGAGTGCAGGGAGACTCTTATTAAATTAATAAATAAAACACGGAAAATCGGGACTTAATCGATGCAAATATGAAAAATCGGGACACTTATACGTCGCGACTTTTAAAAAATATTCAGCGGGACAATTTTCTTAAAATCGGTACTGTCCCACCAAAATCGGGACGAACGGTCACCGTATGTATGTATCGTAACTAGTTTTGCTCCATTTTGTTTTTGTAATCTTTTTTTTCTTGCCACACGGTCACGTTAATTTCATAGAATTCGCACATTTGCTGCTGTTGGTTTTGTTCCAGCACAATAGATGTTAAATAATATTGCCAATATTTACTTATACATATTTACCTACTGTATATTCATTCAATCGCATAATATTTCTCGTGCTAACTTCTTTTAATATCACTATTAGGCTTAGAAAGTCCCATTCTATGGGTGTTAATTATACGAGCACTAAAATATTCTAGTGCACATGTGCGTGTTTGTGTGTGTGTGTTTGATTACCTCATTATTACTTTGTTTGCCGTCAATAATGAAATAATTAATTTTATACCATTATTTAATTTGTCAGATCATAATTGGCATGTAAGTTAATTGTTAAGTCATGTGGCAGAATAATACCCTGAAATATATGTACAAGAAAACGATACACATACTATGTACACACATATGTGCATACGTGTGTGCAATATACATACTTAAGTATCCATAAAAATGTTCATACATACATACATATATATAGCCCTGTTAAGCGGCTAAGCCCACAGTCAAATGTCAAACAGTTAAACAATTGTTGGCCAATAAAAGGAGCACAGAGAGCCGTGCACTGCCTGCATTGCATTTCCAACGAGTTTATTTAGCCATTCAGGCGAGTCGAAAATATGACAAATGACAAGAGGGGAGTTCAAAAAAAAAACTTGCGGTTTGTGCCATATAGGCAAAAAAAAATTTATTGAATTTTTTAAATTTAAATTTATGTAAAGATAAAAGCGGAGTTCTTGAATTAACTTCTTTCGAATCGGAAAATAGTTTTTAAGAAGCATCTGACTTACAAGTGACTCAAACAAATGACCAAGTGTTGATTTCTTTTAAATATTCGCAACGTTTTTTTTTTTACTTTTCTATAAGAATATTATCCAAGCTTTAACCAAAACCGTATAAATCAGATTTTCGAACTTTACACAAATTTTAGCAAGATTCAACAAATTTTCATCAAAATTACAAGCTTTTTAATCTGAATACATATTTAGAAAAATTTTCCTAAATTTTGTTTAAAGTTTGAAACAAAAATAGTTTAACTTGAAAAAAATTTTGTGAATATTTAAAAAAAAAAATTAACATGTGGAACCTTGTTTGAGTCAATATATGTATTTACATTAGGGTGGTCCGAGAAATTCAAGTGGGGGGTGAAGGAAAGTCCGAATTTTGATGCTTTCACCCCCTAGGTATGTTCTATATCTCTTCAGGAGACTTCCAATAATTAAACCCAATTGTTTATTTAACCATTTTTTAAGCATTTTGTGGATTTTTGGGGACCTATAAAAATGGTTAAATAGACAAGTGGGCATTATTATTGGGAGTTTGAGTTTTCCGATCGAAAAATATCGATTTTCAAGAAAACTGTACCATTTCTACTAAAAATTGTTTTTTTCCCATATGTATAAAATACATAGAAAGAGGTGCTCAACCTATAAATATATTTTGAGAACATTAAAATTCCGTTTTTCCTTTTTTTTTTGACTACCCTAATGTAAATACATCCTTATTTAACCAAAGTCTGCTCCCGAAAGAAACTTTCCGATAGTGGGGTTATTAAACGAAAGATTTTTGGGAAAGCTTTGCTGCAAACATGGAACATGGTTACCACCAGTCTGAAAAAAATTAAATAAAAAGCAATAAATAGGAAAACTGTATATAAGAATGAATCTTCATTAATATTTTAACTAGTGTAAGAGGTTTTAGAAAATTTAATACAAATTACAGTATTTTAAAAAGGGTTGCCACCTATTAAAAAAATACATACCGAAGTTAAGTACACATTTCAAAATTTTAAAAAAGGGTTTTAGCTGGTCACCATTCTAAAAGATTTAAATTTAGCTATATTTTTGCATGGCGTTGCCACCTTTTGCAAAAATAAAACTAATCCTCTTGAAAAAAGACATTGTAGAGGGGTAAATGGATACAAAATATGTACCAGATTTCAAAAACATTTTAAATTATAAATTATCGTCCAGTTTAAAACCAGAGAGTTAACTCATTTCATCAGGTTTGAAGTTCAGTTAGTTTCGAAAATGTAAAATCATCCAAACCATAAAAAAAAACTGGTCCAGGCAGCGTTACTCGTAGCTTTACGGCTCTATTCTGTATCAGTGACAAATTCTTGTCACAGTTATTATTACGGAAAAATATATGAAAAAGTTTAAATTTGTCAGTAAAAAAATGTTTGTCACCGATACAGAACTGGGATATTAACCTTTACCTACTGCCCTGAGAGAAAAAAGTCTTAGTAGTGTGTGTGCCTATCCACGAGAATTTAAATGAGGGCTTCAGTACTATTTTGAGGTTACACATCTATGCCAAGAGTAATTAAAGGGGAGATCTCCAGGCGCTCTCAATCACTAGAAATAGTTGCTGCCCTATTCTCATGTTTTGAGAATTGATCGGTAATAGCGTTGAGAAGTGACGTTGCTGGCCTGACGATCTACATATATTTGATGAGAAACAGTTATCTCTCCGAAGAGGCTTACGCTCCTCCTTACGAAATTGATATTATCACAGTGGCGAAGGCGGCCAACCTGCAGCTAGAAACTCAAATTTCAAAGATTACCTACGAAAGCTTGATCGGCCTCCTCGCGCCTACAAGCACAATTGCCAACAGAATGCATACAACAAAATCCTCTAATCGACCGCCACCAGCACTGGGGTTAAAGACAAAAATGTGAATAGCAACCTAAAAGGAAATTTCCTAATTGGTCTTCTTAAATTATGGTGCATCTATTCGATCCCAAGAAACTAGCGGGGCCCAGTGGTCGATGATTCAGACCTTCCACATCACCGCATTCAGACAACACTTAGGAGAAGATCAAGATCTGCAGCCACTGCGTCTGAATTCGAAAGCACCGGTTCAGTAAACAGTCAGCCATTAACCCGTACTTCAGAGGAACGCCAGATCGGCTTAGAACATTGCTATCCGTGAAAGTGTGAAAAAGGAGCCTAGCAGTTAATTCCTCGAAATCCACTTGACCAACTAACCTGAACCAGGAAAAGATTAAATGAGTCCAAAGAAATAGGTAATAGACAACGCCGTTGGTTCGATGACTGAGCGTCGGAGGTGGAGAATTTTTAGGCAAATGGCTATATTAGCTTTATAATAGACTTGGCATTTCCAATTGGCGTCAGCTGGGATAGAAGCGGAACGACTGAATTGCTTTGTAGGATTCGGCCAGAATCGCTAAGGCAGTTACAGCGCCAATCTATAAGAAGCAGAAGGCTACACTCGGCTCACCAGCTATGAATGCATTTGTTTGGTAGGGATTTTTGGACCGCTGCGTCATGGGCCTGTAATTTTTCGATAACGTCGTTGATGAAGACATCAACGTCAACCGAATTCTTTTGGCTCAACTTGTGGTTTTAGCAGGACGGCTGTACGGAAACAGGTGTCATCGCGATGAATATACTCCTTGATCGATTTGAAAATATGGTTATTTTTCGCGCTGTGCTTATTTTTTTGGATTTTCTGTAGTCGTGATCGACAGATGACCTTAAAGACAATAAATCAAAATACTTTCGTTAATATCTCTAACACATTATATTTCAACATCGACCTGTTCTTATTAAAAAGCCTTTAGTTCTGAGAAAAGAGGAAAGGAACGAGTGGGTCCGAGGCCACTCTCAGATACAGGGTTCAGAGGTTTATGTGTCTGTCGGGGTGCAGTACTTAAAAGTGTAGGCTAGGCTAGAACAGCCACTGATGAGAAATGGGGAATGAAAAACTCGAATCTTTCTGGAAGTTTTAAAGAGAAAAAAGAAAGACGGGCATTGAAATGTGAGGCAGAACGATTTTTGAAAGAATTGTAGGAACGAGTAATATACTAAATTTTTCAAAGCAAATGATTGAGATTTCTTGATACTCGAAACCATTTTTTTTTTCGAAGATAACGTTGAATATACTACCCCAGGGACTGAGGAACATACATATGGTGGTAGAGTTAAGGAAATATATACTGTAATAGTAAGTTCTTGGATGTTAGCTCATTTAAACTAACGTTCCGGAATTTTTTCACTGACCAAGATGCTACACATACCACACATTTTGCAAAGCTCTCGTCGCCTTCATTATGGGTACGGAACTTGGAAAATTCGATTATGACGTTGGTTAAAGCCATCGCGTATAAATTTTATGAAATTCACTATCAAATTTTAGATTCAAAATAGTGGAGTTTAACCACTATTGCACAAAAACATCCACTTTCTATTCTTCGATCACCCCTTTCGCACAATTCAACCGTAAACTGTAAGCTCTTAAATATTGTCATTACTAGCTGATGCTGTTCCAACGCTTCTATTGTATAGCTTTAGAGTTGTCTACCACATTTTTCTTTTATTTGTTTAATAATTTATTCTATACAACTGGGATTCTTTCTCATTACATTTTTTTAAAGCAAACTTACCTACCGCCGGCGAAGCGGCAAATGAATAAGTCGAAGATCAAGGGAGTACAAAAGCTGCGCGAGGAAATTCTAAAGCGCTGCTGGTGGCCTTTACAAATAAAGTAGTTACGTCGCATACATGCATACATATAGCATTTATGCATGTACAGTGCCGAACAGAAGTATTGGCACAGTGAACTTTTCGCAATATATGCAAAGTTTTTTATTCTAATTTATTTTCGATAATTTTTTATAACAAGTAATTTTTAGCAAAAAAAACCGACTTCATCTCTCATATAAAAAAATATATATGTATATATATATCTCATGATCCACTGATCGGATCTTAACCAGATTAGTTTGGGATCACCTCTGAGACACTACCTTTCCGATTCAAAAAGAATTATCGAAATCGGTTGACGTGGTCCAAAGTTATGCGGTAACATACATAAAAAAAAAATAAAAAAAATATTCCGACGAACTGATAACCTCCTCCTTTTTTGGAAGTCGGTTAAAAAATATTGTTCATTTTACACCTGAAATCATGATAATAAAATCTCTAAACTTTGTGCAAAACTTAGGAAAATTCATTAAATTTGCACACTAATTTGCAACTTTCTATTCAGATTTTTTTGAATAATTCTAGGTATGCAGTTTTATAGCCCATTCAAATTTAGTATAACAAATTGCCAAAAATCAACGCGATTTTCTAGCAACTTTAAATTTGCATTTTGTCATACTAAAATTTAATGGACTATAAAACTGCATACTCAAAATCTTTCTAGAAAATCTGAATAAAAAGTTGCAAATTAGTAGGCAAATTTAATGAATTGTCCTGTTTTGCTCAAAGTATAGAGATTTTATTTTTATGTTTTTGGTGTAAAATGAACTATGTTTTTATAAAAATTATCGAAAATAAATTGGAATAAAAAACTTTGCATGTATTGCGAAAAGTTCACTGTGCCAATACTTTTGTTCGTCACTGTATGTATATATTTTTTCTTTTTATTTCTTTTATTTTTTAGGTCTTTTTGCTACGGTCACTGAATGGAAGCTGAGAGCAGAAAACACCACAGCAGGGGATTAGCTACTTTTTAGCGACACGCTTGCCTAGAGAAGTCTTTTAAAATTGCAGCATTTTTTTATTCAGAATTTAAATTTAAATACATGTACATATGTAGATATAGATACTTAGTAATTGTTGAAATGCTTAAATTTGCAAAATGGCTTAACAAAAGTGGTTTATATAGACCAAAGCTTATGTTATTTTAAGCTCTTTTCAAGCAATAAAATGGCGCAGCTGTTGCCTTTGATTGCTACAGCGGCTATTATAATGTGATTTAAACATAAAAAAAAAATAAAAATGTTTTGACAAGATGTTTAAAGTAAAAAAAAAAGTTTCAAATCCATGAACACATACCTTTTAGTGAGCAATTGTTATTGAAGTTCAATAAACGATGGCTGTGTTGTGCATCTGTAAAAAAATACGATAATTTTTTTTTTAATATTTTTCTTACATTTTATATTTATAAAGTAACTAAAATATATGCGATATTTTGTGAAAATATGCCATTTTAACGCTTGACTTGAAAATTTTGTTTACCTCTGAAGCAAACACTTTTACCTTTCAACTAACTTAGCAATATTATTTTTGTGTATCAAATTTCACGCCCAGCTAAAAGTTTTCCAAAACTTTACAACATCTTCAACATTGTTCGGCACACCAGCAATTCTTGGCAGGAAATAAACATGTTTCAGGGTGGTAAATAAACTCTTTGTTCAACTTTAAATCTAATTCCACCCTTGTGGGCAGCCAGTACTTTGTAACCACTTTGCCGGCAGACTCAGCGTGAAGTTACGCAAGCCAAGTTAGTTAGTTAGCGGTTGTGATAAATCAGTTAAGCATCCTTTTGAAAAGAAAACAGATGCGTTTGCGTTGTTATTTTGTGACACAAATACTTTTGCAGAAATTTTTTTTTTGTTTTCTGCTCTTTTCACCCCTTGCGGGGTGGGGTATGGTAACTGACCATACATACTTGCTTATAAGTTGGGCCTTTGAGTTGATTTTTTAGACGGTGGGCATTGGAATAGATGCATAGGTACGTACATATGTATATGTATATACAATAAGATGCCTTACTTAAAAATGCTGCTCATCCAAGCGAATCATTAAATTCAGTCGGTAAATTTTATGTGTCACACCGAAATACGAGGATGGACTAATTATTCCGTAAGGTTGCACAAAGTTCACAAAAACTAATTAAACTTAAAAAATGCATCAAACTTTCAAAGTTTTTTCAGCAGTTTTAGAAAGTTTTCGAGCGTGCAGTTTTGTAGCTCATTCAATTTCAGTACAATAAAGTACCAGTTTCAAGACGCTAAAAAGTGCCATTGATTTTTTTTTTTATTTTTTTGTTTAGATATTGTTTATGCATTATAGGTATGGAAGAAAATGCGCAACACTCTCGACAAAAATAAAATCTCAAAAATCAACGGTAGGTTTTAGCTATGTGAAACTTGCACTTTATTATAGTACTAAAATTGAATGAGCTACAAAACTGCATACTAAGAACTCTGAATAAAAAGTTTGAAATTTTGGTGCAATTTTTTTAAGTTTTATTAAATTTTGTGAACTTTCTGCAACTTTTGAAACTGTTATTTAGGTAGTTTCTGTTACACATCGAACTATATTTTGAATGAAAATTATTAAAAATACTTAAATAAATAAACGTAAGTTGCAAACAATATCATTTTGAATTTTGCTACTATCTTATTGACCGCAACTGTATATATACATATTTTTGTTATTTTTTCCAGTCTACAGATAAATCTTACAGACTATATTATTTAAAAATCACATATAATTATTTCTTAAAATTTTATATACTGAGACTAAGGTCTAGGTTATGTTAATTGTTGCAGAATCGAATGTATCGCACCATTAATTCATTAAAAGCATAGTTTTTCTATGCATTTATTCAACAAATAAACTAAGCTGACTTAAATAGTGGTGCTTAGTTCGGTGTTTAATTAAACTCAATACCTCACTGCAATTTGTATTGGACTTTAAAAGATTATATATAACACGAATAGAACCTAAAAGTAGACTTGTGCATCGTCAAGTCTTTGCGGTCTAACCAATTTGCGTCTGCCTATATAACTAAGGAGACCATTGAGCAAGCGCAGCTAATACAATGCATATTTAGTCGGGTGATTGTCTCGGTTTTCCCAAGCCGGTTTTTTTGGATATACATGGACGTTTTTTTTTATCGAACAAAACGGTTTTTTTTTTCATTTCATATGTATGTTACCGCATAACTTTGGACCACGTTAACCGATTTCTAAAATTCTTTTTTTAAAGGTGGTTTAAATCCGATCATTGGATCATGAAGAGATTAACGATAATCTTAAATTTTTATAAGATAATTGAAGTCGGTTTTGTTTTTTACTTAAAAATTACTACATGGTTTATCTTTACGGTTAATAGTTTTATTGTAATTTTTGGTCATGACTTCATGCCAGCATAAGCATTTTCACTGTATGAAAACTATGCAAAATAAAACCGGTTTTTTTCTTAATTTCAAAATTGAGAACCGTTTTTTTTCTCAAATTGCAATTTTCTGAATAAATCTAAAACCTGTTTTGGAAAAAATTCGAATAATCAAACACCCTAGTACACATATTGCATGAAATATGTCATACTTTAAGAAATTTCAAAAAGGGAAATCCGTAACATTGTCCAATACTTCGCTTAAAAAATATATATTGTTATTTTCTTTTGTTCCGCTAGCATACTAGACCGAAGTGCATTCCTTGAAGGAAACTTATGTATGCATACAAATTTGTAGATTTTAAAGACCTTTAATTAGGTAAACATATTCCTAAAACAATAGAATACTAACCACTTTGCGTGAAAAAGGCCTAAATTGTTTGTTAGTAACTCACTACCTGCAACTGGATTTGAGTGTGCACGAAACAGGCTAAAATTAAGTTTTTCTTTTAACGACGAGTTTTTCACTAAATCCACCAATGAAACGTAAAAAAATCGATCGCTTACGATTAAAAATACGATCTTCTCATATTACCGCGTTTTGCGACTGGATTTTACCGCGATAAATTCTTAGGCTACGTTTATGACCCACCGAATTCGCAACGCGCGATGCCTTCAAAATTGCTACCAGCGATCAATTACACAAACTCGTATAGCACCATGGCGGTGAATTTTTATAGTTGATCGCTAGTAGCGATTTGAATCGCATCACGAGACTTGAATCCGCTAGGTCATGTACCTAGCCTAAGTATTTATCGCGGTAAAATCCAATCGCAAAACGGGCTACTATGTACATATGAGAAAATTGTATTTTCAATCGTTCGTGTACGAAATTTTCCGCATCCTGATATAAGAAAACACGAACTTCTTATGGAATAAAATGCGCAGATCGCACGCGAAAAAACAAAAAAATTTGCGTCAGTTTTTATAAATTGCACTTGTTATAGAAAAATAACCGCCAACGCCGCACAGTGTTCTATTTTGGAGAAAAGAAGACAAATATCTACAAATATCAGACAAAAATTCAAAAACTTCACTTTTAGGTGAAGATAATTTTTCATTTAATCAAATCTTTAAAATTACCTTCAAAAGTTAAATTCTTGATTTTTTATCTTTTTTTTTTTACCTAAAAGCAGCACGCGATGAACTTTGAAAATAAAAATTGTAAATGCATTTTTGATGTATGTATTGCTCTCTACCACTCTTCAGAATACTTCTAAACCGCGATCCCTCAGAAAGTTCAACAGCACCTTCCAGGATAGAAAGTGAATGTGCTTAAGCTGGAGCCACATTGAGCCTTAACTTCTCTCCTTCCGCAGACTGCATCACACTCGGTGAGGATGTGCGGTGGTGTCCACTCGCAAAACCGACATAGCTGATTCGGCCATATCCCCAGCTTGTGTAGGTGCCCTCTTAGTCTGTACTGTCCGGGAATGATATCTGTTAGTATTCTTAATTTCTCTTTTGGGAGGTTAATTAAGCTTTGGAATCTTCCCTTATTATACCTCCCACTAAACTCTTTGCCTACCGAGCTATGCTAGTTTATATCCCTCAGTGTGTGCCTCTCCCTCCTGAGCTCCCTTTGTTCAAGTTCACTTGCAGTGTTCATAATACCCGGCAAATGCGCTTCTTCTTTCGCCAATAAAAGCGCGTTATGCCGGAAATTACATAAGCGGCTTCGTCCGAAACTGTTCTAAAAACGCTGCAGAACAGAAGCCCAAAAATACGGTATATCGTCACCTGAAATGCAAAAAGAACTAACAAACATCGTCGCTAAAATGCAAAAAGTTTCAACTAATATGAAATTCAAAATTCGCTTTTTGATTGAAATAAAGGATTTCGTCGAATCACATCTCTACCGTCGTTTTATGCAAAAAAAAAAAAAAGTTTATTAGTCCCAACTTTTTCCATTTCAGTGACGATGTTTATTACGGCTTTTTGCGTTTACCCAGATTTTTGCTCCGTAGAGTATTTGGCTCTTCACTAGGCTAGGTAAAAGCTGTCAACTACGCTGTTTCGGTCCACGTGTATTGACTCCTGCTTCCGTTTTATGGTCTACAAGGCACAGTTCAATGTCGTTTAGCCCGGCCTTTACTAATGCAACTGACGCCGTTGCCTAACCTGGAAAGCTTATTATGATACAGCCCATCATACATAATATTTCACAGAAGTGGCCTTTTTACATTCAATTTCGTAAATAGTTTATGCCAATACCTCAATAGGCCTATTTGAAGGTGTGTATCTAATAGTTTAGCCCAGCTAGCAGAGTTATACGTATTCTATAAAATTAAGCAGTACTCCTTTGCGCCTCCTAGCCACATTTTAACGTTCAAAGCTTCACGTGCCAGTTTGACGACCATTGAAATCGCCCCTACTGTCGATCTACCCTTCCTAAATCCAAACTGGTTGTCTGAGATGCCACCTTTCTCGTGTATTTCCACGTCCAGCACACAAAATATGTAAGTACATACGCATGTACATACATACATATGTATGTATGCATGAATGTATCTACCTCTATCAGTGCACAGATTGCGAAAAAAATTAATATTGGTAGATTTTACATACAAAAAATGATAGAAGTTGGTAGATTTTTTTAGAAACAATATTATATAGTTTTAACTTAAAAAGTGGTGTTACCCGAGCAGCTGGATTTTCGCCTCCGTGATTTTTAATGTCAAAATTATGTATTTGTTGTGATTCTTACTGTCTTTATGCGTAAAATTTGTTAGTGTAATTTTTGATTCTGTCCTTCTGCTATCACCTTATATGAGCTCACCTTGGGATAAGTTGTACTTTTTTATAAAACAGCAAAAAATCTATTTCAAGCCAATAAAACATTCAACAAAAAACGTATGCATAAAACTGAGCCTGAATCACGGCACCCGTGATCGAATGGAACTCTGAAGAAAAATTATATCTGTTTTCTCGTAAATACAATTTAAAATGAAAAAGCGAACTCCCCACCGAATGCCGTAACTTCAAAACGAAATTTCTGTTCGAATTTGATTCGATCACGGATGCCGTGATTCAGTCCTCCCTGTATTAGTTGAAAATTGGACTCAAATAATTGCTCTCCACTTCTAAATTTCATGACTAAAATTAGATTTGAAATACTTGATGTTTGCCGACCATTCGTTCGGCAGTCTCCCACAAAAACGTATTGCAAAAGAAAAATATTTGTATAAACAGATATGCAACACGAACGATTCGTATGCAGAGGATTGCTTCAAAAATTAATCCAGCGGCATCATTCTTGCCGGTTTAAACGCAACCAGGACGATTGCAACGTAATCGAGGAAAAGTGAGACGAAAACGACCGATATAGTAACAAAATCGCAATCACAGACGTTGTCGTATGCAAGAAAATCGTTCGTTTTGCCTATCGTTCGTTATACATAATAAGGCAGTAAGTGTGTTGGATGGCAAAATATGTATATATACACAGCGTTCATTTAAATCACTTTGCTTTCTTTCGGATAATATTGGTACATTTTTATCCTTTGTTGGTAAAAATGTTAGAAAATAAAATACAGTTAAAAAGTTGGCAGATCTACCAATAAAGTGGTAGCGTCCGTGCACTGACCTCTGTTTAGCTTTCAGGTACATATGTATATAGTTATCTACATTTTGTATGGTTTAAAACCCTCATTCCATTCATTTAATTTTGTTTGTTCTCACATTTCATTTCGATTCCATTTTATTTCGGACTGCAAAATTAGTAAACACAATGAAACTTTCAATACACATAGTTTGTTTTGTACACCGGCTGAGTGATGAAGCATGTGCACCCTACTGGAAAATTTTAAGGTAGTTGAACTAATGTATGCTTAGTACTAGTATGACTTGTCACTGAAGATGACAGAACGCCGAAATCGGCTTATCTCCAAACCAAATTTGACAAGGAATGACGGAAGTCCGTTCCACAATGCATCGTCTTTCCAACTAATGTATTCAGATACATATCGTCGCCTGGGTAAAAGATTGTCGTATGTTACGCATGTACGTATGACGCTTACGACAATATTTTACCCAGGCGACGACATGTATGTACACAAATTGCCGAAGATCTATCGCTTCTTTCCTACTGGGTACCTATATATATGTGTGTACATACATATGTATATAGATAAGTGCATGCCCAGGGTACAAAAGGAAAACTACAACGAGCGACATTATACGAGTACACAAACACAACAGCTGGTTTTGTCAAGTAAAACTAAATTGTTAGAGAAAGCTTAGAAACAGAGTGTCCAGATTAGCGATTTAGCGCCAATTTGTCGATTTTTTTTCCTTCAATTCAATTTTTTGTGCGCTATCAGGTAAATGCGTATATTTTTACTGAAAAGTTTTCTTTGTATACCGTTTTGGACTTTCTTAATACCTTAAAATTGTTCATCAAGTAAAAACGTGTTAGGAAAAACCGATTTAACTGCTTTTACAGAGTGCCGCAAAAATTTTTACACTCTTGAAATAATTGTCCTATACATCGTGATACGGTCTAATGTACCTACATATATACATACATATATACTTACGCTACTATGTATTCATGTTCGCACGTAATCTTTGTGCACAAACGGAACGTTATAGCGTTCGAGACAACACACATACAAAAGTATGTACACACAGCCCAGCTTCGTTCAAATATGTACATACATATTTCGTTTCGGAACCACATGGTACACGTACGTTAATACAAAATTGCATAGGAATGGTACATTTAGTGTTCCTTTAGACTTCGGTGAGTGAAACTCGAGTTGCGTAAAGAACTTTGGAAAAATGCCGCGCCCGAGGAATACAATGTTGGACACGTTAGTGGAGAGAACTGAAGGGAATCAAGTTTTTTGTAGAAAAGGCAATTGTAATGGGAAACGACTCAATGCACACTCAGGCAATATCGAAAGGCACTTGAAAATGGTTCATCCGGATATATACGCTACGTATATTCAACAGAAGATGGCAATGCAAAGGAAAAGGGCTTCTACCAGCTCCACCGCCACCACGAGTACCAGAAACAGCAACAGCAACAGCAACAATATTGTGAATGTGACAGTGCCCAAATGTAAGCCGCGAGTAACCAACATTGAGTTGGCAATTGTGGAACTTTTTACGAAGTGCAAACAGCCGCTCAATATACTAGAAGAACGCGCCTTCCAAATAATAGCGGGACCGGCTTTCCAGTCGCTAGGCATTGGCGTAAATAGGCAGAGTGTGTTGGATTTAATAACTTCGTGCTCTCAAAAGTTGAAAACAGAATTAATTGATGATCTGAGTGGTAACTTATTTTCGTTGAAAATCGATATAGCAACTAAGCACGATATAACGCTACTCGGTATTAATGTACAGTACATTAAAGATAGAAACATAAATTTGAAATCGTTAGCCAT
>NW_023458559.1:32111826-32222842 GCF_013731165.1 Rhagoletis pomonella
AATGCGGCGGTATTTTTAGATCCTCGCATACGCGTTTGCTTGGATACTACGCAAAAAACGCGCGCTAAACAATACATAACTACGCTACATAATCGTATGGGTTCCTTGAAAGGTGAATCGACTAACTCTGAAGCTAATGAAAGTTTTCTGGTAGAGCTTGCTGTAGAAGAGCAGCCGTCTACGAGCAACAGTGGCACTTCTGCTACGGCCAAGTCCTTCTGCGAGTTTTTACAATATTTAGATACCGATTCATCATCAACACCACACTCCTATTTAGAAACCGATATTGCCATGTACGAACGACAACCCAGGTTACCACTTAGTTCGAATATAATCGATTTTTGGTATTATCAACATAATACTCTGGCGGATATAGCACGCATAATACTAGCTATACCATGCACAGAAGTCAGTATTGGATCTTTGTCATCTGCTGTGGATTATATTTTATCGGATAAGCATAATAGATTAAGCGCTTCTAATATAGATCATATATTAAGGGTTAAAGCAAATGGTACTTTCAACTATGAAGAGTGAAGTGAAATACATTACCGCAATACCGCATAATAATTAATTAAAATACGGCTAAATAAGTAGTTGATTAAAAAAACATGCCTTTTTATTGATTAGCATATGATTTCTATCATTTTTGTAAAAAAAAATATATATTTTAATCTTTAGAATTTTATTTTGTCTCTTTTCCCCCAAATAAAACGCTGTGCGCCGAAGCGGGCACAAGCTAGTTTTTTTATTACTTTAATACTTAGAAACTAAAATGCTCTATGTTACGTCTATATTTAAATTTTTATATCATAAGACTGGATTGTCGATTCACTCCTTTCTACACAGTCATGGCTGAATTTTGCTAACTGCTTTTGACCAGGGTGAAAAAGCACTGCAGCGTACCAATGAATGATGGAACTATTTACGAAACAAGTTTATTATTTTATGTGATCGGGTAGACTACAGCAAACAGTATTTAACAAACAACAAATCGTAACAAACTTTTCGAACCAATTTTCCACGAAAGTCTCAAGAAATGCTTAATAGTATCTTTTTTATAGACTTTATTTTTTCAAAGTCAAAGTCACAAACAGGTTGATCAGGCAAATTTCCCAGTGCTAAAATATTTGTTAGTCTCTAGTTTTTTACATTCCGGCGACGGTATTTATGTTGTCGAAAAAATGTCAATGTTAAAAAATTTAACTAAGCCCCCTCGGAATCTATTGCATAGCGAATTTCCAGCAGGGTATGTGTACTTTTGCATGTACTAAACTTAATGTGTTTACATATGTATACCTGCGGAACAATGTGAGAAAGATTTGTTTCGTGTTCTTTTACCGATTATTTCACATGGCGTACGAGCTTGTTTCGTTATAAGCTGCAGGCGTAAATTTATTGTTTTGTTTTCAATTGTTCTAATTCTGCTCAGAAACATTCATACATATGTATGAAACGAAAAACCGACAGAAGAAGAGAGGGAATGGCGGGTGTGGTTTAGATTATATTTATTTTTAGAATGGGATTAAGATTGAGATTAAGACTTCGGTTGAGATCCAGACTGATATCGAGGTTAAGATTGAGATTGGGATCAAGATAAAGACTAAGGATAAGATGAAGATTAAGATTAAGTTTAAGATGAAGATTAAGATTAATGGTGAAGATGAACATTAATATAAAAATTGAGATTAAAATGAGGATCGAGATGAAGATGGAGTTGGAAGAATAATATTGAGATTAAGATTAACATCAAGATAATTGTCCCCTAGTACGCACAAAAATACTCATACATATGATATGGTATATATATACACGGGTAATAGGAAGATGTTTCAATTAGGGATGAAACGATACCATGCAAGTATCGATACCTTTACTTGGAAGTAGTATCGTAAGAAAGTATCGATACCCGAAAAATATAGGTTCTAAAGTATCGATACCTACTCGTATGAAGGTATTCCGTATTAACTGGATTACATTTATTTTTTTTTTTAAGAAATAAATTAATCATCCTCGGCGAATCCCAAACTCCGCACCATAAAAATTAATAATATAGGAACTGAAAATAAATAGAACCACATAACATAGTGAAACTATGTGTTTAATGATGCTTAGTATTTAAAAGAGATAATACGTTGGACAAGTTAACAAGAAGTCAATCTCGGTTAACCTTAGAACCGCGAGTTCGGCACTCAGTGCCCATATTCATGTTTGGTGTTGAATTTCAGGGGTCCAATTTGACAATTTAAAATGACATTCAAAAATAGATGATATGCAAGTAAGTTTTTAAAAAATTTTAAACCCAAATTTTTGCTGTTCGTACATCAAGGAATCCATTTCCTTTGTCGCAAGAATAGGAAAAGTATTTAATTTTTAATTGTTTTTAAAAAGTTTATTACAGCTGTTTTTAGGTAAAAAAAGACAAAAAAATCTAAAATTTAACCTTTGCAAGTCATTTTAAAGATCTAATTGAATGAAAAGTTACCTTGACTTCAAAAGGAAAATCTTTTGATTTTTATTCTTTGGACTTGAGATCAGCGAGCAATGAACTTTAAAAAATTTTGTTGGTTTTTGCGACCATGGAAATGGATTCCCTGATGCAAGAACAGCCAAAATATCTGTTAAAAAAGCTCTTTGCATACTGGTTTCAGGAAAAAAATTAACATCTTCGATATTTGAAGATCGCTCTCGTTTAAACAGCCACAAAGCATTGGGCGATTCATATTAGTGGAGAAAAAATTCCAAAAGAAAATTCGCTTTGGTATCGGCTTTCGATACGAGTATTTTTTTCGATATCTAGTATCGAGTATGTACTTGTATTTACTCGTATCGTTTCATCCCTAGTTTCACTTTAGTCGCGCGTGGGATACACCTACAACGCTGTCGTACTATGTACCCATTTCTTTGGCGTTGAATGTCAAAATGGTCTAAAAGAACTCCCATGTGTCCAGGAGACCTTAATCAAAATTTTGCTGGTCGTAGGTCTCGAAAAGACAATCTCGCGGCTCGCTTAATTCGCGGTACTGCTGTCTGTCTGGATACAATTATGAACGAATCAACTGCGCTGTTAATCCGGATTAACGTTGCCATCTGACTATGTATATCGTTGTTCTGACATTATTAATCGTGGGCGTTGTTCTGACATTATTAATCGTGGGCGCGATTGAAAACGCTGTTCCCAGAACCCTCTTATGAGCCTAGAAAGAGTTTCCGGATTTCGCTTCCCTCTGAAAAATGTAGAGCGTCTCCCTTAATAGGTGGCTGAAAAAATTAACCGATTTTATTTCAGTCGCACCAATTTCTATAGCTATATGAGCACTACGACAAGAATGAAGAATTTCTTAGCTTAGGAATTCGTATATCCAACATTTTAGATTTTTTATATTTTTAATAGGCTTCTCAATTCTGATTCAGTGTGAACCAGAAAATTAATATGCCATGTGCCCTTGAAACGACTAATTAAAAAGAATGTAGTTCAACGTGCTCTTATCGCAGTAATAAGAAAAGAGCGCTACTCCAGTTAGCGAGAACAATTATGTCAACCTATTTATTATGATGTTTCCGCTTCCAATTTTATTCACAAAATCTGGGAGAACTGCGCTGAATTTTTAACAATTCGCAGCACTGCTATCAGCATTGATAAATTTTTGCTTTATTTTCTAACAAAGCGAATGCAACTTATTTATTTTTTAAGTAACTACTTGTAATTGTTGCTGCTTAAGTATTTACTGGCAGTAAACGTTATTTACACAATAGTTAAGTATGTATGTATATAGTATCCGTATTTTTTCGCTCATTTAGTTTCGCTCGCAAGTAATCAGTTTTAACTTGAACGTGCTGATGTATGTATGTATGTATGTACAATAGTGATGCACAGTAAACTTGTTTGTCATTTCTTAACTTAGTTTGTAATATTTAATCCTATTACCTGGTTCAGTGCCTTCGTTGACTAAGTACTTAGCTGAGTATTTGTGCTACAACTAAAATGAGGAGCAGCTGGACAGGCATTTGCAGCGTTAAAGAGTTTGCTGTTCCCAGCTACTAAGTTTCTAATTTGCTGTAAACATAATAGTCTGTTGTTTTTGTTGTTATGGCGCAGAACACTGTCAGCTGCTGACTAAATTATCTAAGCTTCTTTTTCTCTTCGCTGTTGAGATCCGTTCATGTCAGCGTAGTTCACTGTGACAAAACAACTTCTTTTGTTTTGTTGTGTGTTAAAAACTGGAATGGCAGGTGACTTGCACGGTTTTCATTTCAAACTAAGAGTATTTTACTTTTGTTGTTCTTCGCCTCTTCTTATGTGCTTACAAATGTTGATATATTAGCACCATTCTTGTACAAGTCGGTTTCTTTCCACAAACTAATTATTAAATTGTCTTGAATGTATTTCTAATCTTTTTCTGCATATAAATTATTGTTGTTGGTAATTTCTATTTGAGCGAAGTACTATTTTTTTCTTATCTTTCTTGTTGTTTGGCTTTAGTGCTTTTTTTTGTCCATTATTTCTCGTTATTAATTTTTTTCCCGTTCGTACCTTTGCACTAGGGTGACTGATATTTGTGAGATTGAGATAACCAAGATTTTACCCCTCAGCCCTTTTTTGTAAAATTTTTCGTTGTAAGCTTTTTAATACCAAAAATAGCAATTAGGATTTCCATATCACCCGGTAGAAATTCAGCGAAATATTGTAGGCAACACAGGGAAAAAGAAGTACCAGGCTGGTTTCATCAACCGACTCAAGCCAGGAATACGTGGAAGTTCTGTTGGAAAAACACTTCCCAGATAATAACACTAGCCCGTCTATCGGGAAGGAGCGTTATAGTGGGAGAATCGAGAAAGAGAGTAATGTGGGCCATGCCATCCGTCGATCCATTACAACGCTGATGTGAAATCGTGGGACGCCTTCTAATGAGTTTATAAAAGATGCTTGTCGCATAGTTATGTTCCCAAAGTTTGGAGGGAGGTCGAGCTGTAATTAAGTCCAAAAGTAGGAAACTCCTCCCCAAAGGATTTAAGGTAATAAGCTCATTTATCATAAAAACACTTTTCTTCTTATAAGGGAGTGTACTATGTAGTATCCACATGATGGGCATGCCTACCTCAAACGTAGATCGGTCGACATCGACCTCCATGAAGTCATAAGCGCCAAAGAAATATCACTTTAATACTAGGAATATACCCTAGCCAACTTATTGGCTAAGCAATCGATAGAGTGCAGCACAGGGACCTTATCACCCCGTAGTTCTCTTAATCACAGTGCGGTGTGCTATCGGCCTTTCTGTGACTTTTGGTTTCAAATGAACTATTCGAAAACTTTAAAGTAAGGATGACTAAGATATAACTATCTAAAGAAAGGCCTAGTAGCGTACCACACCTGCAAAGTCGCATTCGGGGGGATAAAAACTGGGGACTTGGGCCGTACATCAATCTCGGCATGTACACAAACATCTGACGGGGTGGAAAGTAGTGGATCAAAGTAGCAATAGGAAAATAACCAGAAGACAAAAGGGCACTTTAGACTAAGGGAATAAAAAAAGTGAAAGCAGATCAAATACGGACACTTAAACGAGAACGGTAAAACAGGAGGCCAACTCAGATGTCGGCACTAATCCCACTACGTTATTCTGGGACATCCGGAGGATCTGCAGGTCAGGCCATATTGCGAAAGTTTTTTGTTTTGATTTTGAAAACACTTAAGGTTTCTGAACTCATCTTGGAGTCACTTTTAACTTTGCCTGTTCGTTAAATTTCTTGGCTCATAAATGTGCTAGTAACCCTCGTGTACTTGTTGCTATTTAAAGTTATTGAAAGCAATACAAGCAAACCACCATACAATTTGGTATGTGGCTAATACATACTTTTATTGATTGTGTTTTGTTTTACTTACTTCTTATTTGCCATTTGGCCACTTTTGTTCAAAGGTTACTGGCAACTGGCGCGCGCGCGCATTAAGCTTAAGCGCAAAAAAAATCTGAACTTAAAAATGTGAAAACCAATAAGTAGAAAAGTCAATTGGCTAGATATGGCGTCTATTAGCTTTGTTCTAACAAAATGCTGAGTGCTGGTGTTCTCTCGATCCAAGATTTGTTTCTACTTTTCTACTTTACTCGTATGTACATAGGGTACATTAGCGGTCATATTTTTAAAAATAACATGTGCAACTTTGCTCATTAGAGTGGTATACCTCTATTTTTTTATTTCGAAATCAAAAAAAAATTTAGAGGTCGCTCAAAGCGCTCAAAGTTTTCCATGTATTTTATATGAAAAGAAAAAACATTTTTATTAGAAATGGAATAGAATTATTGATAATCAATAATTTTCGATCGGAAAACTCTGGTTCTTTTCAGAAGACTTCCAATAATAACACCCAATTGTTTATTTAACCATTTTTCAATAGCAACAATTTTTTAAGGGTCCCCATTTTTTTGGGGTTTATGGAGGGACTTATAAAATATAGTTAATATTAAAAAATGGTTAAATAAACAATTGGGTATTATTATTGGAAGTCTCTTGTAGAAAAATATAGCTATACCATTTCTACGAAATTTTTTTCCCCATATAAAATACATGGAAAACTTTGAGCAACCTCTAAATATTTTTTCATCTCGAAATAAAAAAGGGGTATATTTTTTCGGTATGGAACAATCCTAGGGGTGAGAGCATTAAAATTTCGGCTTTAACTTTTTTTAGGACCGTCCTAATGTACATACATAAGTATCTTAGGCATTTACAGGCGGATCTTAAGGACCTATTTTTCTCTTAAGGCCATCAAACTCAAGTACTTCGTTTAAGTTTTGTTCCCACGACAATCGGGTCTACGTAACCGGAACGACCCAGATTTATATCTGGCCAGGGACTGTCACTCCAGCAACACTCCCCAAAAACTCTTTGGGGAATTTATATGCAACCTCGTTCCAGTACTTACCCATCAGATCTAAGGGCTTATGTACCTAACGTACCACCCTAAAGTCGATAACCCAAATCTCATCAAAATTCATTAAATGGAAAGTTTAATTTTTTTTTTCAAAATTTTCTTGCTGCAAAAATACATTGGACTCAGGGGTGTAAGATTTTTTTTGTTTGCTGGTAAGGTGGCACGATCTAATGTACGCAGATATACCTGAATAATGTAAGAGTTGTTTTCACGCTTTTTTTGTGCAAGCTTACAATAATAACAAAAGTATTAATTATTTAAGTAATCGTGATGTAATCAATTAGTAGAATATGTATTTCCATGCCAGTTCGTCTAGCGGTTAGCCACAACTTTAAATCATTCGAGGTTACAGTCCGCATTCATATTGCCTTCATTAATATAAATTATGATAAACAATCATGTGTTTATAGTACGATAGTCGTATTTATGCCTACATGTAGCTACTTTCATTTGTTGAAAATAACAGGTAATGAGCTAATTGCTTTCATAGACGTATAAATTATGATATTTGCTTTCTACTTTTATGAGGTATTCGGCCGGCTTAATCAAGAATATTTAGTAGTCTTATAAATAATCTGCAGTAGACGATAACATATAGTACATACACAGGTATGAGGCACCAAAAAAAAAATAATTTTTTTCAGCTTTATTTAAGTAATTAATGAAACAAAAGACTCAATTGGAAGTCACATCTGACAAAGGTTACCAATTAGAATATAGAGCTTGGGCATCAGAGGAGCAATGCAAACCTGTGCAAGAGAGGTCTTACAGAATACAAAAAGTGTAGCAGGAAGTATAGCTACCACGAAGAAACTGTGGAGCATATAATTTGCGAGTGCCCAACATTCAGCAGGCCAAGTTTTACGTTACTCAGCAGGGTCTGCAGCCAGAAATCGACAAAGGATCAAAGTGTTCACTAAAATTCGCTAAAACTTTTTAAAAATTATGCACATTGCAGACTGGTTTCAGGCCAAAAAGATTAAAAATTTAAATCCTTCTATTTTTCAAGGTTGTTTTAGAGGTCAAGGTAATTCTTCTATCCAACGAGAGTTTTTTTCCCCGAATTCTCCATTTCATAGCTACAAAAAAGAGCGTTACATTTATTTCGCTATTACATCTCGTTCTAGAGATATTAGATTTTGTCTCCTTTTTTTAAATAGAACAATGTGCGTCGTACACAGAGATATTTTCAATTGGGCCATATTCCTGTTGCATATACAGTCATGTGAAAAATAATAGGGACACGACATTTTGACCAGTTTTGGTTATTTTTCTTTTCTTTGTTTAATTTTTATTATTTTTTACAAAAAATACAGTTTATTATCTAACAGAAAGCGCATATGTCCACTTTTAAAACTTTGTATTTAACTTTGTTTATTTTCTTCCGTCAGCAAAAAAGCTATCAAAAATCAACGCGAACTCTCAGCCATTTGAAACTTGTACTGCATGTTTTTCTCCAAACTCTTAATAAAAATTTTGTTGTTGTTGTAAAATTTTGTTGATTTTTTTTCTACAAAGTCTGAAATTTGGAATTATATGGTTTTTGTTAGATAATGAACTGTATTTTTATGAAAAAAATAATAATAAGCATCAAACAAACAAAAGAAAAATATCCAACACTGGTCAAAATGTCGTGAATCTATTATTTTGTACATGAATACATGTATGAGGAGTTGGTAGATACATATCAATAGAGTAGACACTGCGATCAGTAGTGAGGAGTAATGCTATAGCGATTCTTTTTTTAACAGTTAAAGTGGGCCAAATATCTCTTAAAGTCCGAAATAAAAGTCCTTCCGGTTAATAAACAAACCGCTTATCCAATTTAAACAAATTTGGTATCAAATGAAAGAGGACGGAAATAGCTTTTAAACTGAAATAAGTAACGAACGAAGGTTACCACCTCTATTTATAATTTTTTTATAATTTAATCCAAAAGAAATGCATATACCTGACCCAAGGTTTGTTCTATGGTAATTAAAAAATTTTTTTTTATTGAAATATTTTTCAATAGGTGGCTTTCCGCGTTTAGATATCTCAGTTTTAAAGCTATTTTAGTCCTCTTTCATTTGATACCAAACTTTTTTTATTTTAATATGCGGTTTGTTTATTATTAGGAAAGGACTTTTATTTCGGCCTTAAAAAATATTTGACCAAGTTTAACTGATAAAATAAATAAGTGTTAGTTTTGCACCCTGCCATTTTTTAAATCTTTCATTTCAATTTATTTTCTTACTTATATTTAATTTTTTTTTGTGTTTAATTTAATTTAATTTTATTTTATTTTATTTATTTCCTTATCACAACTTCTAAATTTTCATTGCATTTCTCTCACTTTCGCCTTTCCATGCGCATTACCTACTTTTTTCCACTTCTCCTCCACCGCACATTCAGTTCAATCTTAAATCTTTTTCACGCGAAATGTCAGAGTTATTATGCCTTCAAATATTTAGTTTTTTTGCCTACTATCACTTAGTGTTATTTGTATTATTATTATTGTTACTATTTGAATGCTTCCTTTTCGGCTAATTTATTTAATAAAAGTTTCGTGTTTGCCAATTGTTGCCGCTGTGGCTGTAGCAGTTACTTTTCTTCACCTTCAAATATAACTAAGAGGCATTTGCGTGTTTGTTCTTCACATTGAAGTTTCTTTTACTTTTTTATTAATTCAATTAGTTACGTGTGAATTATTATTTGACGCGTCTGCATCTGCTGGTCTAATGATTACTTAGTTGGATGTGAGTTGTGCTCATGTGTCCGTCTGTCGTGTCTGTTTCGCACATTTTTTACCGCAGACAAATAACTAATCGCATAACGGGCAAGAAACATTCAATGGAAAGTAGGGAGAGGGTGGTGGAGCATGCATGCCGCTCGAGTATGCCAGTAATGAAATCATTTAGTTGCTGTGATTATTTTTACCTTCTGCATTTAGTAAGCAGCGTAACCAAGCCTGTTTTTTTCAACGTTTTTCTTCTTTCAGCTCATTTTTTATCTGCTTCCGAAAAAATCTGTGTTAGTAGCAATTTTCTTCGAGAGTTTGCAAACACATATGGCATGACTACCATCTTTTAAAATAATAAAATGTATGTAGATATGTACGTAAGAAAGGCATATGATTAAAAATTTCTAGCAATTTTCATTACTTTCATTTCGGTTTTGTTTGTAGTCTTAAGTGTCTGCTATATTTTACAGCTAACTTCTAAATTATTTGTTTTCTCAATTTTACCAATTTTTGGAATTGGTGATTCTAAGTTGATATGTTGTTCTATCTCTGCTTGGTAATCGGCTTTATTTACAGAAGAGCCGACTCATCAAATGACCAATAGTCCCAAGTTCGCAAAAAAAAGTTTTATTTAATTTTTTTTTTAACATGTTTGGAATTGTTTTTCAAACCTTAAACACCTTAATCATGGCAACCATGATGCTCTTAGCTAAGCACCTTTCTTAAGCTTAGCATCCTGCTCTCAAGAAAAGCAAAATCTCCATATCTCCATATTAAAATGACGTACAAGAAATGGCTAAGAAATTTTCTTGAGTCAAATTTCCTTAAGGCAGTACGCAGTTCTTAAGAAATTTGCTACGCTTTCTACTACGGTTTTCTAAAAATTTTTTGGGAAAAAAAGCACAAGGCAACCCAGGTTTGCAACAGAAATCTATGCCCGTTCCATTATTCCTTGAGGAAAGAGTGAGGCAACAGGCTGTGAAGTATCAAAAACGTCAAAATTCCTTGGACACACACACGAAATAATTACAATATTTTCTTGTCCGTTTTCTTGAGAGCTGCATACAGGCCATAAATAAGGCAGTACGCAGTTCTCAAGAAATTTGCTACGCTTCCTACTGCGGTATTCTAAATGTTTTTGTGAAAAAGAGCACAAGACAACCCATGCTTGCAACTGAAATATATGCCCGTTCCATTATTTCGTGAGGAAAGAGTGAGACAACAGGCGGCAAAATATCAGATGTCAATATTCCTTGGAATTTCGGGTTAGATTAGGTTAGATTTGAGTGGCTGCCGATGATAAAGCCGGCGCATGTAGACCTGTGATTTTGTTCTGTTGTGATACCAGAGAATCTGGACCACTCATAATCAAACCAGAGTCCCCGAATCAGACCATTTGCTAAGTCAATCAAATACTCGAAAAATTTTTAATCTATAAATGCTGCTCTATCTAATTCGAGAAGGCACAGACGCTATCTTCTCCAAAATCAGATTAAAGATATCACACGAAAGGGAGTCACCTTATCTGAAACCTCGTTTGGTATCAAACGGCTCTCGGAGAGGCCATTTCCAATTCACTCAAAGTGCATCCTACATTACCTGTTGCCACGTGCCTCACTGTTGTCTCGCTCTTTTGGGGTAGCTTGAGAAGACGACTATTCGCCCTTTCAAAGGAGTTTCCTGCGATGCTTTTTAAGGCCAAAATTATTTACACTGTCAATATATCCAGCAATTTAGCCATGTATTTTTGTAGGAATTTCGTAACAAACTTTACACGTTACAAGAGTGCACAGAATATGTATTTCTTCTTAAATTGAAATAAAATTTCAGAATAAGGCCTTACACATCTGAACAAAAAATAGTATATTTTCCGAATGAAAAAATGGTAGCAGGTCTTGCTCTCTTGTACGATAGAACGACATTTTTGTACTTGCCGCCAAGATTTTTTCTTTTAATCTAGAAGCCTGCAGACTGTTTTGGTAATTTTACATCCCTTATTAAATCATTTAATTCCTCTTAGGTGAAAAGTTTTCGGATTGTGGACGTTATTCCTTCGGAATCACCGTCACTACTCACTTCATTGAAGATTTCTTCGTATGGTGGGCCCGCCATTGAGCAAATTGTTGGAATAGGCACTTCACCTGAATGTGGTTCTTCTAGCCGATTCAAAGTGTGGATAAATGATTTTTTTGATGATTTTTTCTACTAATGTAATCGGTATAAGGTCCTAGGCTGGAAAATATGTAATAGCAGCTGCTCTGCACGAAAATAAATTGATGTATGTATGCCACCCTTTTATTATTGTTACTAAAACATAAATGAAACAGTCTGTAATAAAAGCATATGAAGAGGAATTCCTAGAAGAATAATTATTAAACACACAAATAAAGTTAATCGAGTGAAATTTTTTTATATTAAACAAGTAAGAAAGTCTAAGTTCGGGCGGAGCCGAACATTAAATACCCGGCGCAAATATTAAATAAATGTTTTTTCACCTTTCCGAAAATTACCGCTAGATGGTTAGCCGGGGTGTATCAATTTTGAGTAAATTAGCGTCCTTAAATTTCGAAATATTGCAGTTTCAAGCATTTCTGAAATTCACCGTTATATGAAAAGCGGCCGGAATTTTAGTCCGATTTCAATAATTTTCAACGTTTTGCTTTTATGTGGCAAGCACAATAAAAATACCGAGTTTGGTACAAATTGGTTGAACGGTTACTGATATATATATATATGTGATCATAAGCGGGCGGTGCCACGCCCGTTTTCCAAAATTTTATCATAAGCGTATTTCTTGGTAAAGGATTGTTGCAAGCATCAATTTTGAATAAATTAGCTTTAATATTTACTGATTTATCGAAGATTTCGTATTTCTCCAAATTACTGTTATATGGGATGTGGGCGTGGTTATTGTCCGATTTTAAAAATTTTCGGCCATTTGGTATCCTGTACCAAGGCCAATAACTGTGCCAAGTTTGGAAGAAATCGGTGCAGCGGTTGCCAAGATATACACATGTAACAATAAGTGGGCGTGGCTACGCCCATTTTTCAAAAATTTATAATATTCTTATTTTTCGTCTAAAAATTATTGTAAATATCAATTTTGAGTGAATAATCTTCAGTAGTTACTAAAATATCGCAGTTTTCGTATTTCTGAAAATTACCGTTATATGGGCGGTAGGCGTGGTTATTGTCCGATTTTTCCCATTTTCAATACCATCCGTCCTACGACCGAAAGAAGTACACGTACCAAGTTTCGTTAAGATATATTAATTTTTACTCGAGTTATCGTGTGCACAGACGGACGGACAGACAGTCACCGCTTAATCGATTTCTGTTTTCATTCTGATCATTTATGTATACATTTGTCTATATCTATCTCGATTCGTTTTGCCTGTTACAAACAACCGTTATGTGAACAAAGTTATAATACCCTTGTGCACAAGTGCGCTCGGGTATAAAAACAGTACCATCCTAATGCAAACAAATCATGTTTATGGAAAACTCAACAGCTGGTTTAAAGCCAACAAAAGCCGAGAGAAAAACCTAAAACAACAACCATAGCTTCTACCACAGAAAAATATAAAAATATTATGGGTAAAACTTACATACATACATACATATGTAGTGCGTAGCAGGCAAATCGAGCAGATTTGCAAATTTGCAAACAAAATTGATGACCCAATGCAAAATTTCAGAAAATACTTTAAAGCGTATACAACAAACACAACACTACAGTGATAATAATAACAATAATAAGGCGGTAAATAGAGGAGGAGCAGCGGTGATGTGACTGAGGCTGACGAGTGAAATGTAACGAATGGAGTGAAATAAATTGAGCAAATGTGTGAATGCATAAACTTAGTGTGTACGGCTACAGGGTGTTTCAATGTGAAGCGATTATTGCAGTTAATTGAACAGAAAATACATATAACCATATTACTAGATTATTCGATAATCAGGCAGATGTTAATGCCTACAATATTTATTTAGTTGTTTAAAAAGACTTCTGTACACATTTATACTATATGAGTGTGGTGAGACAGTACTCTGTGCCATCATCGATATTGAGGGGCGTTTGTCATGTTGGTGTCGACCGCGCGCTTGAAAAACATAATTAGGGTATTCACAGTTTACTTTTGAAGTTAAAAGGTGGCAACTTTAACAAGATAACACACTCGAACTGTGAGCAACCCTTCACACATGTGTTTCCAATTGTCAATAAAACAAATATAGTCAGATATATATTTGAAAATCTTTCAAATTGCGCCTACCTTGTATTTTTCTGCTTCACTTTCCCTTTTTCCTTAGCGCGAATAATTAGCTGATCGGAGATGCCAGTTTAACACAAAACAAAAACATGAGACAAAGTCGAGTAATTTTGCCCAAAAGTGTTATCTCTAATTAGTATGGGAACCAACAACGAACAAAGTTACCACATGGTAAAATGTTTTAAAGTTACCAGGTGGCAAAATTAACACAGTAGATAATATAGAACTGTGAGCACCCTAAATGTGCAGGCAATTATCCGCAAGTGGATAACTAGGCTACCTAACACAAGAATAGTTGAAACCGGCATCGGGGACAGCGTAGTATAGCTACAAACTGCAAAAGGTTGCCCGCTGGGAGAAGTGTTATCCCCTCTCCTGTGGAGTTTAGTTATGGACGAACTCAATCTGTAGGACCGACGTCTCCCAAACTCCCTACGGCATTGGGGCAGGCATTTACGGACCAAGGCTTAAGCCCTGGGTACCCATTGGAGCATACCCGAGTATCATTCAGGCGGAGATCTATGCAATTAGTCTGTGTGCAGAGATTAACTGACGTAGAAATTACCGTAGTGAGAAAATTCTGATATTGAGTGATAGCCAGGCGCCACTCAAGGCCCTCTATAATTTGAGCCCAAGTACTCCTTGATTCTTGAGTGCATTGATAGTCTTAACGTCCTGGTGGAGCACAATGTTATCCCACTATTTTGGATCTGAGCCCTTCCTTGTGATCAGACCTAGCACAATCAAATAAGAGCTCAGGAAGTAGAGGAACAGACTCAGAGATCAAGACCGGGATAATACCGCCGGTCCTCGCCAGGTTAAATGCTTACTGGGAGGCTAAAATCGTTCAAGGTACAGGAAAATCATAAACCTCCCCAAAGAGGGATTAAGGATAATAACAGGTTTTCTGACGGGTCACTGCAGACTAAGAGGTCACCCGCACCAGCAAGGAATCTGGTCGAACGACCTACGGCGATATGTTCATCGTTATTTTTCGATACTTATTTTTATTTATATTAGTCGATTTAACTATAGATTGTTAGCTATAACCCTTGCGACATTTTTATTGCCACATTTACCCAGTTTTTTATATGCATCACTGCTCTGGGAGATAATGAAACTGGCGAGTGCGCTGGGATAGGGTCTGCTAGGAACCAAATCTAAGCATATTAGCTTCTCTGAGATTCCAGTTTTCACAAGTTGAGGTGGAAGTGAGCAGTTCTAACAGCAGCAGCAACCAACTAATCTGCACACAAGCATTTCAACGCGTACACTCTAGCCATTGCTCAATGAACGAAAAACAAAGAGCTTACAGAGACTCCTGAACCAAAATGCGGGTTCTTAGAGAAATAAAATAATAACAATAAGGCACTGGACTATTGTATATTCGTACAACACATTTCGAGCATCGCAAACCGATCTCTGTAGAAGCTATTAAAATGAGGAATAGCTATTATCTCTTAAGCGTACAACACACAATATTTTCAACTTTTCAAAGAATCTTGCGTTCAAGCTAACAGGTGCCCCATTGCAACGCCATTTTGTGACACCCTGTGTGTGGGCACCTTGTTCAAAATTTCCATATACATATGTGTGCACCCATAAATCATTTAATTTAAACTGCGACCGACCGAGGTGTGGCTATTGGCCAAACAGAACATTTCCACTTGATCAGTGACCAGTAATCAGTGGTGCCTTGTAAGGATGTCAGTGTGTCAAGGAATCTAACATGCACCAGAAAATGCAATTACAGTCGCAAAAAATCACATACCAACACTTACAAACCTGCATACATAGAATATATGAAACCATCTATTTACTACAGAGCATAGAAGCTTTTTCAATTGATATCCAAACGCTTCGGTTTATCGGTGAAATTTCGTTAGAATGACGGCATTAAATGGTAAGCTCGCAAACTGGTAAAACGGGTTAAGCTGCGTTGCGTGCACAGGAAAAGAGAAACCAACTAACGCAGCAGCCAATCATGTATACATACATTTGTACATACGTATGTACGAAGATCTAGGCTCATGCATATGCCACCACTAATCAACTAATAAACAAACCAGTTGAGCGGAAAACCATGTGGCTAACCGCACAGTTCGTTCAGCCAGCATTAGGACACATACGAGTACAGGTGTCGGATTAAACTAACAACGAACGAAACCGGACATTGGAATTGTTGTTGTAAAAAGTAAATCCTATTTTGCTTGCTTATTTTCTGTTTGGAAATGACTGACTAAGCTTTGCAAGCTGCCAATTTTGCTCATAAAATTGCCGCTGGTACCGTTGCATGCGTAGAAAAGGAAATTTCTGAAAGTTGAGTTTCATGTACAAAGAAGGCATGCCAACACGCGTTAGGTAGTACTAGATTGTAAATTATGTTCTTGTAGCAAACTGAAATCATCTGAGGCTTTTGATATGAAGAAGAACTGGTTAGAGAGCTGATAGTGAAGTAGAAAGTTTAAGAAGATAAAATTATTGAATGCTGGATCTGTGGACATTTGATAAAAGTAACTTTGTCAATATCCATTTTTGTTGCATAAAGTGCTCAACGATTTTGTAATTTATTGGATTACTATGCAGAATTACTGTCGGAAAATGCAGCCTACACGACGAAACGTCCGATAATGGACTGAGGCTGATCGACTTCGCCGGAGGTGGAAATATGGTAGTATGCGGTACTAGTTTCCAGCATAAAAACATCCATCAATCTTCATGGCTGTCTCTACCCAAATAAATTAGGTAGTGATACACGGAAGGCACGCTTACAGTGTTTTAGATGTACATACGTACCGAGCGCTAAACATCGACTTAGACACCTACCTTATTGTAGCCAAGATAAGCATCCACCTCTGCGCAGCAAGCACTTTGCGTCCAACAATGCAAAGAAAACTCAACGTCGAAAAGCTGCAAGCACAACAGCTTGTCAGGTTATTCGCCACTTGACTCTCATAACTGCTCTTTGAGAACACTCTTCAACAAATCGACATATGCGAGAAATGAAACATTTCCTGCCGATGTAGTCCGATTTCAGCGAGCCAGAAAGAACAACTGTTACGCTTTGGCGATGGCGAATACCGCAGACGAATTAAAATACAGCGGCTACGCTGACTTGGTCATTACGTACGAATGGACAGAAATTCTCCAGCTCTGAAATTATTCGAGATGCTGGTAAGAGAGGAAGAGGAAGGCCTCCTGTAACAGGTGGAGGACTTGGCTTCAGTTGGCATTTCAAATTGGCGGCAGTTGGTACAGAAGAGAAACGACTGGCGTGCTCTTTTGGACTCGGCCGAAATCGATTAGGTCGTTACAATGACAATGAAGAGTTCTTACAATAGTGAAAGGATTTTATCTGTAAGAATTGTGCTTCTGAGTAAATATATTCGCAATAGGGCCATTGTTTCATACGCTGTATGGCAAACGGCACCGTCCTGCTAAAACCAAATGTCTTCTTATTCAGGTTTGTTATCATGTCACGATAGTATTCATCATTCACTGTAACATGTTGTAACATGAATGATTCACACTTTGTTCCACAGTAGCCGAACGACCTGTACGAAGCCGCATGGATATTGTCACTTTTCGCACCGACCGACAGTTTCTTAGAATTTCTGCAATAAACGGCTGAATGTTTACTCAGATGACCGGTTATGTTGGCTGAAAACAATCAGGTAATGCGCGAAATGCACGATTTTCATAAAACGTTTGGATCGGTTTTAGGGTACGTTCACACAGAAAGCAGAGCCGAGCCGAGCTGAGTGAGGTTTTCAAATTGCTGTAGCTATATGAAAATGTTCATACAGCAAGCTTTTTCAGAAGCGTTTTGGAGTTGAAAGCAAAACAGTTTTTGAGTTTTAATTTTCTATTTAATGTTTCAGCTTCATGACGCTTCTGCAAACAAGATATGTATATATTCAAATAAAAACGAATTTTACAACTAATCTTTTGAATAAAATTGAGCAAATATTTTTGCCACTTTTCATTGACGGGAAGTTTCGTGGTATCTTTGCAGCCGAGTCCATGAGAAAAGCTCCGCTTAGGTTGGTTCAGTGTGAACAACAGCGGCTTTCTGTGTGAACGCACCCTTACGCGTTGTTCAACTGAGTATCGCTCCATGAATAAGTTTGCCAAAGCCTGTAGTGCCAATTGTCTGAAAACCAATTTTTAAAAACATTCACCAATCACAAATAATTGCTGTGAAAGATCTGCATCACCATATGCATGCATTCATATGTTTCTATTTAATAGTTGTTCCCAAAAATATTCAGATAAAATAACTTACCCTTGTTAGCTGCAGTTTTTGGCCAGCACCTACATGTGTATGTATATATGTAAATATGTATATAAAAACATCCACTATTTTATCTTATTTTGCCTGCAATTGTTCACTTATTTACACTGATGTTTCCTGCACTAAAGTAAATACACAATAAAACACATTCCAACAATAAATTATTGTTATTATATTTTTTATTCATTAATTAAATACACAGCGGAATGTTTCCTTGTTGTAGCATTTTTTTTCATTTTTAATTTTTTTTTTATTATTTTTTAAATAACACGCGCGCATACAGCTCAGCGCGAACATAAAATGGTGCATAGATATACATATATAAAAGAAAAATACATCAAATTGAGCACTATGAACTGACATGAACAGCAAAATAACAACAAAGAACACTCAAATAGGTACATACAATATGTATGTATGTAGTATGTATACTAAAATATAAAATATAACACCTGTTCGCTGACAAAGGAACGCAACAGTGGTTGCAATCAATGGTTTGCTTGGCTGATGGCTCTGCCTACCAAACAGTGTTGCCACAGACAATTTTTTTTTGCTACCAAAACCTACCAAAAATTTTTTTGAGTTTTTAATGTGTTTATTCAATTTCAAGTTTACTAGTAATGCAGATAACTTAAATTTAGTAAAACTAAGACACAGCTAGTACAATAAATACAAATTAACTGCGTATAACAATTCATTTTACTGTACAGACTTATGTGACCTAAGAAGATCTATTGTGCTAAACCCTAATTGTAATTAGTCCAACCTTAGGCTATTCAAAAATCTTAGCACTTTGGACGTTGACATATTCAAAATTTTAAATGGAGAAGACAATCGTTCTCCAAAGTGTACCAGTCTACGATTCGTGCTTCGTGGGCAGGCGCAACGAAAATGCTCTAGGATTTCCTCCACCAGGCCACAAAACCTACAGTCCGTCTCTACAGAAAGCCCCATTTGATTCAAATAGTCCTTAACTTACAGTGTGCTGTCACGTAGCCAGTAAGAGTTCTAAGTTCAAGAAGTCTCTCGGAATTCCTCCTGGGAGGAGTTATGAATCTCTTTGACTGTGTTGTTATCTTTGCCTTCCACCGGTGGGCAGCAATCTGAGATTTTTCCCAGCTCCCAAGTATGGGTGCATTCCAAAACGTCAAAATACAAAGCATCAGTCTTTTTTATTTCTAAACTTCAATAGATTTTAATTTCAATAGATTTTAATTTTCTACTAGGTTGCGCAAGTTAGAGATAAGAGAGACTGATGCTTTGTATTTTGACGTTTTGGAATGTACCCTATTTCTGCATCGTTTCCTTTCGATTTACCACAGAAGGGCTCGGGATCATGCCAGCGGATTTCGGCTCACTCTTTGCGAGACAGTCAGGCTTTTCGTTGCCTTCAAACCCTTCACGTCCCGCAACCCACCATATCGTTACGCTATAATGGGCCCCTAGCTGGTTCAAGAGTTCATCACAAGCCTTGATGCCGTTTTAAAATAGGCTAAGGCCTATAACACTGCCTGACTATCCGACAAAATATGTATTCTGACCCCATTTGTCCTTCTACGAAGACATTCGCGAACACATACTGCGATTGCAAAGACCTTCCCCTGCAATATGGCTGGGTACGAGCCCATTGGCAGACTTTTCTGGAATCTTGGTCTAAGTTCGACATTCAATGTGAATGTCTGGAGATACATATTTTCTATTTTTTTTTGCAAATAAATATGACCCATTGTCACGGAACCTACTAAAATCCAATCTAGCCCACCAACCTACCAAATGGAAAAAAACCAACCGGTTTTGGTAGGAAAAGCCCATGTGTAGCAACACTGCTATCAAATGATGTTGGCATGAAACTTTCGCATGTTGTGCCTGCGCATTTGTGTGTATATATTGTGCCCAATCCACAAGAAAGGCGACCCCGCCATTCTCGCCAACTACCGCGGGATCAGCCTTCTAAGCATAGATTACAGGGTCTTATCGAGCGTATTGTGTGAAAGACTGAAGCCCACCGTCAATGAACTGATTGGACCTTATCAGTGTGGCTTTAGGCCTGGAAAATCCAACATATCTTGGAAAAGACCCGCGAGAAAAGAATCGACACTCACCACCTATTTGTAGACTTTAAAACCGCTTTCGACAGCACTAAAAGGAGTTGCCTATACGCCGCTATGTCTGAATTTGGCATTCCCGCCAAACTGATACGACTGTGTAAAATGACGTTGAGCAATACCAACAGCTCCGTCAGAATTGGAAAAGCCCTCTCCGAGCCGTTCGCCACCAAACGGGGCTTCAGACAGGGCGACTCTCTTTCATGTGACTTCTTTAATCTGATGTTGGAGAAGATAATAAAAGCTGCAGAACTGAACCGCTCAGAAACAATTTACTACAAGAGCGTGCTATTGCTGGCTTATGCCGATGACATCGATATCATGGGTATCAAAAACCGCGAAGTATGTTCTGCCTTTTCCAAGTTGGATAAGGAAGCAAAGCGAATGGGTCTGGTGGCAAACGAGGACAAGGCGAAGTATCTCCTGTCATCAAACAAACAGTCAGCACATTCGCGCCTTGGCACCCGCGTCACTGTTGACAGTTATAATTTCGAGAAAGTAGAGAATTTCGTTTACTTGGGAACCAGTAATAACACCGATAATAATGTCAGCATGGACAATGACAACACCCGAAGAAGCGGCTCTTGGAGAAAAAAAAGAAGATTTACAGGCCTTTACGTGTTGGCGACGGCGAGTACCGCAGACCATGGAACGATGAGCTGTATGAGCTTTATAACGACATGGACATAGTGCAGCGAATTAAAATACAGCGGCTCCGCTGGTTTCGTCGTGTCGTTCGAATGGAAACCAACGCTCCATCTCTGAAAGTATTCAACTCGGAACCCGCTGGTGGTAGCAGAGGAACAGGAAGGCCCCCACTGAGATGGAAAGAACAGGTGGAGAAGGACTTGGCTTCACTTGGCATTTCCAATTGGCGCCAGTTGGCATAGAAAAGAAACGACTGGCGTGCTTTGTTGAACTCGGCCAAAATCGCTTAGGCGGTTACAGCGCCAAATAAGAAGATTGTATAGAAAGCTGAGAGTGAGAAAAATAAAAGCAGCAGCAAAAGACTGTGCGTGTTTTATTGTGTTGTTGTTTGTATTTGCACAGCTGGTCGTGCTATATACATATAAGTATATGTACATAGTAGTTTGCTTTTACTTGAATTCTAAACGGACTATGCGCTTGAATGCTCAACGGCGCTAACACCAACTTCATTACGGCCGGTTTACATACAACTTTGGCGTTGCGTTGGCGCTGGCGTCAATTTGACGCGTTTCTCAATGCCCAAGGATAGTACGTGACCACGAACGAACGACACAAGACCACGCAAGAAAAAGAGAGTGAAAAAATAAGATTTTTCGAGCGGGTTCTTCGCCATCTTGTTTCACTGGAAAACGAACGAAAAGTTAACAAAACAAAGAAAACAACGAAACCCAAAACTAACCAAAATTATTGTCAGCCAATTTAAATGCTTGTTGTAAATAAAATCTCAGCTGATGAACCCGCTTTCACAAACTTTTTTCTCAAAACCAGTTACAAATACAACGTCGTGTTCTTGCGTGATTTAGTATTTTTGGTTCATGGTACGCTACTACATTTGTTGAAAAGATTCTAAAACGTTGATTTATTTCGGACTTACTTCAGTGTTTCCTAGATGAGATTTTATACGCAAAATAGCCTCATCACTGCATTCGTATATTTAAAACACAAAAATTCTGTAACAGCATTTAAGAAACTTTATTAAAACGTGAACTCTCGGTGAAAGGAAAGCTTGTTCAATGCAGCATACTTTGAGTTGCTGTACAAATTTTAATAAAAAAAAACATCGCAGCTGTAGGCACAGGGTCCGTGATCAGAAGAACAACAAGGGAAACCCCGCAAGGAGGGGTCTTATCACCCCTGCTGTGAATCTTGGTGCTAAATGAAGTGTTAGAAAGCTTTACAGTTGGGAGAAAGAAGATAGTTGCCTATGCTGCTGACTTGGCTACACTAATTTCCGGAGAATTCTTGCCAACAATTATTAAGCTAATGGAATCGGCACTGGGCAGTGTTTCCAATTGGGAAAAACAAAATGGGCTAGGAGTTCACCCTTCTAAACGAACTTATCTTGTTCAAAAGGAAAGCATAAATTCCGGGATTCCCCTTACCAAAGCTGTATGGGACTAGTCTGAACCTCTCCTCCGAGGCGAAATACTTAGGTATTATCCAAGACTGCAAACTTACGCAGAGGCGCAACATAGAGAGTACTATACCCGTAAAAGATCTTTCGAGAAAAACTGGGGGCTGTCACCGCAAATCATTCACGATATGTACACCATAGTCATCAGACCGCTTTTAACCTATGGAGCGCTGATCTGGTGGAAAGCACCGGATAAAAGCAGCAATCAGAGAATAATTAGAAGAGTTCAGAGACTCGCAATCCTGAGTATATTAGCCGCCGTGACAATCGCACCATAAGAAGGGCTGAACATGATCTTTTACTTGAAGCGACCACATACGCCACTATATTCGTTGACAGCCAGGCAGCATTGTGGTGGTGTGTGGTAAAGTCGAAAGCAGTTCGGAAATGTCAAAACCTCTCTCTGCTGGGTTCCTGGACATAGCAATATAAAAGGGAAATAGCTGATGAGATGGCTAGACCCGGCCCGGAAATGCAAATAAGGGAAGCGGATAACTCCTTAGTGCCACCGTTTTATTTTCTGCTACGGTGGATTGAAAAATATACCATAGCTGTAACTAATGACCCATGGATCAATCAGGACGGCTGTGAAATCTCCAGATCCTTGTTTCCGAGACTCAATAAGAGTCGCACTGAAAAACTATTGACACTAAACAAATTTGTATTAAGGGCTATTATCGGTGGCGTGACATGACACTGCGCTATAGCACCAATACTCCACCGATGGCGTATACCAACGAGATCCTCTGCCGAAGGAATGGAAACAATTTTCGGGCTAATTATCCTGCTTCTAACGCTGAAGATTATTATCGAAAGGAAATATTTATACCGCTATTGGATAATATTTTGCTCGATCTCTGAGAAAGATTGCCGAAAGAGACATTAAACATTTTTGATTTGAACTTATTACCGAAGGCCGCCTACGCAGAAAGGTGCTCTCTACAAAAGGTGTTCAGCCCCTCTTTTTCGGCAACAGAGAAAGGAGTAGTTAGGGTTATAATCCTTTTGGAAAAAATCCAAATTTCCTCTATTTTCAAACAGCCCCCAAGGGGTCTTTATGGGGGTGAGGGGAGGAAGGGATGACTTTTCATAAAGCGCCGGCAATCCTCTTTCGTTTAAGGTGGGTTTGGGGGAGCACACCCCCTCCCCCTCCTCCCCCACCCGAAAATCGTTGTGCAAATACACAAACATTTCCCAAAATTTGCAAAAAACTACCACACGGCGATTTTGATTTTTAATGTTATTAGGCTCTTATTTATCCAAATTTTCAGATAATAAGAAAAAATATACAATTTGTACTTGTTGTTGTAGACGTTTTTTTTTTAATGTATGGCTTACTATTATAAAATCACATAACGCTGTATGCAAGTGGACTACTCAACTGGTTGGCATTGGACTTTTTTTTTAGGAATGTGTTTCTAATTTTAATGCTAAATGGGAAGATTAAAAATGGCACCTTTTTTTGGCACTTTTATTTTTCTACTCGGCACATTTTGGCACTTAAGTACAGCTGGCAGCCCTGTCAACCGTGCTGCTGCGCAGTCGACTAAAGCAGCGCGCAGTTTTGTTTGCTATTTAATTACCTGTTTGTTTGATATGCACTATGCACTATATTTCTTACTTGCACTGTGTAATATGTAATGCATGTAGTTTTAGACTTTGTAGTTAACTTATTTTGATTCAATTACAATCTTTGCATTTGTTTTTCACATTCATTTAGAGCACACACATTTATGTAAATATGTAATCACAAATGTACCACCTACTGGTCCAAACCGGGCCAAAAGCAATAACGCTATTAGCGAACAGCTAATAGGCCAACACAACACGACTTGCTTACTCACAAACACGACCGATGCGTCCGTTTCATTCTCTAACTACCAAACTTGATTCACTTTTATATTTTATTAGCTTTCTTTTTGACGCTTTGGTTTTTTCTTTGCAGCTAATGCATTCACTTTAGCATTTTTCACAGAAAAATCATTGCTTTTACACACAATATGTAGTAAGTTTATAAATTGTTTGGAGCAAGCGGAGATATATACTATTTTAATTTATATGTTGATATTTTAACACACAATTTCACAAATAAAACAGCACAAAGCGAGCACAAAACACGCCAATGGGAGAAAAGTTAATTGAATGAGGCAAGTTGAATAAATGCATTCTGTGAAGTTGTCGAAAAGATACTCGCAGCAGCGACGGCGATTGCGCCGATTACGAGATAAATTCGCCGTAGTGATCGTTTTGACAGCTGATTGTAGGTCGCAGAGTTGTATTTTACGGCAGTTTTTGCCATTAGTGGTATACACGGGCTGTGGTAAAGGGAGTATTTATTTAAAATGTCAAAAAATTAATGAAAAATCGAGGTCCACGCTTGAGAGTACTTTTTACCACTAGGAAGACAAATCTTTTCACTATCCATTAAATTATCGGAGGCACTTCTTTACCAAAGTGCGAGAAGGAAAAAAGCGCATGTAGCATACATTTGTGAAATGCGCATCCAGGTTCATAACCACGGGTCAATGTTTTGGATACCCAATGGTGTGAAAAATTTTTGAATTGATTATGAAAAGTTGTTTCGACTTGACACTTTTCAAGAGACTCCGAAAAGATTGGCCGAAATTTGACAATACCATTTACACAACGTCATATCCGAAGTGCCAGATGATGTTTGCAATTCAAAACACTTCCGATTTGTGAAACAGCAGCTTGCGACTCAGAAACACCAAAGATATGATTATCGTGAACTGTTCGAGTTTAAAATATTTCTTGGCGGAGTTCCAAAAAATTGAATATCCTTTTGAATGCCGGGACCAATCAGACAGGCAAGTTCAAAGTTTATGTAATTAGGAACCAATTTCAATTGTTGAATAAGGTGAAGAACTCATAAAAGAGAATTGGTGTATTTTTGTATCTATATTTACGTTAAAGCGCGATATATGACAACAAAAGTAAATGAAGCTACTGCAAAAAAGGTTCGCTAACCACCATGGCATTAAAGGCCAGATGTAGTTGCTATTTCTTTATTCGACGATACCCCATGCGAACACCCGGAGCATTTTGATAAAAGTCTAATTCCACTATCCTTTGAAGTATTTCAATAATTTTAATAAACTTTATTTATCGATCCAAAATCCTTTCAACTTTATTCGAGCGATTTAGTTGCACTGGTTGAAACCTGCAAATCGCGTTCGCTATTTAAGTCTTTCATTTGTGATTCAAAGAAAATCATAACCTAAAAAATGCAAATTCGTTGAAAATTGCCAACCCCTAACAAACGTTATGGCAACAGCTGTTCGCGCCTTTTACAAATTTAAAGGCATCTTCGCTGTAAGGCTGCTGGACCCCTCACTATATGTATACCTAAATACAACTGTAGCGGATCCATTCCAATAATTCTCACCTTTAAAGACCGCCCTAATAAATATGTATGTACAAAAATGTTCCTACACGCATAGGTATTTCTCATTTATTATTAGACTAATATTACGCGCGCCGAGATTGTCACAATATTCAAAAGAATAGTAAAAGCTATAAAATATAACATCAATTTTGCCATGGTAACAAATGCAATACACTAAAAACTTCTAAATTATAAAATAGTATGATCATGAAATCACATGCAAGTATTATTAAACCTAACAATGATGAAACAATTACACAATTAAATCAGACATATGCATAAAATAATAGCAAGTTAAAGACAAAAAAAAATTAACTGAATTTAAGCCCTAATGGAAAAAGAACATACAGAAATACAAGCGCAAATTGCGAAATAGAGTAAAAAAAAACATCAGATAAAGTGCAAAAGTGTAGAAGCTTACAACAAATTTAGAGCTATAAAATGTATTCGAATGGTGATATGACAATCAATTTGTTCATTTGCAAATGAAATCGGCTAATTATTATCTATGTATGCAGCTAGGTCAGTGCATTTTGTGACGCCTCAGAATTTATTAATTTCTTCCTACAACTATTTCTCATTAGAGGCGCCACCTAGGTGGGTAACTTAATGCTGCATGGCAGTCTCGTGTCGAAATTGTTTATTCTAATTGCAGTCTGAACTTAACTAATTTACTAATATTATACTACAAACTCCTACTGGCTTTGAATATTGCGTTTAAGAACAATAATTGCGCGTTAATAAAATCTAGAAGTTTTATACTATGTAAGTGGTTAAAAATAAAATATGTATTAACCTCTTTCTGAGAATTTTTGCTAGTGTTAAAAGGCAATTGGCAGTAGTAAAGAAATTTTTTGTGTGAATCGATTGCAAACGCATAAGAGGTCAAGATGAAGCGCTAGTGTCAATATGCTTTGAAGGCGTTGAGCAGCAAACCATGCTAACTTCAAGTTGGTCAGTCGGCGAAAGTGCGATTTCGCACTGTTGACTGGCGCCCATTGAGTATGTAGAAGAGCATCCACTGGCCGGCATTTCGTTAAAACCGCTGTCAACACGATAGAATAACGCACGCGGTTCCTCGCCGGCAGTATCTTGGTGATTATCATCAATGACATACTTCTCATCCATATAAACTGCATCCTTTTGTAATTGCTGTTGATGCTTTTGCTGTTGTTCATGCTCTTTGACAATCAATTTATCCATAACGGTGATATCAATACGTGGCACATCTATTGGCGATTTTTGCAAGTTTAACTTTTCATCTTGTTGCTTGACGTCTTCTTCTAGCTCGTCGTCATCAAGCCAGTTAAGCGAAAATGATTGCGATAGATTTTTACGACTTGCTGAACGTCTTTTGCTACGCGGTGTATCCGTGGAGCTCGAAGAACTGCAATTGAAATTTTGTGCAGACAGCTGTGACACTTGCATCTCATCGTCATCGATCAATTCATGAGTGTCGTCATGTGGAAACACGTCATACTCTGTTGGTCTGGTATCGTGCGACAGTGACTGCTTTGTAGATTTAGAACTATTTACAGCCAATCGACTTACTTTTATATTAAAACTGCTGTCTATTGATTGCTGGCCAATGGCAGCTACAGTTTCAGCAGAGCAAGGATTCAGACGCAACGGTGACGAACTGCCATCTGGCGTAAAATTTTCACTTTCATTATTCCGACCATTAATGTAAGCCAGTGAAATATCACCTAACGTCGTTGCCTCGCTTTGATTTAATGCATTACAACGATAACTATCCTTCGACGAATACTGTGATTTGCTCGTTTCCTGTGGTTTAACGAGACACCGCTTACTTGTTTGTCGTACTTGCGGATGTATTGGCGACAGCTGTTCTACATCAGAGAGATCCTGTAGAAAAGTGTGTATGCGCGGTTTCATTTCACTACGATTTTTATATGGCGAATGCGGCGAGTTGGAAAGTCCATCAGAGGCTGAAATAGGTGAAAGCGAGCCGAATGAACTCTTGTCCAAAGAGTCTGAAAGTTTACCAACAATGACAAATTGACTGCCACACGAACTACCGCAATTAGAGGACGGACTGGAATTTGAATGCGTCATTTTACATTTGGCTTCTGTTGTGGGCGTTCTCCCCTCTTCGAACACTACAATATTTTTCATATCGAATAGATTTCGTCGCAGTGACACATCTTTAATATCATTAAATATAGATGCATGTGAATCAGTACTGAAGCGCATTTGCGAATCCGTCTCGCAGTTATGACGATCAGCCACAGCCAAATGTGGTTGAAAATATGGCATTAATGCTTCTTCTAAAGCGCGTGGCAACACCACGGGCAATGATAGTTCTGTTTGCGTGCCGCAGTCACGTATGCGGCGTCCCGATTTTGAAATCGGGGTGTAACTATTTAGTTCGGACAGAATGATGCGATGACTACGAAGGGGACACTCTACAGGACTTGGTACAATTTGATGCTCTTTAAAGTAAGAGCTTATCGCTGATTGTGCTTTAGCTTCATACTCGGGATCAGGCGAGTCGTGAAACTGTGTTTCATGTGGTTCGACATTCGCTGGTTTCAGGGAAGACACTTCATCTATATTCCATTCAAACTGTGTAGATGATAGTTGTGGCGTCGTGGGACGTTGAAACAGTGAGGGACTGGATAAAATTGCAATGAATCAAAACGAAATAAAGAAATATCTTGAAAAATACACTAACCTTGCAATCAATGGCAAATGCAGACGTTCCGCCAAGACAGGTTCGAATGGATTTCTTATGCGATGAAATCGCTTCGCTGGCGGAGTACTCAGCGCGGCAGAACAAGACATTTGTTTTGATGAACTACTCGACATGCTGTTTATTGTTGTAGATATGCTACAATTAATTGTTTTACTTGGCGTTCGAGGATGCAGTATCTTCTTTTGGCATCTGCTACCTGCGGGTGCGGTAATTAACTCCACATTTTCGTTGTTTACTTTATGTGCTAACATCCCACTCATTTGCATTGTTGAGTATAGTTTGAGCGATGTTCTCGCCTTTTCAAATTCCATATTTAATAATATTGCAAACCTATATAAATTAATTTATTTTGTCACGAAACTGCGCCCGCCGCCGGTCAAGAATTCGAAAAATTAGCAGACAAAATAAAATTTCCCTAACAACCGTTGGCAGTGATTGCAGCTGGGATATTCAGTGCAGTGTTGCAATCGCAGGAAGATACGAACAGAGAACGTATATTTCGAACAAATGCCATAAAGCTGACGCCAGATAAAACGCTTGTTTCGCTTTGCGTGACAGATTCGCTTAACAGGTAAAGCCTGCTATACGGTTCAATGCGATCGTTAGCGTGAGCTTTTTATTTTGACCAATATTTTCGTTACTACTTAACTTTTTTCAATAGTTGATACATCAAAAGATAGAGAATTAAAATATCATTCAGAATTATAGAATAAAAAGAAATTTAAAATGCATAATATGTCTTTTTTTCAAGCTCACACTCAAACGTGTGCGTACGCAAAGCATTCGCATGTGAACGACAAGTTTTTACAGATGTGTGTGAGCGTCCATAAGAATACAAATATAATTCTTTGCCTTTGCGAACATTCACGCTCACGCTCGCATTGAAATGTATAGCAAGCTTAAGATGAATTGTATGAAAATGCACAAAACATGCCACTTAGATCGTTGCAGCAGCAGCGCGAAGCGAAAAGATGACCAATTCCCATATCCTTGCGCACGCGTTCACAATCAGCCGGTTTAATATTTTGTTTCGTCCGAAATTCGGGTTTTCATGCAGAAACGTAAAATCTGATTACATTTCTGATATTTTTTAAAGCTAAATATATAAAATGCATAGTACTTTTGACGACTAAAAAAGCAGTAAAAATTGCTTTATTTGCGTTCATTGTGGCATGCCTTTTGCGCCTGCCACTTTGCTCGCAAAGTTATAAATGTCACGCAAAGCCACAAAATTTTATCTGGCATTAGCTCAACGCACATTTCTCAAACAAAAAGGTGGTGGGCTCTATATAAATGTAAGTTTTATGCAAGGCTAAAAAGTAAAAAATGGATTTCATTAAACTTAAATATCTCGTAAACTATTACTGATATTTGAAGGATGCCGTTAGAAAGGCAAAGGAAATAGTGATATTCTTTGATGATAAAATTTATGAAAAACAAGTTTTTATAAAAATAATTTTTTTTTTTACAAATGTACTTTTTTCTTTCAAAATCACTTTATTAACTTTATATATAAATATTACCTAAAATAGGTGTACATCGAGCTTTCATTTTATACACAACACGTCTTATATGAACAACCGCAAGTATTTTTTCGCAGAACTTCTTTCTACGTAGCTGGCCTTCGGCCGAGCTTAAGGATTATAACCATCACGAAGTAGAATTCTTCTGAATTTCTGGCTGAACGGGAGGGACTTGCGGAGAACACCTTTAAAAAAATTGACTCTTCGACCTTCCATAACACCAGTAATTATTTCCGCCTCAAAAAATAATACCGTTATGATCAGGACTAAGACCCCTATCGGTCCCAATATAAATTTTTTTAATCAAAGAAATGTATGTATTCTGCAATTATACCAAAAATACATACAAAAATAAACAGTAAAATATCGAGAGTGGAAACCAAACACCGTGATTTCTAAGTTACGTTCTTTGTCGCAGACGTATATTTACGATGAGCCAACTAATTAAAATATTTTTTTTTAACAAATGTACTTTTTTCTTTAAAAATCACTTTATTAACAGTATAATGTTATATACAACATGTCTTATACGGTGTTCGCATGAGGTGATTTTACAGGCAAGTTTTAGTTGAAAGCAACAATCGCCTGGTGTGAACGGCCGTTCAGCTAACCGCTTCCAATGAAGTTTGTTGGTGCAGCCAACTTTTGATTCGACAAATCGCCTTTGAAATTTCCTGAAAAATCGCCTCATGCGAACACCGTATTATCTGAACAATCGCATGGTTGGTTCATGGCATGATGCAATAATACAAGGTGGTATCAATTGTGACAGCTCGATTTGACACTGCCTTAGCTCAGTAGAACGAGAAGAAAAACGGGAAGAAATTAATCCCCATTTGGGGGAAAAATATAAAATTTCACATTTTTTCCTAAACAAAATTTGCTTTTTTATAGTATATTCGTAATGAAATGAAATAAAATAAGATAAAATACCTTTTTAAGAAAAAAATGCGTATACTGAGAAAAAATAAAAAAATATAGAGCTATGTGCGTTTGCGGCGGAGCACGATATTGCATTTTCTGCATTTGATCACTTATCTATCCTGTTGAAAACAATGTTAAGTGATTAAAAAATTGCATCACAATTGCAATAGACAATCTAATTGTCAAGGGTACTAATAGACATAGACCGTTTTGCAGTATCACTGACGATATGTTTTAAAGTAATATTTTTATATTAACAATTTATTGATCGTACAAAAATAAAATTTTTTTGCCGTTTTTAAAAACTGGGTTATATAACAAGGGGAAAAACGGGAAAACCTAAAATGAAAAACGAGAAAAATCTATATAGAATTGCATGTTCAAGAAGGGAATAGGCAGGTAAACCTGGCAACACTATGGCACCACCAATTTTACAGCAGTTTGCGCTCTCGATTTCTGTCTCTCTCTCAGAGTTTTCTGCAACAACAATTGCATGCAGTTTGCCAGTATGCATACCGAACGTAGAGCTGGAGAAATATCGATGTTTTTGCCATCGATGTTTTGAAATCAAAATATCGATGCACTAACGATGTTCCCGTGTATAAATGAATGTGTAACTTCGGAAATCGAACTGTAAAAAATACGGAAATTTTCTAAAATTTTATTATAGAGTGGCTCACGTAACGCATGGTGTAAACAGCTGCATTTTTAGAAAACTTCTTAAAAAGGCGTTTTTTAAAAAATGTAATGTGTCCAAAGAACTTAGATAATAAGAAGAGACAACACGCCCAAATACGTTTTTTGATTGAATGAAAAGAGAAGGTACACCCCTGCATAATTTTCATAAAATTGTATCCATTTGCTTCTACATGATGATACATGGGAGAAAAATTAACGATAGTGGCGAAAAAACATCGATAATAGGGAAAATTGGAAACGTCGATACTATCGATTATGCCATCGCCTGTTTTCCAGCTCTAGTGCGTCGCCCCAAAGGGCAGTAAAAAAACGAAAAGTTGGATAAAAACTGGCTAAAAATCTGTGCACAGTGCAAAATGTCGTGTCAGCATAGCTATCGATTGGCTAGGTAGAATAGCTCCTAGAAGAGAAGGCAACGAAATTCTGCGAAAACTGCGTAAAAGTAAAAAGGCTGCGTTAGCATTGAAGAAAAACGAAACAAAAGCGGTTGGACCAGGAGCTGGTGACAGTGGTGGTGTAAAGAGTGGAAATAGTAGCGACGACCGGTGTGCTGTTGATTTCAAAGCTGACGGTGACGGCGTCTGTGACGGGGTTGGTTTCGATATCTTCCGTTGTAGTGGTGATAGTAGGTCTGGTGTCGGTGGCGTTGACGTAAGGTGTACCGAATACGATTATTGCAAACAGGCAGAAAGATATCGAAGGTGCTGCAGAAACAACAACAACGAGGAAGACTGGAGCAGCAGCCGTTCAGAGTAAATCGGGTACAGCGGTGGTAGTGGCAACAGTAGTAATTGTAATAGTAGCAGAGCCAGCGCCGGCGCAGGCGCAGGTCCAGAAGAAAAGCAGCTGACCGCAACGCCGCCACTACGCAGGACTCGCAGCCATAAACAGCTGCAAAAGGGGCACGGGAAAGGGCACCAAAAGGTGACTGGTACAGCTGTTGGAGCAGCAGGCAGTAGCGGTGTCCGACGCACGCAAGCTGCTTCAGCAGCAGCGAGCGCTGTTGGCCAGGGCTGTGAGTTGACGAAAACTATGGCGGAGACGGGCTGCAAGCATTTCCAAGCGTACGTAAAGGAGCAAACCTTGGATACATTTCGCGTAATTGATGCATACTTTTCGGCGTGTGTGAATAAGGATGCGCGAGAGAAAAAGGTGTGAAAAACATACAAAAGATCTATGCGATAGGAATTTTTTATCGTTCATTTACTGGGTACACAGTACAGTAAATCAATTGCATAAACCGTAAAGAATTGTGTACTACACTTTTATATTCCTTTAAAAGAATTGTTTGTTCTTTGTGGGTGTGTTTTTGCAGGCGCTTTCTTGCTGTTGCTTTGAGTGCGGCAGCTATGGACTCCAAGTGTATGCCTGCCTGCATTGCATCTACTTCGGCTGCCGTGGCGCTCACATCGCTACACATCTACGTGCGAAAAAGCATGCAATCGCATTGGAGCTATCACATGGCACTCTGTATTGCAACTCTTGTCGGAATTTCATCTACGATTCCCGTTGCCGCGAGATAGCAACTGTCAATAGGCGCTTGGAGGCAAAAGATATAAGCAAGAGTCTCAGTTGGCAGCCGTGGATACCGACGCCTAAGGAAACAAATTTGCTGCTGGCCAACCCGCGACGTCGGCATGTACGCGCTAACGAGACTATTGGATTACGCGGCTTAATTAATCTTGGCTCCACGTGTTTCATGAATTGCATAGTGCAGGTAAGTGCTGAGTTAGTGTGCATGATTCATGATTGCATTCTTTTATCGCAATATTATGTAGGCATTAATACACACACCACTACTCTCTGATTATTTCTTATCGGAGCGACACGAGTGCAACGCCAAGTCATCATTAAAATGTCTCGTTTGTGAGGTTTCTCGATTATATCAGGTTTGTGTTATAAATATACTTCTTCTCTTTGCTTTATTTTCACTTTATTTATCGTGCTTGAATAGGAATTTTATAGTGGCTCTCGCTCACCTTTATCATTGCACCGCCTATTGCATTTGATCTGGAATCATGCAAAGCATTTGGCCGGCTATGAACAGCAAGACGCGCACGAATTTTTCATTGCCACGCTGGACGTGCTGCATCGTCACTGCATTAAAGCAAAAACGGAGTGTGAAAGTGTCAATAAGCAGAATAGTCCAACATCGTCTGGTGTGTGTAGCACAGGAGGCGGTGGTAGTGGTAATCAGCATGGCAATAGCAATGCCAACATGAATAGCAACTGCCCGACGCAGTGTAACTGCATAATAGATCAAATCTTCACTGGAATGCTGCAAAGCGATGTGGTGTGTCAAGCGTGCAAGGGGGTTTCAACCACCATCGATCCATTTTGGGATATATCCTTGGATTTGGGTGAGACAGCGCATGGTGGCACTACGCCAAAGACGCTTATAGATTGTTTGGAGCGTTATACACGCGCTGAACACCTCGGTGAATCGGGGAAAATCAAATGTTCCACCTGCAAATCATACCAGGAGTCAACGAAACAATTTAGCCTTCGCACACTGCCTAGTGTGGCCAGCTTCCATTTGAACCGTTTCGAGTATTCCACATTGATTGGCAAAAAAGTATCCACGTTCATTTCATTCCCCGTTGAATTCGATATGACGCCGTTCATGTCGGAGAAAAATAATGCGTATGGCGATTTCCGTTACTCCCTCTATGCGGTGGTCAATCATGTGGGCACCATCGATTCGGGTCACTATATTGCCTATGTGCGACACCATAAAGATACATGGGTGAAGTGTGATGATCATATCATTACTACGGCTACGTTAAAGCAGGTGCTGGACAGCGAAGGGTATGTATGTAGGATGTAGATGTCATTGGTTAGAAGAAAATTTAGTTTATTGAGTTAAATTAGTTTTTCTTTTTTTTTTGTAATTTAAAAAGTTACTTCTTAAATCGAGTTAAATTTTGTAATGAAAATAGTTGCTAAGTGTAATCGATTAAGAATATTTTATTTTCAACTTTTACTTTTGCAATATTTTTTCTATTTTCTTTTTCTGTTCTTTATTTCAGCTATTTACTATTTTACCACAAGAACATTTTGGAATATGAATAGACTGGTTAAACGTAATAATAATATTAATTATAAAATACAACAACAAACTACTACTCTTAGTACTACATACGAAAACAAAAAGCATACAAATATGAAATCGTACCATAGCAAACTACATTTACAATAACAAATAAAACAAACAAATAATTAAGCTACTATTAGTAAACGCCGTAAACAAACAGCTGAAGGTGCCCAGGGAAGAAGCAGGGTAGAGCAGCAGCAACAAACAGTAAGCATTTCTAAGCACATGCGATAGTACATACCATAAAGTGGAGAAGAAAAACAAAAGCCCCGTGGGGAGCGGAGCAGTGATAGAAGCAGAGAACGATTTTGTGCAACTTTAGCTGACGGATCATGTGTTCGTGCTAATGCGCGTTGTATACGACGGGTGTGCGAGGCGGTGATAGTGGTGGCGCAAATGAAAACGCCGCCGCTTTTGACGGCCTATGGCACTCACAATTTTCAGCAGCAGCAGCAGCAACGCCTAGTAATAATAAACGCAGCAGTTAATATACCTTTAATGCTAAATATGATTTAACAAAAAACAAAATCTAGTATATATAATACATATAAATAATTTTTATTTATTCTAAATGAAAAAAAGCATAAAACTGAAAGAAAAAGAAAAAACAGAAGCGAAAAAGCAAAAAAGTATTCGTTTGCCGCTTTCATAGCGAATTTAATTACTTTCTTTCTTCCGTAACTGTTTGTGTATTGTTTTTTATTACATTTTTAACACCATTAGCTGCATTCAGCATTTTTTCGTAAACCATTTTTAATTAACTTCGGCTTATTCTCTATTTTTTGTGTCACTGTTTTTTTTTGTAGTTTTTTTTTGTTTTTTTTTTACCTTTTTTTGCTTTGTATTGGGTAATATATTTTCTACTCTTCTTCGCTTATTTTCCCCTACTGTGCCCAACCAACCAAGCAGTTAATTGTGCTGTCTATACCCTTTATTTCGCAGCAGACTGCGCCAGTCTCTAACGGCTGACGTTTGTCGCACAGTTGGCAGCGTTCGCGTGGAGTGATGTGGACGCGTCAGAGTGCACCGTTGTTGGTGATCTGCGGCGTTGCGTATGACACTCAATAGAAAAGAGCATTTTCGAAGAATGGAAGAAAATTTTGTATGAGATTTGCTTACAACAAATGTCAAATAAACATATTTGTTGATTATTTATTGCGACGCGGAAGCCAAATATTTTGGACAAAAATAAATGATTACGCACTTTTATTAAAATACCATAAATCGTGTTAGTACTTTCTATAAGACGGGCTCCATTGAAAAGCTTATTTAATAAACATGTCAAAGCATTACCTAGGATAGCATTTTAATGTAAATTGTACAAATTTTTGTTTTTTCCTTAAAAGTCCTGACTTCTGAATCGAAAAGCTAAATCTACTTAAGTTGTTTTGCCAAAAGTTCGCCTCGTTTTACATAGTATATTACTACCATGTGTAAACAAATTCATATCGCTGCTTAAAAATAGCATCAAACGCTGCCATGCACACATTCGGCAAAAATGTATGTACATATAAAAAAAAAAATGTTAAAATAAAGAAAGAGTGTAACTAAATCGAGGGTCAGATAACATTCAATTGCTGCTACGCATATAAAAAAAACGCTTGATTAGTCATCATCAACATTTTATGCTTAATTTTTATTTACTTCAACATTTTTTTTTTATTTATCTGCCTTTAATTTTTTCACGTACTAGGTACATGCATACATTTCTAGTAAATTAACAAATCATACCTTAGTGCTTATAACATTCGCAAATATGTACATTGAAATTTGTGATTTTTTTCCATAATCAACAGGCAAATATGTGAAAAAGATACGAAGTTGTTTATAAAATTATTCAATTAAAAAAAAAAAGAAAATAAAAAATATGAACACGCTTGCGCGCTGCTTATGTTTTAGCGCTCAAGCCAATGGGCTCGTCCGGGAATTGAACCCGGGACCTCTCGCACCCGAAGCGAGAATCATACCTCTAGACCAACGAGCCATGTGTTCGTTGCGCGCTAATAAGCAATATAAACACAGTGTGTTGGTTGTTGTTTTTTGTGTACTCACCATGCTGGGTGGTAGGTTGGTGTTGCTGGTTGTGGTAGCTTTTCTGCAACACAGTGCTGCATTTTAGCGCAGCATTATTGAGAATTCTTTAAAAATTTAAATTTTGTGTGTTTCAAAATAAAAATGTCTAGTAAATTATTAAGTAAAAGAAATTTGATAAAATGTTTAATATTTGGAGAAATGCTAACATTGTGAGCGGGAAATGGTCCAACTTAGCTTCATACAAATATAAAATATCCTGGGAGCTGAAATCCTGACATCAATGGTAATCGATTTTTCATTTTCATTTGTGCTTACACTGGCAATGCACCATGACAATACCGATACATACAAGAATGATAAAACTCCAGAATGCGCATTCCCGACGGCGATGACAATTTTCAAATGCATTAAAATAAAGGCGAGACATTCAAAAGCATACATTTTCTTGATTTAAAATGTTTCGTAGGAAACGTAGTTTAATGGTTTTGAAAAAAAATAATAGAGAAAATGTTAAAAACGGTGACATTTGTGAAAGTATTAGTGAATTTCAGTGCATGTAAAGTTTCTGAGGCGTTATTTAATTTTACTTGGGGATTGTCAAAATCGGCAAAACCAAAGCAGCGGTTTGTTGTTTGCGCCACCTTTCTTCCCTACATCGCGCGATACATGCGCACTTTTTATTAACACATGCATAATTCTTTAATAGTCTGAATCACGCTCTACCTGAATAGACTCGGTAAATTACGCGTCATTTACCCGGTAATTATATCGTGAGCATGGGGTAAGTTCTGTACTCTTCTAATGTTTATTCGTTTATTTTCGAAATAATTTGTATTTGACATTTAGATAAACGAGAAATTATTTTTTACAGTAAACTATGTTTACGGTAAATTATTCTGAAAGGCTTGTCATGCAAAAAAAAAATAAATACAAAAAATACTATGTATCCAATTTTCGTTTACCTGTTTTATATTTTAGCTTACATGGCACATACATATCGTCGCCTGTATAAAAAATCGTCGTATGTTACTTTCGGCAGGTTTTGAGAAATCGCGAAAGTTAGAAAATAATTTTCTCAAAAACGCGAAGATAGATTTTCTCCAAAGTCTCGGAGAATGTTATTAGTATAAGCAATTGTTAAATTTATATATTATTAACAAAATTTTTACTATATTACTAAAACATTTTTAGTCAAGATTTCGGAAACTAAAGGAGATATCCAACTGATCACACCAATCGAAAAATCTCATTTAAAATATATAACTGCATTTATAACCATAAATAGTAAAAATAGCGCTTCCGATTGGGCCCTGTCAGTAATTATCACGATATTTGGATCGCGATCCATATTGATGGATTGATGGATCGTGCGCGAATGCTACATGTTCAATATTTATCGCGTCAGTATTTGCATAATTTTTGTACTGAACGCTTATTATGACGCAAGAAAATATTTTTATTTTGGGCGTATAATTTACAGATAATGCATTCCAAAATTATTTTAAAATTTCCAATGTTAACTAAAATTTTTTCAATTTCTTTAGAAAGGTTTTAAACACCGAGAGCGAAGGCAGAGCGAATACATTTTCGATGTTCGCATTATGAGAGTAAAAGATGTACTGACGAAATGTATGGATCGCGTTTTGAAAGTGCTACACGTTCAATATTTATTGACAATATCGCGGTCCGCGATCCAGATTTCAAAATTTTTAGAAATTTTGCGATATGGATCACGATCCAACAATACTGCATGCTACACCGTCAATAAATATCGCGATACTTGGATCACGTCAATAAATACTGACCTTGTGACAGTGCCCAAATGGATCACATCCATCAATACTGCATGTTACACTGTCAATAAATATCGCGATACTTGGATCACGTCAATAAATACTGACCTTGTGACAGGGCCCATTACTACGTTGGCGGCTACCATGAACCAATTAGAATAGATCTGACCGTCTGAGGAGCAGCCATTTGTAATAGCAATTGAGAAAAAAGTGTGTGTCGTTCGTAATTTGAAGTTTGCTATTTCTGTTTTGCTTCTTTCTTTATGTGTATTTTGTCGGTGGTTTATTTCAGTGATTTTTAAGCGATTTTCAATAAATTTTTTGTGCAAATGTAATTAAATTGAAGTGCGCGGTGATTGGTTGCAAAAACGTACATATATAATAAATTGGTTAGCACAAGCATGTGCTACAAAATTGCTTGCATTTTTTTCTTTATGCTTCGTCTTCTCATTCTTTGTTTACTTTTTAAAGAAAATAACATGGCGCCGAAATTACAAACGTCAGCCAGAAAATTACTTTTTTCTTTTGCTTCATCTTGTCAGATCTTGTGTAATCGGCTACAACTATCGATAGTAACAACCTAACTGGCCGTCTTCACGTGCTGGAAAATCTCGCTTGCGTGACGATATTTTTTGAAGAGTAGCATCAAATATCTAGAAATTTTTTAATCCGGATCACGAATCGCAATAATGTCAATAAATATTCCGCGTGTAGTATTTTCAAAACGCGATTCATACATTTCGTCAATACATTCTGTACTCTCATAATGGCAACATCGAAAACATGAGCGTTCTGCTTTCGCTCTCAGTGCTTAAAATCTTTCAAGATAGATTGAAAGTATTTGAATTATTTAAATAATTATGGAATGCATTATCTGTAAATCATTTGCACAAAATAAAAATTTTAGTGGTCTGCATGTAAAGTGATACAGGGATAAATTGCTTAAATTGATCTGTTTATCCGCAATATTACATGAACGCACCTTAGTAAATAACTGCATAAAATTGTTCATTATTTAACTTATAGGCTAGTTATGTTTCATTCTTGCCTCGTCCATTGTGTTCATTTGCTTTTTATGTTTTTGTAGCAAAAGTGACTTCCTGGCAACCTGTCAGGGTTGAATTTCGCTGAAATTTATACATTTATCCACCAATATCGTTTGATAAAGTGATAAACTTAGGTTAAATAGATTTCCATACAAAGTTTGACAGTTCATTTATCAAAATCATACATTTATTATTTTATTTAGTTTATCAACAGTTTATCACTTTTGATGAAGACCCCTATTTTATTGCGCCATATTAAGGGCCAGTTTATCAGTGCGCGGCCGTGGTTAAAGCTTGGTTGAAATGCCCGATCCGGCTCGTTTAAACTAAGATCAGCCAATCAAATATCAACCAGCTGTTCAATTTAAACTCAGTTTACTTAATCTAAGTTTAAACTGGCACTGAAAAACTGGCCCTAAGTGTGCAGCACAACAGTTATGTAAGTACTGACGGATCGCGATCCGTATTGATAGTGTGACAGGCGCTTATCGCTGGTGTCAATAGCGGCAATAACACGCGAACCATCGATACTATCGATAGTGCCATCGATAGTTCTCCAGCTCTATTGTCAGGTGTAAGCGCAGGGTTATTCTGCAAACACCGTTATGCTCTCCATTGTTCGAAAAAGATGAAAATAAAATAATTGCGAAAACGCATATCGGTACAATTACCAGAAATTGAAGAAATTTTATTGTAGAATTCAATACAAATTTTACGATATGGCTCCCAGAAATAAGAAGGGTTCACTTGGTGCACGATTAGAATTGGCACGAAATAACGTATCGGCTGGGGTTGCTGGAACGATTCCTGTGGCACATAGCAAAAATAAGTCTCATTCGAAGAAAGTCTTCTCTCGACCACAGACACCTGATGTGGAGCAACCAATCCCTGAGGGATGTATTTGTCAGCGTGAGGCGCAAACATTTGTTTGCATCTTTTGTAAAATGTTCTGTTTCGGACGCGTCAATGAGTCGTGTCCTATCCATACAAATGTAAGTGCAGTATGTGATATTCCATAGTTGTTTAGTAATAGGTAGATAAAAACATTCTTTTTTTTATTTATTTTTTTTTGTTTTAATAATTTAACAATGCTTTAACTATATAGGTAACTTATCTCATGGACTTCACTTGTTGCCCATATTGTTCTGGACCGGCAGAACATCTTCATGTTGTGGACATGGAATACGAAAGATATTTCAAGTTATAAATGACCCGTACATACTTTTCCCCGAGTCAGCAGTTGCTGAAAGTATACAATTACTTTACCTGAACAACCTCGTTGGATTTAATTTTATGGAATACTATTTAAATTTACTGAAAATACTCGGTAACATACATATTAAATGTTATAGATTTAGTAAAAATGAACTGAATTAACTTAATTTAATTTTAAAATAAATATGTATTTATGAAGTACTATTATGAATGAAAATGGTAAACACATCATTTCCAGCGAGTATGATTGGGCATATCCGGTTCAGTTTGTTGTCTAAGCAATAACGTTAATTAACCACATTTCTTAAAATTGAAATATGTATTTGACACATCTGTGGATGACTTGCAACAAGAATTCTCTAATACTTTTTTGAACGTGCCGACTAGTTCCACCATTCGGTATCGCAAATAATTAGTTCTCTAACTTGTTTTCCACTGGTTGAAACTGTAGCGCAAGAGTTGCGTGTGCGTCGCCATCTCAGTACTTCTAAAATTGATCCCCTATTGATGAAAGTGTGTGCGGTTGTAAGGCTTCCTCCACTCAACAACCCACAAGTAAATCTATCTTGGGTATACCATACATACATAATCATTGGTTCAGCAACACTCAAGTCATGCTACTCTAGAATTTACTTACATATGTATGCTTGATGCAAATTAATCTGCTTTGTGGCTGTACTACTGGTGGGTGCAACAAATGTGAGCTGTGCATTTGAGCATGCAGTCCAAAGCTGCAAGGATGCACACAAAGGAATTGAATGCTTTCTTTTCTGAATTTCGAATGAACTCGCATAAAAAAATGCCTTCCAGATGCTTCACGATTTGCAGGTTTTGCGGAATTTGCAGGAAAAGCCGTTTTCTCCATTAATAAACCTTATGGAAGGTGGTCATCTGGAACGGCTTCCTGTAAGAACCTGCAAATCGTGAAGCATCTGGAACGCATTGGTACGTACATATGTATGTATGTATGTACATATACGGGATGTCCTAGACTTCCGGTCAGTTCAACCCACATCCGGGCAATGCAGCCAAAAGATTGAGCATCCCCGACTTGGTGATTCATCAGCCTCATTGCGTAGGTCGTAAATTAGGCTTAATTGTACGACTCGACAACTTCGGCATTGTCGAACTGTCGTGCTGAAATAAGAAATAGGGAATTTATATGTACATATCGTCGTTTAAAGTACAAAACCGCGTATCAACAAAATGCAAACCGCGGTTTTGCATTATAACCGCGAATTTGAGGTTGCATAAATTATTTTCTAGAGATTAAAAACACTCATATTTCAAAATTATTCTCTTTTTTATAAAGCAATCGCATTTCTGGCTAGTATATTTCAGAACGAATGGATAAGAATTGAGCCAAGAGCTATGGTGAGCAAATCTAATTTTTGGCAGCAAATGTCAGTTACGCGGTTTTGTACTTTAAACTACGATATGTAAGTGATTTGTATTATTTATTATTACGTTGAAGGTATTATATTCGCTTTTGGTTTTAAAAACTATGTTATAACAAGATCTCATTTTTAAAATAGAAGATTTGGTAAGAAAGATTTCATGAATTTTATAATTGAAAAAGGTGATTTTCCGTGATTTTTTTTCAGAAATTGCGATTGGACACCCTTATCCATACTGAAGTATCTTTCATAAATATGAAGAAAAAAATAAAATGAAAATAAAGCAAAAAGAAAAAAATCTTTAGAAACAATAAAAAAGCGTATGAATGAAAATGGAAATAGAAAAAAAATTAAATAAACAAGAAAATAAAGAATTAATACAAAATATTTTTATTTTTAGCACAAAATCTATAAACTAGAAAAAAATGTATTAAAAAAAAAACAAAAAATAGAATTAAAAGTGCTAAAATGAGACCCTAAAAATTAAATAAAATATAAAAAAAGATTTTTCTTTTTAAAACAATAAAATTTAAAAATTAAAAGAAAATAAAATAAAATAAAAACAAATTAAGTAAAAAAAAAACAAAATATAAGTAAAATAAGTTTTAAAAAATAAAATCTAGAAAATAATAAACAAATTTAACTAAAATTTCAAAAAGAATATGAAAATAAAGCAAAAATAAGTAAAAATGTTTTTAAAAATTATTTACAGTGAAAGTTCCCATAGACGGGCGCTCTAATAAGCGGACATCTCCTTTAAGCGGACACATTCTTGGGAACGAACAATTTTTTTTTTCCATACAAAATGCTTTCCCATACACTTTCCGATAAACGGACGCGGACACTTAAACATGTCTAGTTATAAAAAAAAAATCTCCCATAAGCGGACGCGAAGCTCTACTAAGCAGTCAATTTTGTTTGTTTTTTTTCAGTCTGATGTTGACTCTTGCGCATGTACATATGTACATAAATATGTACACAAGTACACACGTCCATATTCAAAGATGTTTTATTTTCTAAAAAAAATGTTTACTTTTCTGCCATAAGTTAAAATTTATTAACCATTCATTCTGTTTTTATCTATTGAAGGATAAATATTATTTTAATTTAGGAACCCGCAACTTAAATTTTTTACATTTTAATTTTAATATTATTTTTTGTAAAATACCCATAAGCGGACATCTCCCATAGGCGGACAAAAAGAAGGTGACCATCGGTGTCCGCTTATAGGAGCTTTCACGTATATCAAATTAAAATATTTTTTTCTTTAAAACAGTGAAATCCAAAAATTTAATTAGAAAAAGAAAAAAATAAATCAAAAAAGAACAGTAATTAAAAAAACGAAAGAAATATATATATTTATTTTTAAAACGAAATCTAAAATTAAAAAAGTTTGTCAAAAAAAAACCAAAAACAAAAAAAAAAATAATACTCCAAAAATTAAATTAAATAAAAAAATTATTTTGTAAATTAAAAGAAAAAATTTGTATGAAAAAAAATAAAAAAAATACCGCTTATCCGGGGTCTCTCGAATGGCACGCCCTCACTTATGAATGTGGTTCACACAAATAAAACAATATATACTTTTTTTTTTTTAATAATCAGCCTCATTGCGAGAGTCGTGTCCAATGCTAGTCGTTTTTCAAGAGTTGAATCGTATCGAAAATCTCATGTCATTGCCTAAAATTTCGACTCGACTAGTGTATTAAAACGGAAAAACTTGGCAGCACTGCATAGTTTTCGACGATTTTCTCGTTTACTTATTTCAGCACGACAGTAGACAATGCTAATGTTGTCGAGTCGTATAATTTACCCCAATTTACGGCTTACGCAATGAGGCGGGATATCTAAAAGTTAAAAGAAAATTAAATCAACAAGAGAAAAACAAATAACACAAAAAAAAGAAATGGTCAGAAATTAATAAAATAATCACCCTCATTGCGAGAGTCGTGTCGAATGCAAGTCGTTTTCGAGAGTCGAATCGTATCGAAAATTTCACGTCGCTCGATTAGTGTATTAAAACGCAAATACTTGGCAGCACTGTATAGTTTTCAACGATTTTCGTCGTTTACTTACATATTTCGGCACGACAGTAGACAATGCCAATGTTGTCGAGTCCGATATTTCAATAATTTACTACTTATGCAATGAGGCTGAATATTTTTCTTTATTTGCTGGCTGAGTCAGTGGGATCCTCGGTTCGAATCCTACTCAAAGAACTCTGATGAGGAAATGTGGCGATTTCCGAAATAGCTATCACTTCTACCATTTTTATACCCGAGCGCACTTGTGCACAAGGGTATATTAACTTTGTTCATGTAACGGTTGTTTGTAACAGCCAAAACGAATCGAGATAGATATAGACAAATGTATACATAAATGATCAGAATGAAAAAAAAGTCGATTAAGCCATGTCTGTCTGTCTGTCCGTCCGTGTACACAATAACTCGAGTAAAAATTGAGATATCTCAACGAAATTCGGGGTATGTAGGTATCCCTCTATCCAAGGTAGGTTGGTATTGAAAATGGGCGAAATCGGACTGTAACCACGCCCACTTCCCATATAACGGTATTTTCGAAAAATGCAAAACTACGGTATTTCAGTAAAAATATTGGATGCAAATTGTTGAAAATTAGTATGTTAAGCAGAATTTTGGTGCAAAATAGTATTATTGTGAAATTTTCGGAAATAGGGCGTGACCCCGTCCACTTATGATGAAATGCTGTATCTGAGTAACCGCTTCCCCAATCCGTACCAAACTCGGCACGAGCCTTGCCTAGGGCCTAGCTAAGAAATTACTTGAAAATCTTTGAAATCGGACAATAACCACGCCCACCTGCCATATAACGGTAATATACAGAAACACGAAAACTGCGATAAATCAGTAACTACTGAAGCTAATTGACTCAAAATCGATAATTACAATAACCACTTAGCAGCCAACTAGATTATTATAAATTTTTGGATAATGGGCGTGGCGCGGCCCCCTTATGACCACAAATGTGTATCTCGGTAACCGTTTTATCTAAATTCAAATTCAAAATCAAATTCAAATCGGACTGAAATTACACCCACTTCCCGTATAACGGTAAATTTTAGACATCCGAAAACCCGATATTTCAATAACTGAGGACCCTAATTTATGCCAAGTTAATAGTTACAACATTCTCCTAACGATAAATAAGACTGCTATAGACTTTTAGGAATTGGGCGTGGCACCGCCCACTTTATGACTACCAAGTGTATCTCAGTAATTACGTTATAGATGTCTACCAAACTTGGTTCAATTGTTGCATTAAGTCTAAGTCCCCCTGCTTATTATGCAAATGTAGTTTAGAGAAAGTTGAAACGATGATATTTGATACCTGCGCCGGGTATATTAAGTTCGGTTTCGCCCGAACTTATATATATCTACTTGTTTCAAATTATTGTTGCTTTTCCACAATAAGTTTTTCATTAAAAATGGCCTCAAGCTCAATAAAAATTGTTGAATTAAAAATAAAATTTAAAAGACAAAAGAAAATTAAACTAAAAAAAAAGTTTAGAATAAAAACGAAACTAAAATTAAAGCAAAAATAAATATAAATGTTCTTAAAAATTAAATGAAATTAAAAAAAAAATATATATGTTTTTTCTTAAAACAAATTCTAAAAATTAAATTGTAAAATTATAGAAATCGGTTAAAGTGGTCCACAGTTATGCGGTAACATACAAAAAAAAAAATATATATGAGCTTGTTCACACTTGCCTAGTTATCAGGTTATCTCATTAAAAATTATTATTGTGTAGTGTATTTTATTGTTGTAAACTGAATAAAAAATATAACCACATAACCACATAACTTAATAACCAGGCAAGCGTGAACAATCTCTATATACAAAATATTCCGACGAATGGATAACCTCCTTTTATTGAAATCGGTTAAAAGTAAGATCCTAAAAATTAAATGAAATGAAAAAGATATATAATTTTATTTTTAAAACAACAACATGTAAAAACTAAAAGAAACAAAAAAAACTGTAGATTAAAAATAGAGGACTTGAATGCCGGCACGCCCGGGCTTTGCACACTCGACCATTGCCACTGTTGGATTGACGCGAGCTAAATAAGTGCTTTCTCTCAAAAAAGCTTGAGGGAGCTTTTTTCCCATGAGTGCTAGGATAACGAAAGTCTTCCGAACTACTATATTGCCATCTTTCATTTGTCCTACGAAAGACCTTTTACTATCTTAGCCAGAATTGCCCTGTAAGTCTAGAGTCTAGTCACAAGAGAAAAATATCCAGAATGGTACACGAACAGTAAATTTGCAGAAACTTGCAAGTTAAACGAAGAGCTGATGGAATTTTTGTCTACATTCAAAAGTGTAAAATTGGAAACATAAGAAAAGTGATCATAAAGTGTTATCCTGACACGGTTTATTGACTCAACGAATAATAACTTACTTTTTACAAGTTTAGTTAGTCTTATTTTATAATTTTCAAATTCCAAACCATCAAAAAAATGTTAAAATTCAATTTTGTGATTTGCGTAAATTCCAACCAGCTGGCTTTGAGTATGATGTTTATCTATGCATGCAAAGAATTGGTAAGTAAATTTTCACTGCTCTATTTTTTTGTTCCTCTATTTGTGAACACTTAATTTTCCAATATTTCTTATTTCACATAAAAAAGTTTAACGCCGTCTGCCAGCCAATAATACTGCTTTTGTATGAAGAAGATAAAAAACAAGTGAGAAATGAAAGGAATCATTCACTTCGCAAAAGGATACACCTCATTTTACACAATTCTATTTTCTGCCAGACATTACTAACACATACTCTTTCACACGCGATATACATAGTATGTACGCATACATGCATACCACGATCATATGCACATACCAATTGAGTGACAGGATTCAATTCCACAACATCTTACCATTGCCATTATAATGTTCACTCACTTCTCAAGCTGGGCTATTCAATCAATCTATGAAATTTTCGTCGAACGGTAAAGAAGAAAACTACGTAAATTACACAAAAGAAAAATGCAAACAATTGCATGTGTTGGCGCACGAACAATCAATGGATTGTACATAGTAATAATACGAAATAATAAAATAAAATAAATGAAAAGAAAAAAGTAAGTTTTCACAAGCATCGAATTACAGCGCTTTCCTTGGCAGTCGTACAAACCCACTTACCATGTCGCCACATTGCCACTCAGGCAGCTAACCGCATACTCCCACTGAGCTGCACATCGTCTTATAAGAGCAATTCGTACGTGCATATGTGTTGGAAAGAGATGTGTTGTATTATGTATGGTGGCTACGCACGAAATTATACTGATGTACAAATACTTAAAGTTACATATGTCCGGTGCAAAGCTGGTAAGACTTCCTTGGGTAGTGTGATGCAATAAATCATCGTCAGTGGCGTCAATGGCATTGGTAAGTAGATACTTATCGATATATGTACGTATGTATGTATATCTTTTACAGTGTGTTCGAATCGACTTTGGACGATAAATACAGTTACGACACCACTACTTGGTAATACTGAAGTAAAGGCGATAGCTGATAAGACGACCAGGTATTGTGATCATTTGACTACTATATTAGATGAACTTAGTCTGCAGTATCCTGTAAGGAAACCTGTTAGTATTTTACGCTTATCTTTTGGGAGGTTAATTAAGCTTTGGAATCTCCTCTGGCTATATGCTCACAGTAAACTCTTTGCTTGACGCATTGCTACCGAACCATGCCAATTTATTTCCCCGAGTGTGTTCCTCTCCTCTCCTCCTATAGTATTGGAACCTACTGCTGGGAAGTGCTCTGGACCGACTGGAGTGATTGTTGCCGCCTACCTTGCAGAACAGTCCAGCCGCCTCGTTACCCTCTATTCCCATGTGGCCAGGTATACACTCTAAATGTATGTTATTGATTCTGTTCTCAATGCACTTAAGAACTAACTATGATTTAATTTCATAAGACAAGAGAGCCTTGAGTGCCGACTGGCTGTCTCTTAGGATTATGATACTCTCGTTTTGGTACCCTCTAGTAATGATTGTCTTGGCACAAAGATCGATGGCCTCAACTTCCGCTTGAAAGATTCTCTGGTACTGGGTCCGAAGATTCCTTCGAGCCGTCTGTGTACCGAAGTAGTTTCACGAAGGTGGATACGCTCCAGGTTGCTTTGCTGGATACCTCTACGTTAAATCTTTTCTCAAAGACTACTGTACTACCTATGTCATCCCTAAGGAACAGAGCTAGCGGGAGGGAGGACCCTAGCTTCTCCATATTCCTAGAGAAGTAAGTTTTCCAAATCACTCTTTAGCAAAGCTTAGCAGAGCTCTTTAGGCGACCTTTCTTCCATAAAAGTTTGGTGTATATGATTATTTCCAGATACATACATATCTCACTTCACTGGCGACGCTGACCACGACCTCCTCCAAGGTTATGTCCCTCATGCTTCGGCAATGGCAAGCTTCAAAACAATCGGAGATTTTCGAGGATATATTAGTCGGTTGCGTTCACTACGATAGGAGCATTTAGAGGTTACGAAGGAGATGGTGGATTGGGAAAAGTTGAAGGAGAATTACAGCTGAATTGCAGACCAATTGCTGAGGGAGATAAACTAAAGCTTCGATATACAAAACCTCGGAACATATATATTAAACGAATGGTTTATTTAAGTTTAAATAAGGGGTCTTCATGTAATACAGTTTCGTCGACAAATCCAAATAAAGCACGAGCCAATGCTGTCAAAAAAATTATGTGCTCGCGACAGTCAATGAATAATTTTCAGCACTTCAGAAATTCTGATAATCACTCCTCAAACCGTCATCCACTTTATTCTTTTTCATTTCACGTAAAGATTTTTGTGGGATACACTGTAGAAATATACGCTGATGCACACATTTCTATATACATACATAAATATGTGTCTGCTTCCAAGTACAACACGTGTGTCTCTCTACACTATTAACACCCGACCTAGTAGAGTATGGCAACATTTGCACTCAAGCGTCTCGCATCCTTTTAACACTTTAATGCCATTTAGCCTGGATATTGGGGTACACGTGAGTGCCGAAGTTCTGATTATACATAGTATGTACACAGATATGTGGTTTAAAGCACATGTATAAGCATAGTATATAAATATACAAGCGCATACACAGGTAGTTGCATCTAGAAACCCATGCACCTAAGCATGTACATACATGCTCATGGGAATTTTAAAATGCCAACAGATACCTTGAATAGGGAAGCACTGTAGTACCGAGAGGTGTGCCACATATGTACATACATATGTACATACTTTTGTGGCATTTTATCCACAAATGACATAATGGATACTCCTAACTAGTAAATTCAAGTGCGTTCAACTGACTCGAGTGCAAATAGTGTCGATAGTAGAATACAGAAGAATGCTGTGGCAAAAGCATTTCACACCAACCAAAAAATGGCACTAAAATTGGTAATACTATGGCATTGTCAAGAGATTCCTTGGAAGTTTGGGAGCGGAAATTGCAAAGGAATCCACGTACGTAATTACGTATTTGTTTTCCATAAAATTTTTACTGGGCAATTCTGGCTAAGAAATTTGCAATTATTTTGTAAGACAATTGGAAGCAAGATACAAAAAAGAAGGTAGTTTCAATAAACAACTTTTGACGGATAATAAAATTTTTTGAAGTTTCATAAATTGTCAGTATTATCAACGGCCTTGCCACTTTGATAATATTAAAACAATACATCGGAGTATTTTCTTTCCCATATTTTTACCAATGTGAGAATATTTCAAATCAAAACTCATAATCAGTACTTGATATTTTTTTACTTACGTGGTTTGCCCCTCTTTTATTAAAAATATATAAAATGTAAACTGTTACATTGTAATTATTCTTTTTATTTTATAATAAAAACCATTAGTGCATTATGTTGTTATTTTTTTCATTTTCTTATTTTGATATACAATTTTCGTTTCTTTAATCTTGCGATTTAAAAATCGTATTCTAAAGAATGTTCTTCCCAAATAAAATCTTTTTATAATATTTTGGTCCAAATTTACTTTTAAATTTCTCATCAGGTTTTGCAAAAATTTTGGCTTTGTGGTTAGCGAATCACCATTAATTTCAACAAATTTTGAATTCAAAATTTCCAATGTATGCAAAAAACTTGTCTGAAAAGTAATAGATTTAATCGCATAGGAACATCAAACTTATGTATGAAATCAAAGGACCTACCTCTCCAAACGCTCCAAATACTCTTCGAAATATGTCTCACTGCCAAAGCTTTCGTCCAGTTGCATCCTGAAAAAAAGCATTTAAATAATCCATATCTTTAAAGTTTTTTTTTACCTTGTACACTGCGGCACTGCACTTTTCGAAAGCACTGCCTTCTTTCCGCTCATACCGATATCAGAAGATGCAAAATGTATTGAACACACAAATGGAAATCTGGGTAAATTTTCTTCGTGTATGTTACACGCTTCCAGCCACTGTTTTCGCACGAACGGTAGCTTAGGAAACGTAAAAAACTTAACCCCAGATCCTTTACATGTATGTACCGAATTTTCACAGTTTGGGCACACACAGCTCATTTTTTCTTTTTATTTTGCAAATTTACACAAAATTTATCTCATATATGTTAAATAACTTCACTAAACTTCACTCATTTTCATACATTTTTGTTTACTTTTACAAAAAAAAAAAATATTATCTCTGGTGATCAGGTAGAATGAATTTTATGAAATGTCATAATTTTATTAAAAGTCAAATGGTTAGCAACAACAACGAATGTCATTAAATGGAACTACCTTCTTTTTTGTATCATGATTGGAAGACGGTAGGCAAGAAAGTTTGAAAGATTTTGTTTATTCTGACTAAGGATGTTAATTTTTTCGGTTTTTACGATCCCGGGATTTTCGGGATGTCGTTGGTTTAATCCCGGGATCCCGGGATCAGTCCCTCGATTTAGATATTTGTTATTTCTCAACAACTTAACATGAAAAAATTGCATCAAAATGGTTTGAAAAGCTCTCCTACCATATCGACTGCTGAGTGGAAGATCGACCTATCTCGGCAGCCAGTTCGAAAACGCCCTATCTCAAAAAACTTTTCAATAACGCCCTACACGCTAATAAAGTAATAATGATAAAGTAATTTAAGGTATGTCGAAAAAAGCACGATGTAAAAAAAATTATGTCAAAAAATGTATTTTCTGGTTGAAAGAAGTTCATAATACTAGTGGCAGAAATAAAAGAAGCGCCTTAATTCAACCAGTTTTGTCTACATTCCTTTTGTTTCTTCAAAATTTAAATTTTTTTATAAATGTCTACCTCATATTACATATAATTAACTGCATAAATGGGCATTTCTCTGACGTCATGATTCTTTTTAAAAAGAATTTATAATTTCAAAGATATGTATAATTCCAAAATTTATTTAAAAAATTCAGTGCAATGGGTACCAAATGAAATATTTTTTTTTTGGGTTCACAAGGACGAATAGGAATTGAAAATGCCCCCTTAATCGGTTTTATTTTTTTAAGCTAATAAAGTTAGTCCTTAACATAACATTTTTTTCAAAAGTAAGAATTGCAAAATTTCAAGGATATTCAAGGATAAAATTATAAAAGTGTATTTTCAATACCTATCCGTCCCTTACGCACCGAAAAATTTAATGTGTTTTAACTCTACAGAATCTTCTTTTTCATTTGATACCCATACTGTTTTTTTTTGTATATTGCACTGAAATTTGTAGATCATTTTTTGAATTACTAATATCTTTCAAATTTCATAGGCAAATAATCCCGGGATTTTCGGGACTTAAAAAAGACCGGGACATTCCTAATTCTGACACGAAAGTCTTACAAAAAAGACCCCTTGCCAATTGTCATGCTGAAAAGCTCTTTTGAGAGAAAGCACTTGCACATGTTTGAAATGAAGATGTACATATGTATGTACATATATCATTTTGCGTGACATTTGAGCAATTAGAGGTTTGAATCCACAGGCAACGGATTTTTTTTTGAATAAAATTTTTTTCTAATTTTATTAAAGTTTTAGGAACTTATTAACCGACTGCACAAAAAAGCGAAGGTTATCAATGTATGTTACCGCATCATTTTGGATCACGTTAACCGATTTCTACACATATTTTTTTTTTTTAAATCCGATCCGGTTTAAATCCGATCATTGGATCATCAAGAAATTAACGATAATCTTAAATTTGTGTAAGAGTGTTGACGTCAGTTTTGTTTTTTTTTTGCCTACAAATTATTTGTTTTATTTTTCCCTTATTTTTTATAAATTTCTTTTCTTTTTTAATTAAATTTTTTTTAATTTTGAGATTGCATTGTTTTGAAAAGAAAAATATTTTTTTTCTATTTAATTTTTAGTTATTATTGCTTTAAAAAGAACAATCGGGGTATTCACATCTGCCTGGTTATCTGGTTAAAATATGTTTTTTGTAAACTGAGTAAAAATATAACCACATAACCAGATAACCTGATAACAAGGCAGGTACCTCAAATATATTTCATTCTTTAATCTAATTTTTCTTGAAATTACTAAAAGACCAACAGATTAACGTTAAGACCCCCACGTCAGCAGATCTTTCAATTAGTATTTCAAAAGACAGAAAAGAGCTTTTAAGATAGCTGCCAGAAATGACAATTTCCTTACGAATGACCAATAGAGTTAAGAAGAGCTATTAGAGTAAGCAGGTGTATGAGCTCATCCTGGGATCAGAGTGAACCCAGACTAATTTCTCGTCATCTCGAAACGGAGATCATTTGATTAGTTTTCTAGTCTATGCAGATGGCTTTTTAGCTGGTAGTACCCGGTGAATATGCCTGTGATTATCTTCCCTTTACCAAATGTAGACACTTTACTGTCAAAGCAATGCCGTGCGAATAAAAATCGCTCTAACCGAAACCGCCGCTTTATGTATAATTTGATTTCTGAAATAAGATAAAAGTTGACTAGCGGCTAGTGTCCGCCCAAGGCAGGTTTCAGTGTAAATGGTTCAGGCCCTGTGGAAGTTGCAGCCGCTGCCATCCTGTCTAAGCTACCGGCTACCACGTTTCCCTCTACTCCCTTGTGATCTGATACCCATAGTTGCTGAATCCATAAAGAAACAACTATCTTGTTAATGTTATCTCTGTAGATTGGCGGTTGTCTCACCGTGTCTAAATTAGATCTAAAAACCGAAGCCATCACCCTACCTATCCACAAGACTTACCTGCTAGTTGCTGGCATGTCATTAGTCCCTCCGTAGCTTTTGATCCGGTCGCACCAACATGGGATTTGCACAGAAGTTTGAAGTACGACCTCATTAAAAATTATATCGCGCATGCCTGGGAGATTCCTTCTTCTGGTAAATATCGATGACCCCCTTTGGGAACTTGATGTTGTGCATTCAATTTCTGTAGTACCCTACAGACACATAGCACTTCTACTGGTCACTCAAAAGAACTTTCTATCTCCATAGTCAACACGTACAGAATAGCGTTCGTGGACCATTACGCTTGCTTCAGAATGCTTCAAAATCTATCTAAGTATCTTAATGCTATTTATGTAGAATATGAATCTGCATATATTAACTCATATCTGTGTTTGAGATATTGGTCCGTATGCAAAATCCTAAGCAAAAGCTTTTTCTTAAAATTTCAGGTTATACATTTTTCAAGTATGTAACTGATTCATTAAGTTGAATTTTATTTCTTAAATTCGTGCCAACCCTCCTAAATATAGTTCAAAAATAAAGGACTCTAAACCCGTTTCCATTGATAACCATGCTTTAAGAATTAATTAAGCTTCTTAAATAATTTAAATTTAACCTTTTAAACTGGTGGCAACCCTCAAATACATCAAAAATAGTCTAGATTGTCAAACAGAAGATTTATTAAAATACTTTCATATGACACCCATTTTTAATATTTCATATAACTCTTTAAAATATTTTCAAACTACTGCCTTCTTAAAACTATTTTTTCCGACACCCATAGGGTGATACCTTATTCACTTACCTAATTCCTTAAATTGAAATTGAATATATTTTAAACATGTGGCAACCCTCCTACACGTAGTTAAGATATAAAGCCTTTTAAAGCAATATCTATTGTAACACTCGGTTTATTTTGTTTTAAATAATTTGAACTTAATTTCTAAACAGGCGGCAACTCTTTTCGAAAAAGTAAAACCTTATTTAAATTCTCCAGCCTCAGTCCCTTCATTTGACACCTCACTTTTGAAAATCGTACGAATGGTGCCGGTCTGAGGGCATTCACTATTAAAGAATTTGTGTTTAATTATTTAACAGCTGGCAACTCTTTTCGAAAAAGTAAAACCTTATTGCACATCTACATCCGAAGCTCTTTAATTTGGGATCTCATTTTTGAAAATCGTTTTAGGTTTGGTAACCGAAAGTTTATAAAGTAGGATATTCATTTCGAATGATTCGACTTTTGTTATAGTAGACCAATTACTAATCCAGCATAGAATTTTTGTCTAACCGCTCACTGAGATCGATTTAAGGTGCAGCGTTGTTGCCTTCTTTTCGGCCAAAAGTATAATTAATAATACAAGATTACTGAACAAGTTTCCTTAATTTTCCAAGAATTTTTAATTATTTTCGAACAACTCTTCAATTTATTTTCAATAGGTGAAATTTATTAAAACTTACTTTTACTAAGGACAACACGTTATTGCTCAACACAGTTAAATTGAATTTCCTGCGAAAACATGACATATGTAAATACATACCCCGAAGCCACAAACAAAAGCTTAAGGCTCACCGGCAGCAATTAATTTTTCCACGCACGCCCAAATAAAACTTGGGCGATATAAAAACAAAAAAAAAAAAAAAATTTAATAAACCTGTGCGCTAACCGCTAGCAGTCACCTCGAAAATGGCATAATTAAAAGTGCATTAAAACCATATGCTAGAACAGAACCAATGCCGCGGCGGTTAACGACGCTGTAAGAGCAATTAATGTCACTCATACATACGCCATGTGAAGCGAAAGTGAAGCGTATATGCAATATCTGTTAGCTGGTTGTTTGAGAAATGTTTGCAGGCGAAAAAGTTTAATAACAATTTTACATACATAAATTTCTATATATGTACACGTACATTAGGGTGGACCAAAAAAGCATGCGAAAGAGTAAAGTCGGAACCCTGAAGAGAACCAGAGTTTTCCGATCGAAAAATATTGACTTTCAAGAATTCTATACCATTTCTACGAAAATTATTTAATAATAAATTTATTTTTCCCATATAAAAATACATGGCAAACTTTTAGCGCTTTGAGCGACCTCTAAATATTTTTTGATTTCAAAATAGAAAAATAATAGGGGCATGTTTTTTCGGTATAGCATAGTCCTAGGGGGTGAGACCATTACAATTCCGACTTTACTGTTTTTGGACCAGCCTAATGTACATACATAGAAGCAAAGATATGTATAAAGCGAGCAATAACACAGGTATTACAAGTGTGTATTTAAAGGGATTGCAAACATATGTATGTACGATATTTATAAATATAAATATATGTAAATACAAAGTGCAACCACGCGCATAAAACTTGCAGTAAGGCGACGCTGACGATGATGATTGCATGAAATAAAGCGTGCCCGGCGAAGAGAATGCAATTGAAGAACAATCGTAAAATGTGGTGGGCGATAGCTTGGCGCACAGAAATATTCCCATTAAAGCGGAAGTGGAAATTTTTAATAAGCCGCCGCAAATAATAATACGACCGCGTGAGCGCTATAAGCGCACCAACAGAAGCGCGACTTTTGCAAAAAGTTGAGACCGAGCTGTAAGTGAATGGGAAACGAATATATAGTTTTTTGCGCACACGTATGTGATTTTCATTTCGTGAACTGCTGTGTGATGCATCGCCACTGCTGAACTGAAACATTACTATTAAGGCATGCGGCCATGAGCATAATGGTCGCTTTCGTGAAACAAAAAAAAAAACAACCAAACAACGATTGTGGGTGGGCTGTGAAAGAATCGCAAGCATGCAGATTGCGTCCAGGGTTGCTACTTTGGTAAATTGTTACCAAAATTGGTAGAAAAATTAGGGTTGGTAAAACGGTAAATTTTTTCATATTTTGATAGATTTTTTTTTAAGTATTTTGTTTGAAAAATAAATATAAATTTTCGTTTCCGCTTTATTTTTCGTAGCTATCTTTATTTTAAAAATTTCTTTCCAAAAGTGTAGTCTACTTTATTGCATTAAGTTTCGAAAGCTTTAAGGCACATATATAAAAAACACACATGTATGCATAAGTTTACTGGAATCGTGAGGAGCTTTTGATTGTATAAATATTTTAAAGGCTTCTTTAAATAAGAAGAAAAAATTGACAATATTTTACACTACGATTGTTCGAAAAAAAAAAAATTAAAAAAGCTAAATGCGAAAAAAAACAAAAATGACCGCCGGCAGACAAATTTTAAAAACCTTCGCAAAATATTAGCTGGATATGGCTTTACAACGCCATACGCATAAAAGTTCTAAAAATTCAGAGTAAAAAGTTCAAAATTTCGACGAAAATTTTTTCAATTTTTCTAAATGTTGTATATATTTAGCTTGAATCCTTGATTTTTAAGGGTTTGGTTAAAGCGCAACCATATTCTTATACAAAAAAATAAAAAGTTCCTTAATAAAAAATTTTATTTTTTTTTACTGAAATAACTAAAAAAATACTGAACAAAAAAAGTTATTGGTAGATATTTTCCAGATTTAGTAGATTTTTTTCAAGTGGACGGTAAGTATTTTTTCTCGTCAGTGGCCACCCTGATTGCGTCTGCAATAAACGAGCGCGCGTAGACAATAAAAGTGTCGCTGCGAAGGCTGCATGGCAACGCGTTCCGTGAAGTCAACCCAATCACAAAATGCAACTGTAGTAGTAGTAGTTGTTGGCATTAGCCATGACTGCTGCAGGCAGCGTAGTGCAGTGTATCACGATACGTATTTACATTTGTATGCTCCTACAACTTTTTTAGTAGACTTTATTGTGGTTTATTGCAAAGCTACCAAGTTACGCGCCGCCTGTCAACTTTGTTATGCTGCGCAGAGAAACTCGTCTGCTTTTGTGCGGCAACGAACTAAATGTCTTTTGAAATCTACAATGTTTCGTGGTGTAGCATATGACTTCACAGCTGCCAACGTTTAGTATGAAATCCGAGTTGAAAACGGAAACAAAGAAGCGTAAAGAATGTAGATGTATAGAGTTGTAGAGGAGAACAAGCGCCAGAAAACTAATTGTGCACAGTGCATAATAAAAATGCTGAAAATATGTTAGTAGTAAACGAAATACTTTCACCGTTGACGCATGACCTAAGGTTTAATGGCATTAAGACTGCTACGCGCAGTGAGAATGCCACTGCGCTTTGTGTGGTAGACGTAGTGTATGAGAAAGACTTTGTTGCAGCTGCTTGAATGACACTAGAATTGGTTGAGCTCCTAAGAATGTTAATTGTGTGTAGGTGAAAGATAATAATGGCAGCTTTCTAATAAAGGAGCGTGCTACGTGACGTATACGCAATCTTTTGGGTGAATAAATAAATCCTAGGAATGCTTATGTATTTGCTTGCGTTGGCTCTGAAATTAGACAAGGGATGACAGCAACTCATTCAAACCTAAATAATTTTTAAAACAAACTTAATGCCAACTGAGGCCAATTGGAAATGCCTATAATACTGAGTTGTAAGCAGAGTCTTTCGTAGGACAATTGTCAATTCTGGCAACTATCTTGAAACCTTTTTTCTGTTGTCCGAAAGACTAATTGAAAGATTTGCAAACGAGGGATCTTAGCGTTATTCTCTTTGACTTTTAGCAATAAGTTTTCTAAAAATTTAATTATTTAGAAATGAAAAAAGTAGTAAAAAATCTAATTGAATTAAAAAAAAAAAATAAAAAAATTAAAAATTTGTAAATAACTTTCTAAAAATTAAAATTAAATTAAATTAAAAGAAGATACATACGAAAATAAAATAAGTTCCTAAATATTAGATGAATTTAAAATATATATGTATATATACAAAAAAAAATATATACAAGAAAAATAAAAAAAGAACAAGAGAAATAGAAAAAAATAAACTCCTAAAAAATAAATGAACATTTTTTTGTTTCTAAAAAATAAAATCTAAAAATTTCCTTAAAATTTAATTTAAAGAATAAAGTTAATTAACATAAAGAAAGAAAATAAATTTCTAAAAATTAAATGAAATTAAAAAAACATTTGCATTTTTAAAACAATAAAATTTTAAGATTAAAAGAAAACAAAATTAAAAGCCAAAAAATAAATAAAAAATTAAATGAAATAAAAAATGTATATTTTTCTTTTAAAAACAATAAAATCGAAAAATCAAAAGAAAATTAATTTAACAAAGAAAAACTAAATTAAAAAGAAAATAAGTTTCTCAAAATTAAATGAAATTAAAAACCACATTTACATATATTTTTCTTTTTAAGAAAATAACGGACCCGAAAAGTTAAAATCGAACGTATGTATATGGCGTATGAGTAACATTATCATCTCATCTGAGTAACTCATACGCCATGTATGTACGTTCGATTATAACTTTTCCGTTATATATGTTAGATCCAATATGGCTCCGCCATTTAGAAATTTTTAAATCTGATACCAGATTTGAGTTCAGCAACCCTGAAAACTCCCCAAGTCTCAAGTTTCGTGCAAAAATTATGAATGATCAGCCATTTTGAAATTTTAAAATTTGAGACCAGATTTGAACCCAGTTTCGAGCAAAAATGTTGAATGAAAAAAAAGTGTACTCCATCTTGGATCCGCCATTTTGAATTTTTAAATTCGACAGCTAATTTGTATTCAGCAACCCCAACAATGCTTAAAAAAGTAGCCCTTCATTTGATTTATTAGGTTTTGTACATTTTATTAATAATATTAATTGTTGGTTCGTGAGTTTGATGAATTGCATATTGCTTTTAAAAGAAGAAAAGTATACAAACATTTTCAGCCTTTGAGCGTTTTTTTATTATTATTTCTCTAAAAAAAAAATGATAATGGGCCTTATGAATAAAAACTTAGCAATTGCTTTTTCTCAAAATTTCAGACCTTTCACTTAAATTTCTTTGAATAAATCGAGTAAAAGGTCTGAGATTTTAAGAAAAAGCAATTGCTTAGTTTCTATTCATAAGGCCCAATATCTAAAAATGAAAAGAAAAAAATTGTAAAGAATAAAAAATAATAAATTAAACAAACGAACGGCTGCCCGAGGATTCGAGCATTGGACCTCTCGAATGGCATGCCAGTGTTTTGCCCACTCGGCCATTGCGACTGTTGGATCAGCGTGCGCAAATTATATGCACCTCCATTTGGAGCATCCTCAAGTGCTTTTCGTCAAAAGGGCTTTACACCACACGAAAGTTGGCAAGGGAGCTTTTTTTTGTAAGATTTTCCTGCCAGAATAAATAAAATCCTTCGAACTATCTGTCAATTGTCTTACAAAAAACGTGCAACTATCTCAGCCAGAATTGCGCTGTTACACAATTCTTGGTTTACTATTCAGCACCTACATATGTATGTACGCGCTTTTCTTTAGCGACACTCTAGACAGAGGCAGAGTCAAAATTTCGATTCTGCCTCCAAAAGTGTACAGAAAGAAATTATTTTTAGAGTATTCTTCCTGCTATATTAGGGGTAGCGCATACGGAATGCTTATTTCTGATATTTGAGGTGGGCTTATGAGCAAGTTCATAAGCGCTAAATACTAAAACCCATTGCTTAAATGCAATTGTGCACACCAAGAGCTATGCCGATGCTCTGAGCTGTAAGCTGAGCTGGGTTTCTTTAAACAGCCATATCTGGTTTTTCAGCGTGTTTATTTGCTGATTGATAAAGAAAATCAAATAAAAAACTACGCAAAAAAACCTGGATCTCTTATAAGTTAGACTAACATTAGGAATATTATTTATGTATATTTCTGAAAAGCGTAACCACTCTTTTAAAAAAGTTCCACTAGTCGTTCATATTTCTAAAATACATTTGCCAAAATTGATAAATAAAAGCTTTCAACTCGCATCAACTGGAATATATGCTTAGAATACTGCACAACATACGCTCACAAAATCATAGAAAATGTGGATATGCAACCTATTTCATGATCTTTAGAATGGCATTGGAATTGATGAAAATACGAAAAAAAGTCTACGCCAATTTCATCGCAATAATGAATCCTGTCGTTGGACTAAAAAATAAATAATCCAGTCTTTCCGCACAGCTTGCTCCAAACAACCGTCAGCTGAGTATAAAAAGCACCATCGTTTTTTTTCAGGGAATTTGATAAATATTCGTAAAATATACATATGTATGTACAAATTTTAGAAGCAATTTGAGTGAATTTATTTGCGTGCTTCCAATTGTAATGCACGCATACACGCTCCATCAACAAATGTATGCACATTCAGAGGTACACTTCTATAGACGTATAACTCACTGCCGCATATATGCACATACATGTACTACATACGTGTCAGTCGCTTTTTTACAATTTATAACCATTCGATTTGTCGCTTGACGCATTCACACACGCTTCGATTGACTTTTCACATGCACGGGTTAATATACTTTCATTTTTCTGTAGTAGTAAAGAAAAAAGAAAGAAAAAATTCAAAAAAATCTTAAATGAAGCTACACCAAATAGATTTAGAATAAAATTCTAGACGATGCCATAAATAACACGTAAAATCGAATTGCATTCCCCGAAGCAAAAAAAAAAAAAAAAAAGTAAAATGTGTAGCAAAATGCGCAATGCACAAATTCTAAGCGTTTGGTAATTTTTCACATTTCATGTTACTCATACGCCCCAGCTTTTAGCCAAATAACTGAATTGGTAGTAATTTACGTTCTACTAAATATTGAGTTGTTTCGCATGAGTGCTCAATTTTTATGCACTACGCTTGCTTTCATTGCTCCATTCATACTAATACAGCTTGTAGCCATAAATAATATTGTACAATAGTAAAATGTTATATATCAAGTAGTCAGTTTGTTAAACAGCACCAGTAGTCCTTTGGGCAGTTGCAAGCATTTGCAGGAGTCATAAAATGGCACATGAACTCGCATGGAAATGCGTCGTCGCTACTAAATATAATGGCTAGATAGTAAGTGGATTTGAAGCGTGAACAAATTAGTGTCTGGAAGGGTTGCCACAATTCTAGGAATAATACAAATAGCAAATGCAGAGGCTGTAAATAATATGAAAGTTTTAAATTTAGACAAAGTGAACAAATTGTCGAAGGTACTTTATAATCCTTCCACACTGAAAGATTTTTTGAGCAGATAATAGCCGCAGACCACCGGTTTTTATTTATTTATAAGATATTAATAAAAAATTTTAATTTTAGAGGTTTTTCAGAAATTTAGCGGATTTTTTTTACGTTTTCTGGTATTTTCTGGAAGTATTATGCTTTTTCGGAATTCTTCGAGTTTATTTTAGTAATTTTGGGGATTTTTTCCGTGTTCTGGTATTTTCTGAAAGTATCACGTTTTTTCGGAATTCGTCGAGTTTGCTCAGGTTTTTTGAAATCCTTCCAGATTTTTCGGCGATCATCATAATTTTTCGCCTTTTTTTGGCATTTTGTCGGTCCTCTTCTGGATTTCTAGTTCAAGATTTTCTCAGAATTTGTTCGGCATTTTTGGTTTGGTTTTTTTTTTTTATTTTTAGAAACTTTTCGGCATTGATCGTGTTTTTTTCTAGAGTTTTCTGGAATTTCAAGATTTTTCCAGAATTGGTTCGCTTAATTTTTTTCAGACTTCTCAAAACCTTTCGGGATTTGTAGGGTTTTCTCAAAACATTTCGAAATCCTCGCACAATTTTTTCGTGATTTTTGCTTTTTCGTTACTTTTCGAATATTATCGACATTTTTTTCCTTTTTTTTAATGTTTTTTTTTAGATATCTTGAGTAAGAAATGCCGCTGATTTTTGCTTTTTCTTTTTCTTTTAATTTTCATAAATAAAATTCAAAATTTCCTAAAATTTTTTTTTAGCACAAAATTACTTGTGTATTTTGCTATTGATTTTTTTAAATATTGTTATAAAATGAAGAAGTGCGAGATTTCTCCATACTTTCTTGGATATGTTTTTTTGATCATTATAAAAACATTCGGGACTGTTTTTTTTTGTTATTTTTGTGTGAGACTTTTTTTCCATATATTTGGGTTTTTCTAGTACTTTTCGGAAAGTTTCGGAATGTTATTGGGAATCTGCGAGTCTCTCGGGACCTATCGAGATTTTTTCTGGATTTCAAGTGATTTTCTTTTTCATTTTTTGAGACATATTCAAAAAGACGTCTAAATATTTCGAGAGTTTCTCAGGCGGTTTTCGATGTTTTTGCAAATTTTGGTCTATTATTCTTAGTTTTTCGAGGTCTTTTTAAAATATTCCGCGATGTCTTCAGCAAATTTTCGATACCTTTTGGTACTTTTCGAGTACTTTTTAGTACTTTTCCTAACCTTTCTGCTGTACTTTTGGGAGCTTTTTAGGAGCTTTCGGTATCTTTTCGAGAGGTTTATAAGTTTTTCTAGACCGCTGTAGAAGAGAGGTATGGCTTAAACAACATTTCTTCGAAAAGGCAAATAAAAGATGTCCGAAGAAAAGTCTGGCGCTGCTTCCACAAGTCAAAGTTCCAACTCACTTATTCTCCTAGAACAAGTTATAAAAATAATAATCAGCCATTGCTTATGGGAAGATATACTCCTAGAGTGGATCCGGCAGCCAAATATATGTATATTTCTACAGCAGCAGCTGGGATGACGATGAAATTGAAAGTATAGATTACAATTTCTGTCACTGCTCTGCCCTAACGGGGGCCTACCTGACTGAGTTTCCCGTATATTAACAAGTCCAATAGGTTATATTTCTACGTTCGCGGATGGAGCTCTCAAACGGTAATGCTGACTGCGCTCAAGTGTGCCTCTTTTACCTATTGAATGCCGGCAACCATATCAATATGGTTAGAATGCATTGAACAACATGGTATTAGCTCTAAAGCACTCTGTCACTCCCGTGAGTCAACGCCTTAAATCACTGTTCAAAGTTTATTCTGACATAGATGGAAATTGCTAACACTTCACTCTGAAGCACAGTCAATCATCGGGCTATGGTAATTGGAAGTTTAATTCCGGATCCATAAATACTCAGACACATTTTATTATCCATATTTGAACCATTTGTGTACCAGCGTATATTAGAGCGTACCAGAAAAAAAAAGTTCGCCGTACATCCCTGAGTCTAAAGTAGTTTTGCAAGGCAATTTGGAAAAAAAACAAATTTTTTCGTCGTATTTTCGGGTCTTACGACTCTTAAAGCATGATACATCAATGTTTTTGTTTCGCGGAGTAAGTCTTTTTTGTTCCGAAGTTCACTGATCTCAAGTGCCCCGTTCTAGTTCTTTCCGACCAGATTTCACTTACTATTATCCGAACGTACCCAGTAAATTAAAGCTCTCCAAAAATCATCAAACTTTTGCTGAGAAAGTATTTTGATTATTCCAGTAGAACCATTTAAATAAATTGTCATTAAACCTCCGGCCGATAGTAAGGCTTACTTTTTAAGTTTGTTAAAAGTAACTCACAACAAGTGTTTATAGTTTTTTAACTTAATTTCCAATTCCTTTTCATAAATGTACGTAATTTTTTTTACATATTTTTAACTTAAAAATAATGAATCAAATATGTGGATTTACAGAAAATTGTCCCACCATGGCAACCCATTTTACGCCTGTGCGTGCGATAACTAAATAACATTTTTGCTCATTATTATTATTACTACCATTTCGCAGCTATTTATTGCGCACACACTTCGTGACGCCCATCTCATCGAACAATGTACGCAAATTGCAAAAATGTAATTGCGAATGCGTATTTTCATTTTGTCGTCTGTAAAATATCATTTTCATTATTTCATTGCTGCCATGCCATGCCATTTTTGGTCATTTATTTGCTGATTTCCATTGGTATGCAGCATGACTGCACAACTACATATGTATGTATTTATGTATGTATGTACACTATGCAGTTATGCATGCACCCAGTTAGTCAGCACTCGAAAGTGCGAATAACATAATAAGCACAAATTTTATTAGTTACGATATAAACATTCCATTGAAAATTGGATATTTGCAAATGGTAGAGATGCAAAAATGTATTTTAATGCGCGTAATGTAATCTCTCGCTAAAAAGTTGCATATATCCAGTCATTGTTGTACTCTGACCAAACCAATACTTAATTAATTGAGTTAATACAATATTTTCGAAGTAATGCTGAATTTTTGCGCCCAAATACGTGTTTCACATTTTAATGCTGCGTGCGATATGTAAATTATAAATTTTATTGTGTTTGCAAAATAATTGGGAAGCATTTTGGGCTGCTTTAGTAAATTAACCCGTAATTGAATAGAATATGGTTTTCGGTTTAGCTGTGATTAATAAAATTAATTAATTAAAAGCAATATTTCAAATTTTGCTGTATGGAATATTCAATAAGGGTTTGGCAATCGGCGATGTGGTTACAGGAGCTCACCAATTTTGGACTCGAAATTTATGTACATATATCCTGATTAAGACCTCTTAACAACACTCTCAAAAATGTATGCCCAGTTTTTTAACTGCCCAAAGCAATAAGTCCAGTTTTCAAATGACCAACAATTTATGTCCACTTTTAAAATGATAAGAAATATATGTACATATGCCACCTTTGTAAATTACAAACAATTTTTTTGTTCTGTTCTAAAATGTCCAAAAATTTATGTCTAGCTTTCAAATGTTCAAACATTTAAGTAAGTAATACATACATATATTATCCAAAAATTTGTGTCCCAAGTTTTAAGTTATCAAAAACTTATGCGTAGTTTGAAGTTGATCAAAAATTTATGTCTAGTCTTTAAATGATCAAAAACTCATGACCAGTTTTTAAATATGCAACAATTTATGTCAAGTTTCAAAGCATGTATCTATGTATATACATATGTATGGCTACTTTTTAATATACAAAAAAGCATGTACATTTTAGGGCAAGTGACTATACGGTTAATATCAGTTCATTGGTTACCCGGATTTTCTTAACATTAAAAAAACTAAATTACTGAATCTATTAAGTCGCAAAATAAATAATGAAACACTTCATTAATACACAAATCATTGTTAATTTACTGTTAGTTTCAAATTAGAAAATCCGGATATTCGGTTAATAGCCAACCGGTCATTTGGATTTTTTAATCAGATATTCGAATATCCTGATGATCGAAAATCCGAATAGAGTTCCCAGCCCTAGTACATACATATGTATGTGTGTCTAGTGTTATAACAGCCCAATAATTTGTGTTCACTTTTTAATGACCAAAAATTTATGTCTAGTTTATTTAGCTGTCCAAATTTTATGTCCAGTTTTTAAGTGGCCAAAAATTTATGTCCAAATTTGATGTCCAATTTTTAAATGTCCAACCATTTACGTCAAGTTACCAACAATGTATGCTCAGTGAAAAATTTTTGTAATTATTCTTATAAGCACTTTTTACCCATGCGAGATTTTTCAGCAGCCAAATAAGAAATTCCATCAATCCAGCTGTCCTTGGCGTAAGAGTGATAAATTTTCCGTTTTCGTCACTCTGCACACGCGTTTACTGTATATTTCAATCTATTCATCTATTTAGTTTAATTGCCCCAAATAAATCAGAGCAAATCAAATTACTCGTTAAATTCAATCGCGATGCTCTCCAATGACCTTTTGATTCTGTTGTTCGCTCAGAATGAAAATGAACGATTGTATAAGTAAGTATGTCCATATATTCTTCATGGTTATGCTGCAAAAATGTAATATATGGACATACACGTACATATATGTACTATATATCAACTACAACATGCAAAACCGCGTATGTGAGGTTGCATAAATTATTTTCTGGAGAGTCAGAATACTCATATTTGAAATTGGTTCTCTTTTTTATAAAGCAATCGCATTTCTGGCTAGTATATTTCAGGACGAATGGATAAGGATTGAGCCAAGAGCTTGTGTGAGCAAATCCGATTTTTGGCAGCAAATATCAGTTACGCGGTTTTGTACTTTAAACGACGATATGTATTTGTCCATATATTACATTGTTGTATGCATACACATATATTTATGTAAGTTTATAACACTCATGAAAAAAAAACAATCACACAGTTGATTTTTATGCTCAAATAATAGTAGCTAAGCAAAAATGTTAATAAATGTATATTTGGGTGATCCTTAAAAATATCAAAAGCTTGAGGCACCCCTTCATTTTTATCTGCGTACAAAATAAAGCCATCCACGAAAATTAAAAAATAAAACATTTGAGGGGTCGCTACCAGGATTCGAAAATTTTGAGTTCCTTTAAAAAAATCGCAAAAAATCGACAAAATTTTGAACTTCACCAGATATATGTAACTCAGTGAGTGTATGAATTTATATTGACCAGTTTCAATAATATGTGATTTATCAGATTACAAGTACACATTTTGTGATATGTTTAAAAAAATTTTAATTTTTAAAAACTTTGATAGCGAGCTCTCAAAAATTTGTTTTAAAAAAAAAAATTTTAATTTTCGTGGATGTCTTTTTTCTGTACACAGAAGAAAATGAAGCGGCGCCCTATATACAATTTAGATTTTTATACTTTAAGAACCACTCTAATGCATATATATATCAGCAAACCTCACGAGTTGTTATTTTAGTGTCACTCCCTTCTCACGCCAGAAAAAAAAACGCTAAAGCATTCTTCATGCAATTATTTCAATCAATGGGTTCTAGAAATAAGTTCAATACAAAAGAAATGAAGCACTTGAAAGGTTTTAGCCTTAAAACGTTAACTTAGGTGAAAAAGTACCGAAATTACTTGTCTTTTCATTGTCACTCGAAAAAATCAAATCGTTTTTTAATAACTTTGGGAAGTTTCTAGATAGAATGTTCATATTAGAGGCAATGAAAGTTGGTACCCAAATACAACATACATATAATTATACCCCTTTTTTTACTTTGAAACAAAAAAAATGTAGAGGTCGCTGAAAGCGCTCAAAGTTTTCCATGCACTTTATATTGGGAAAAATTTTTTGTAGAAATGGTATAGAATTATTGAAAATCAATACTTTTCGAACGGAAAACTTTGTTTCTCTTCAAACGACTTTCGATAATAATAATACCCAATTGTTTATTTAACCATTTTTTAATATTAAATATTTTTTTAAGGTCCCCTAAAAACCCAAAAGACGGGGAACCCATAAAAATGGCCAGTATTAAATAATAAATTAAAAAATGGGATATTATTATTGGAAGCCTCCTAAAGAGCAACAAGGTTTTCCGAACGAAAAATATTGGTTTCCGAGAATCGCATACCATTTCCACGAACATTTTTTTTGCCCCACATGAAAAACTTTTAGCGCTTTGAGCACTACCTAAATATTTTTTGATTTCGAAATAAAAAAGTTGTATATTATTTCCTTTATAGAACAATTCTAGGGGATGAGAGCATTCAAATTCGGACTTTACTTTTTCCACATGCATTTTTGGACCACCCTAATGCACATATGTACAAGTATATCATTGTGTTATAATAGAAGGTTATAAGTACCCTGCAGGAAATGTATCTAACTATAAGCTAACTTTAAGTTGATTAGGAAGGAACTAAAGGCCACTATTATTTGTATATTTCCTTTGAGGAAAGCTATGTAACTATATTTCTATGGCGATGACCGCGATATAGTCAAGGGTGGTTACCTCTGCATTAGATTTAGTCAAGGATGGTTACATCTGCATTTGATGTAACTAACTCGTAACTAACTACTTTTTGACACAATATTTATTTTTATTTATTTTTATTTATTTTATTACATTTCATATTCGTTTACATATTCTGCTGTAGGTGGTCCCATATTCCAACTCCGTCAGACATAACTTCAAAATGATAATATGAAATTTTATTTGTGCTCAATTCGAAAAAGTATTTGCGAAGTGCAGGATATTTAAATAGAAACGCGTTTAAAGAAAACAATCTCCTTCATTACTCCTGCAACTAGTTTCAAGTTAGCTTTTTGTAGCTAACTCCAGGTTATATATTTTATAGAAATCCCGCAAAAAAGCTAACTACAAGTGGGCTATTTTTTATCATTTGATAATTTTTTTCTGCAGGGTATGTACATACATAGATATACACACATATATGTACGGTGACCATATTTACGCGAGCCGAATACGGGACAAAAAATAATTTTTCTAGTTTTTTCCATAAAAGCTAACAGATCTCAACACCATCTTAAATGAAACAGCATGCTTATAGTAACACATCCTTGCAGGATATATTTCTCGATATTTTTACTCCACAAAATTTTTTTTATAAAAGTTTAATTAATTTTTTTTTACGATAAAATGCAAGTTTTAAGTAGCTAGGTAGCGTTATTTTTTGGCAATTTTTTTCATACAATAATCTGCTCGACAGCACGTTGCACTTGCACTTTATATACTCAATTTTAATGAGCTACAAAACTGCAACCAATTTTTCATTTTCTGATTAAAAAGTTTGAAATTTTGGTGAATATTTGCAGAATTACTTCTCATAGTTTTTGCAACCAAATTTTTTTTTTCTTATTAAAAAGTTTGAAATTTTGGTGAAAATTTGCAGAATTACTTCTCATAGTTTTTGCACAAAGTCGGAAATTTGGATTTATGTATATGGTTTTTGTTAGGAAAAGCTTCACTTAAAAAAAAAAAATAATAAACATTATATAAACAAAAGAAAAATAGCCGAACCTTGCTAAAATGTAATAATAACTGTTTGTGGAGAAAGTTACGATCATATTCCACATCATTTAAAACTGGTTCATAGGCATGCCATTTTAATGAGCACTTAAGGTGTCGAAATACCGAACCCCGAATAATGGACAAATACAGGACATTAAAAGAAATACAGAACATTTGGCGTGCCGTATAAAATAAATTAATTGCCAGGATAATTGGTCAAAAAAGAGGACGGTCCCGTATAATACAGGACGGATGGTCACCGTACATATACATTTGTATGCACAATATTTTTATTGCTACTCAAAGCTGCATTCTTACCAAAGTAGAAAACTGAAAACTAACTAGAAGTAGTGGTCGTAAAATTTTGACATATATTATACTACCAGGAAGTTATCGTCTGCATTAAATGCGTATAACTTTTATGTAATTGGGTTATAAAAACTTTACTATACATTTACGGTCAAACGTAATCATTTCAAATAATTTCTCTACACTAATGTTTAATACTTTTTAAATAAAAAATAACTGACCTAATATTGAACACTGAATTTACATTTTAGGTTTAAAGTGCTTCTATTTAGTTTGTTGATTGAATTTGAGAATTTAAAATTACTTCATTGACAACAAGTGAATAATTATTTATTTCTTTTTCGCATTTGTTGACTGACAAAACTCATTCAATATTTGAATTCTTTAAAATTTTTTCTTTCTTAGTAATATGGTTTAATTAGCCTTTTCTTCTAAGTTTTCCATTACTTAAAATTTTTTATAAAGTCGAAGAACTTTTAGCAAATTTTTCTCTAACTTATATTCCCTAAGAGCTAGCATGTCACAATTTTAGACGAGTACGACTTTCTCTTACCATTCGTCGATCATTTGGCGTGTCGTGTGCTGTGCGACTTTCGCTGGCGTTGTTTAGCTTTTATTTTATTATATTTTATATTTTTGGTAAAGCTTTATCATACGCTTTGTTTTTGTTTTTGTTTCTGTTTTTTTTTTTTTTTTTAACGCAAAGTTTAAACCAATCGTTCACATTTGCTCTATGTAATTTCTCTTTTCGCCCTTTATCTACTTCCTGCCACTGTGTTCAACTCCCACCGGTATTGAAGATGTGATAAGCGTTTAGCGTTGGCGCGTTGCTTGAACAACTTGTATTTGCTAGCTAACTGAGCTGACAGCGAATACATGAAGGACATTTGTTATTTGTCATTGTTGCGCATTAAATGCATACTCCAATGTATCCGTTTTTGCTCAACAACGACAGCAGCAACAACGACAGCATGTATGGAAGACAAATAAATGCTCTGAGCAAGAAGGGTTAAAGCACGAGAGAAAAGGAAATTTATAGCGTTGCGACAAAGCTTGGAGTGACCGCGAAGGATGCTGGATTTTTTATTTTATAAAATTTTTTTGTTTGCAATATTTTTATTTTTATTTTTATTTTGGTTTAAGATTTTCTCGTTCTTCATGTCGTTTAGCTAGCAGTGATATACTATTATCATGCTGCTACTTTATTTACTTTAGCATTTTTTGTTGCTTTCGCTTTGAGTAAATTTTTGTTTCTTATCTACTTTGCTGCTGCCCTTTGCGCGTTTGCTTTTAAACTTTCAGATTCTTTCGTTAGTCTTTTGAAATCTATTTAAATATTTCAAACATTATGTGCAAATTTGTATTTCATCAAAGTGAAATTGCTTTCATTTCAAGCGCTTTCCAAATATTTTTGGTAAAGAATTTAAAATAAATTGCTTCAGCTTAGCTTTTTACTATCTAAGTGGATGGCTTACACAAATAATACGAAACTTTTTTAAAATCACGAAAGATTTAGAATTAAGGAAGACTTGTTTTTGTATTCTTTCGGTACTTATTTCAAAGGAAAAAGTGAGATAATGGATTTAGTTAAAATTAATGAAGAAAATGTTACTCGTAAACCAATAACGCAAAACTTTTGGTAGCTACTAGTACTTGTATATGTATGCATCTTTTCGGGAAACACTTTTTAAAGATAAGTCTTGAACTATTCACCAGGTATATGGGGATCGATTTTGTGCCACCATTTGCACCTGATGATCCGAAAACTCACGCGTCCATGACAAGAAACAATTTACAGAAACTTGAAACTTCTTTAAGGACTCAAGTAGAAGGGTCATGGAAGGAGCCTTAGGAATGCTAAGCCGTTGGACTGAGTACTGTTGTGTTAGAGTGAACACAGGAAAAACAAAATGAATACTCTTTACGACCAGTAATAAATTCCTTAGCTTTGAATTATAAAAGTTGAAAGGCCACATCCTGAAGAGCCTTACGGAAACAGTATAATTATGTAAGATTAGGCAGAGTTTGAAGAGTCGCAAGTATCCGGACTATTGCGGAAATTAAAACTTCACCTACGGATGAGCTCAATATTATTACAGACCTATTGCCTATGGACTTGCGCATGATATGAGACTGGATACCGATTATAAACGACCTGAAATAGAAGTACGCAGACCGCTCGAGGTCCTCCTTCCATCGAAATCTAACTGGAACGGGGCATTTAAATAATACCTGCTACTGGTCACATAATTCGTACACCTATAGTAATGGCTCGAAAATGGAACGCGGTGTTGAAGCGATCATTTTCCCTGAATGCTTGGGTAAGGCCGTGCATGCTAATCATATCAAGACGGACGGCGGAGTTCGAACAGGCTTTTTATCTGAATCTTTGGGCTTAAGAATCCATCTCGGATAACCCAGCGGCCGTTACAACAGTCTTTTGAATATAGCTACCAGTCGGTTCGAAGCAGATTTAGTATAGAGCACCGGTCATAGCAACATTCCCAGAAATGGGGCTGCTGACGAATTAGCCAGAGAGGAATTCACAATGGCTTCAGTCGCAAACCAGACCTCACCACCTATCAGAACTATGTATACTTATAAACGAATTTTTCTCTCTATAATATTCAGAAATCAGGTTCTAGTTGATCACCTGAATATAAACTTAAAATAAAACAAAAGCTGTTCTTATGAGCACTGCCCAGTTTGTACCCTCGCCAGAAAGTCAGACACCACCTGTAATGAATTCTTTGCAAGCAGCAGGAACAAAAACGAAACGTTGAAAGATCTGTATGTACATTAGGGTGGTCCAAAAAGGCATGCGAAAAAGTTAAGTCAGAATTTTAATGCTCTCACCCGCTAGAATTGTTCTATACCGAAAAAATATACTTCTCTTTTTATTTTGAAATCAAAAAATATTTAGAGCTCGTCCTGAAAATGCAGTGGGAGGGCCCATAAAAAATCGTTAGTTTTAAAAAGTGGTAAAATAAACAATTGGGTTTTGTGAGTATTCGTATTCATATTCCTGTTTTTATTCACTTCCGGTGAACGAGTTTTTACCTTGGTGAATAAACATTGGTATTCGTTTTTGTACTCATATTCATACTCACATTCGTTTCGTATTCTTATTCTTTTTCGTAGTTATATTCATATTCGTATTTGTATTCGTATTCGTTTTCGTTCTTGTGTTTGTATATGTCTTTGCATTTGTTTTGTATTTGTATTTGCATTTATATTTATATTTGTAATTGTGTGGGTATTTTTATATGGCTTTGCATTTGTTTTTGTGTTTAATTTGCTTTTGTATTTGAATTTGTATTTGTATTTGTATTTGCATTTGTATTTGAACTTATATCTGTTTTTCTATTTGCATTTGTATTGGCGTTTTTATGGAATTGTTTTTGTATTTGTATTTTTATTTGTATTTATATTTGTATTTGTATATATATTTGTATTTGTATATATATTTGTATTTGTATATATATTTGTATTCGTACTCGTACTCGTATCCGTGTTCGTTCTCGGTCTTGTGTTCGTAGTAACAATCGCCTTTTTTTGCCCATCATTTTCTTAGTTTATGCACATTTCTAGGTCCCATTCGGACATTGCTGTTTTTGTAAGCCAACTCATATTTGATACATACTTGAATTTTTGTACGCAGCTAATTTAATTATTTAATTGTTTAAGGCATATACGTTGTGTAAATAATTCTCAATCTCAAAATATTTGAATTCTCTGCGGCATTCAACTTAAAAGTGTGAAAATCACAAATTAAATGAAAAGCTTTTGTTTTTCAAAATGTCACTCTTTTTAATGAACTACACAAATTTTTATAGTAAATGCGCTTTTCGCTGTTGCCTTCAATGCCACTGCATGAATATGAAAATCAATTCTTTGCTTAAAATTTCCGAAGCTTAATAGTATCTTTGTTCTCGATAGTTTTTCTTATTTACTCTTTGCTATCACCTTTTGTTCTCTAATCTCAAAACTTTTTTGTTTTTTTATTTAACTTTTTTTGTTTTTATTTCGTGCTAACCATTTGCTTAGCACACATTCGTTGGCTCATGCTGAGCGCAAGTCATTTACTTTTTTACGTGGCTGACTCTTCCAACTTTCCTTAAAATTTTTCTCATGCCATTAAATTTTTGTTCATGCTGTCGCCATGCATCCAATTCTTTTTTGTACTCTTTGTTGCCTTTTAATCGTATCAACTCAGCTACAGACTCAAGATATATAAATGTGTGATATTTTCGCCTACTACATATGTATGTATGTATATGTGTCCATCCAGAAATTTCTAATAAAGGGAAATACTGTTACGAAAAATGAGGTAGTCAGTCTATATTTGTAGTTGAAACGGTTTTTTTTTTAAGACAAGCTTTTATTATGGGTTCATAAATACGGATTTTCCAAATATATCGCCTCCTGCGCCACCTGTCGACAAAATTTTTTGTGCAGTTATCTCTCTTCATGTAGGTAATAAACGTTCCATATAAGAACCATATCGGACAACTAATACGGGTTTAACAAATATCTCGACACCTGCGCCACCTAGCGAATTAATTCATCTTTCATATCGCATTCCCGTCGGGTTCTGAGCTAAGTTTGAAGCTGTAAGTCTCTAGCTCATTTAGTGAATAGGTGAAACTTGATAAAAGCTTGTAATAAAGCTCGGCAGCAAATTTACAACTAAATATTATGAAAATATATTGCAAACTTTTTCCTGCCTGGAACTTTTTATTGTGACAATTTTTTTTTTTTTTGTTTCCCAACAGTTGCAAATAACACTTGCTTCTTCCCATATTTTGAACGCTTACTTTCTGCGTCTGTGTGATATTATCTGCTGCTTTTTCTGTTTCACCTAATCCAATATCACGTGTTGATTTTCTTTTTAAGCACTTTTTATTTCTTTTCATTTTTGCCTGACACTTTGAGTGCTTTTGAGTGATGATAATGACGAAGAAGATGAAGATAAGGATGACAGCGAGAATGTAGCAAGAATGCTGCTTTAGTGAGCGTTGCAAAAGCATTACTACGATATGACAAAAACTTACTTGCACTGAGATGATACTGCAGTTTTATGGCTACAAATGGATATTTGGTACATACAAACATAAGTACATAGCATACGTATGCAGGTGCTTACGCTTACATAAGTACATATAGAAAGAGAATCTATGATATGCTTTTCGATGACAAGTTACTTGCAGCGCCATTTCCTTATGATGAATGATTCTAGCAGGTAAAGGCACTCAAAATTTTATGATGAAGTGAATAAGGAAGCGTATACATACATACATTCTACTATGCACTTTGTACACGTTCAGCTACTTAAAACACATATACGTATGTATGAAAAACCTTTTGTATATAAACATGCAATAAAATTATGATAAACTAATTTTAATGTCAATAAATATAATACCACGCCACAAAGGCATACAATTTTATGCTTATACACGCTTCCGCTGGCCTTTTTGCGGTTAAATGACACAAATGTTTATCATACGCCACAGCCAACGCGGCAATGACATTTCTTTGATAAGACAATAAAAATATAGAGTGCTATTTATGCAAGTTTTTTTTATTGAATCACTTTCAGAGCACTCAACTGCATTTGTGCTTTTTATGTGCTTAGTTGGTCAGCGAACAAAAAAAAAAAACTAAAAACAATATTTTTGCACCAATTCGATTTAAATTCTGGTGGCCACTTTTCATGCATGCGGTCATGGTGAGTTTTTGTTCGCCTTCGTTTTGAGGTCAATTGTGTTTAGTTGGCAGCTGTTGGCGCTGGCGTTTGTCATGATCTATTGTTTTTTATCCTTTATTACAATTAAAATTAAACAAAGCAGCAATTGGGATCAACAAAAAAAAAAAAACTCAAAACAAAGAGCCAAATACACTAACAATAACAACGTTGCATGCATTGAGATTACTACGGAATTCCCTAAATTGTCTGCAAAGTTTTGCGGCTCATTGTTTGTTTAAAAAGTAAAAAAGCTGATTGGAACAGCAGCGCAAGCGTAAATGAAAAAATGTTAAAAGTTTAATAAATTGAAGAAGCAAGATTCATTCGACAAAAAAAGGGATGATATTCAGGGTGTTTAGTTTATTGAAAAAATGCAAACTTTTTTACCGGAGGTGCCTTTTTCAATCTCTAAATGACCTTCCAACTTCAACTCGCAATGGACTTCTAAAATCGACCAAACGTTTATTTTTTATAGAAAACGAAAAAATCTGAGTCATCAAGTCGGAGATACTCTATCTTTTGATACTATAACCGACTTTTGGTTAAGTATACCCAAAGTTCATTCTTTTAAGCGGAAGTCCATTTCAGAAAAAAGTTTCTTTTCCGCAGAATCTGAATCTGTTATAAAAACATGTACATCCCAATGAAAAAAATGGACTTTCGGTCTGTTTAGCCCTCTTCCGGTCGAAACCGGGCGTCGCTTATAAGACCAGGTCCAGGGCACACTGTATACTTTACCGCAAATTTTTAAGTATATATCATAAAAGACAGAATATAGATAAGGACTTCAAGTTTCTGTCGAAATTCGGCAGTTTTTTCTAGTTTTTTTCAAAGGTCCCGAAGATTTTTCATCTTCGTTTTAGTCGCTGTCTTCATATATGCACGTATTCAACTTCGTATTAGTCTTTTCATTCGTGTTCCTATTCGTATTCGTCATAATATTCTTCTTCATATTTGTCTACGACTTCGATTTCGTCGTCGCATTCATATTCGTATTCCTCTTCGTGTTTATTGTATTGTGTATTGATCTCCGTATTCGTCTCGAATTTGTTTCAGTGCTGTCCTTGTATTCGTCCTCCCAATCCTTTTCCTATGCATCTTCTTCGTATTCGTCCTTGTATTCATTTTTATATACCCCTTCGTTTTTGTATCCGTGTTCGCCTTCGTCGGCATGATTAAATTTGTTTTCGAATTCGTCTTCGTATTCGTCTTATATTTATGTTCGTAATATTATCGTACTTTTATTTGTGTTCATATATGCCTTCGGATTCGTATTCGTTTACATGTTTGTATTTCTCTTCGTGTTTATCTTCGTCGTCATCTTCTTCGTAATCGATCTCCGTATTCGTCCCGAATTCATTTCAGTGTCTTTGTATTCGTCTTCCCAGTCCTATTCATATTCATTTTGATAGACACCTTCATATTAGTCTTCGCGTTTTCCTTCGTCGTCGTATTTAAGTTCGTTTTCGAATTCGTCTTCGGTTGATCTGCGCCTTCGTCTTCATGTTCATGTTCGCAATCGCGTTTCTCTTGATATTATTCGTTTTCGTATTCCTTCGATAACTCCGCTCAGCGGTGAGTTACCCCGTCCATCCATTTCTCAGTGGAGCGGCGCTTCTGGCAAAGATGCGTCTAAATTTGGAGGATTCATGACAGCATTCTACCCTTTCACATGAAATTCGATTCGCCTTTCCTATTTCGAACTTGCAGATTAGCAATCTAGCTTTATAAAATTCATGTCTTGAGAATCATAGTAAAAATGCATCACTTTCTGAAAGTTTTAACTTTATGGTATTTATATTTGAAATCAGTAGGGTACAAAATCATCGGATAACTGAGTTAAATTGTCCGAAGAATGTATATGTAGGTATGATACTAAAGCAATAAAAAAGTAGAACTTATTTTAAAATAACTTTTTAATAAAACATATAAGTATAACATTTTAAAATCGATTTACAAATAGTCGATTTTGGCTGTTTTTGGTAAGAGTCAAGGACGAGAATAAGTCTTTTCCAAATAAAACTTACAAACTGGGTATAAGTACAGATGGAATTACAAACACTTTTTTTCAATACTCTATCGTACATTCTATGTTAAACCAAGGAAATGTCTTTATTTGCGATATTTTTTTTTCGGAAATTATGAAGCATTTGAATTTTCTTAGGAAGATAAAACGTTTGGGTTCATGAAGGCTCAGAATTTTTCAATGATACCAGCTAACGGCAACTTTCTGTATACATTGACAAGTAATTTTTAAGCAAAAAACAAAACCGACTTCAATTCTCATATAAAATATATATATATATATATATATTTCATGATCCAATGATCGGATCTAAACCAGATTAGTATGGAACCACCTCTGAGATACTACCTTTCCGATGCAAAAAGAATTATCGCATGGTCCAAAGTTATGCGATAACGTACATAAAAAAAAATAAAAAAAAAAATTTAAAAATAAAAAAATTATTCCGACTTCTTTTTTGGAAGTCGGTTATTTTTACTACATTTTTTATTACGTTTTCGAAGTGGAATCAAATTTTATGTACTTAGTTATTGCTTTTTTTATTTTTCGCTATATTCAACTTTCACATCAGATACTTAAATATCTTTGTAACTTGCCTCTTTAACAAACACAGAACTAAAGCAGCAGGTTAATTTACGAAAAAAAAAAAAAACAAATAGCTGTTTAATCTATGCTTAAAAATGCGCATAATTCATAAAACGTAAGCTAACTGCCATCCAACTATCGACTTAATTAAAATGTCAACACTATTTGCCATTCATTTAATCGTTTTTTCTTTGTCTTTTTTTTTGGTTCAATAATTTAGCTTTTATTGCGTGAATAATTTTGTTTCATTGGTTTTACATTCACATTTGTTGTTACACTCAGGGCCGTTTTCTAAAGTAAACTTTAAGTTTAAAGCTCAATTTATATTTAAAGGTTGGCTTAAAAGTAAAGCTATGTCTAAAGTTGAGCATTCCTATTATCGGTTTATGACGTATATATGTTTCTTGGTTGTAAACCAATTTAAAACCGGATAATAAAATGCTTTACTTTAGACACAATCATAAATATTAATGCAACCTGTAAATATAAAGTGGAGGATGGTTCCGTGCGCAGAAGTGGAAAACTTTTGACTGCCATTCACCTGGGAGTGGCCAGAAGCGATTCTTGTGCGTACGGTTCAAATCGCAGCTCACAACGTCCGGATATTTATATCCACGTATCCTCTGGGTAGCAACCAAACACCCGTTTGGGAGCGAGCTAAAGTGAGAAGGCGTAAAACTTCGCGTGCGCTGGGTTTGGGTCCCGCCACGTTAAAACCTCGCCCAATGAAAAGAAGCAAACAGCCTCGGATGAGACCCCCTTTTTCTGATGACGACCACGGCAAACGTATAAAGGACTATGATTTAAGGGTATGCACCTGGAATATCCGGACCCTTAATGGGGAAGGTGCCTCTGCCCGGCTGGTTGATGTCCTCGGGAAGACAAAGGCTGACATCACCGCCATCCAAGAAATGCGATGGACGGGGCAAGGTAAAGTATGCGTGAAGCCTTGCGACGTCTACTACAGTTGCCACGTAAAGGAGCGCAAATTCGGTGTTGGATTCGTGGTAGGAGAGAGACTCCGTCGCCGAGTACTGGCGTTCACCCCGGTGGACAAACGTCTAGCCACAATCCGCATCAAAGCTAGATTCTTCAACATCTCGCTCATCTGCGCCCATGCCCCGACGGAAGAGAAGGATGAGGCGTCCAAGGATCTCTTCTATGAGCGCTTGGAACGTACATATGAGCGCTGCCCCCGACACGATGTCAAAATCGTGCTTGGCGATTTTAATGCCAAGGTGGGCAAGGAAGGGATCTTTGGCGCCACTGTCGGAAAATTCAGCCTCCACGACGAAACGTCCGACAACGGACTGAGGCTGATCGACTTCGCCGGGGCCCGAAATATGGTAATATGTAGTACAAGGTTCCAGCATAAGAACATCCACCAAGCTACATGGCTGTCTCCAGATCGAAAAACGAGAAACCAAATCGATCATGTTGTGATAGACGGAAGGCATGCTTCAAGCGTTTTGACGTACGTACACTCCGAGGGCCAAACATCGACTCGGACCACTATCTTGTTGTAGCCAAGATACGCACCCGCCTCTGTGCAGCAAAAAATGTGCGCCGAACAATGCAAGGAAAGCTTAACGTCGAAAAGCTGCAATCACAACAGACGGCCAATTTATTCGCCACTCGACTCACACACCTGCCCTCTGAGAGCACTCTTCAACAATCCGACGTACGCGAGCAGTGGAACCACATTTCCCGATCATTAAGTACCGCCGCCGAAGAAGTAGTTGGATTTCAGCGAGCCCGAAAGAACAACTGGTACGATGAGGAATGTCAAGAAGCCGCAGAGAAAAAAGATGCCGCCTACAGGGCCACGCTGCGATCGGGCGCAACGCGAGCCATGTGGGACCGTTATAGGGAACTGAAGAAGGAAGCGAGACGTATTTGCCGCAATAAGAAGAGAGAGGCCGAAATACGTGAGTACGAAGAGCTTGAGATGCTGGCCGACAGGAAGAACGCCCGAAAATTCTACGAGAGGGTTAGGCGACTTACGGAAGGTTTCAAGACCGGGGCGAACTCCTGTAAGAACAACAATGGCGACCTAGTGACCGATGTCCAGAATATACTTAAATTGTGGAGGGAACACTTTTATAACCTACTGAATGGTAGCAGCGCTGAAAGTAGTGAGGAAGACGAACCCGAGTCCCCAGTCGATGATGATGGAGTAGCTGTCCCACCGCCTGACTATGACGAGGTACGAATATCGATTACGCGGCTGAAAAACAACAAAGCTGCTGGAGCTGACGGCCTGCCAGCCGAGCTATTCAAGTACGGCGGCGAGGAGCTGATGAGGTGCATGCATCAGCTCGTATGCAGAATATGGTCAGATGAACACATGCCCGACGACTGGAATTTAAGTGTGATCTGCCCAATCCACAAGAAAGGCGACCCCGCCATACGCGCCAACTACCGCGGAATTAGCCTTCTAAGCATAGGTTACAAGGTCTTATCGAGCGTATTGTGCGAAAGACTGAAGCCCACCGTCAACGAGCTGATTGGACCTTATCAGTGTGGCTTTAGGCCTGGAAAATCCACCATAGATCAGGTATTCACAATACGCCAAATCTTGGAAAAGACCCGCGAGAATAGGATCGACACACACCATCTATTTGTCGATTTCAAAGCCGCTTTCGACAGCACGAAGAGAAGTTGCCTTTATGCCGCGATGTCTGAATTTGGTATCCCCGCGAAACTAATACGGCTGTGTAAAATGACGTTGAGCAATACCACCAGCTCCGTCAGAATAGGGAAGGACCTCTCCGAGCCGTTTGATACCAAACGAGGTTTCAGACAAGGGGACTCCCTTTCGTGTGTGAGGGCTACGTCTGTTCTGCCTTCTCGGGATTGGATAGAGAAGCAAAGCGAATGGGTCTGGTGGTGAACGAGGACAAAACGAAGTATCTCCTGTCAGCACACAAACAGTCAGAGCATACGCGTCTTGGCACCCACGTCACTGTTGACAGTTACAAGTTTGAAAAAGTAGACGACTTCGTTTATTTGGGAACCAGCATTAACACCAATAATAATGTCAGCCTTGAAATCCAACGGAGAATCACTCTTGCCAACAAGTGCTACTTTGGGCTGAGTAGGCAATTGAGAAGTAAAGTCCTCTCTCGTCGTACAAAGATCACACTCTATAAGTCACTCATCATGCCTGTGCTGGTGTATGGCGCGGAAGCATGGACAATGAAAGCATCTGATGAGGCGGCTCTTGGAGTTTTCGAGAGAAAGATTCTGCGAAAGATTTACGGACCTTTACGCGTTGGTGATGGCGAATATCGCAGACGATTTAACGATGAGCTGTATGAGCTTTACAACGATATAGACATAGTGCAGCGAATTAAAATTCAGCGGCTCCGCTGGCTTGGCCATGTCGTTCGGATGGACAGAAACGCTCCTGCTCTGAAAATATTCAACGCGGGCCGCGATGCTGGTAACAGAGGAAGAGGAAGGCCTCCTCTGCGTTGGAAAGACCAGGTGGAGAAGGACTTGGCTTCACTTGGCATTTTCAATTGGCGTCAGTTAGCACAGAAGAGAAATGACTGGCGTGCTGTTTTGGACTCGGCCAAAATCGCTTAGGCGGTTACAGCGCCAAATAAGAAGAAGAAGAGTAAATATAAAGTGAGCCTTAAAGTTACAGGTTACTTGAGAAAACGGCCCTTAGTGTCCATTGAAGTCTTTGGCTTTTTTATTGTTTACGCGCTGTTGCTGTTTGTTGTTCGTCATGTGGCAGCATTAAAGTACGTATGTAAACAGCGTGCGCCTTTGTCTTGCAAAAGACAGACGAATGCGTTTTCTTATACCTGAACCCGCGCAACCTCAACGGTCAACTGCATCCAAATTGCGTAATTCTGACTTGAATGCAAATGCGCACTTGCTTACTCGTTCTGAGAGTTTATTGTTCCATTTTATTTGTTCGAGCGTAAAAATTTCTGAGTAAAATAACAACTTTATGGTGGGCGCAAATGAAAATTGCAAATAAATAAGGCATTTGCATATAATTTTTTCCTTAAGCTGGGCATTCAATGCTTTGTTTGAATGAAATATGAATGCATTGGCAAGTTTGGTTGAACTTTGAAAAAAGTTAAAAAACAGGGAATTAAAAAATTAACAGAGCAATTAAATGTGTTTTCTGACTAAAAGTTCTATAAAGTTAAGAATAAATTAGCAAGACAAAAAAGAAAAGTTCAGCTGCTGGGAAAAAATTAACAGGGAATCTCTCAGAAATATTTATTCTGTCCTGCGTACATTTTTACATACCTTCTGTGAAAAAGTTATGAGCATTCCTTAATTTTTTTTTCGTCAAAGTCCATTGGGAAATATTGCATATAAGGGATGAGCAGAGATAAAGTGAATGTATGGGTTAGGTTAGGTTAATCTGGACGGCTTCGAGCCGCACATATACCGGCTCTTTAGCGTCGCCAGTGGGAGCACGTTTTTACGCACTAAACTGGATGTCACCGCTTTTCAGTGTTGCCAGAATCTTTTTGTAACGCATCCCCATATAGAGCCGCAGTTATCCCAAAAAATCCCATTTTTTTCTAAGTCCGCTTTAGTTAATTATAATTACAGTTTTGAATACTTTTCCGCAAAATTTTTTTTACAGATTTATATATGTAAATGTATATGTATGGTTATTAATGTATTGGTTATTAATGTATTGCCATGGGCGTAGCCAGTTAGGGGCAGGGGGATGCTCGATTAAGAAAACACAAAGCTACGATACAATTAAATCGTAAATTGGACAAAAATAATCGATTAATTTAATCAAATGATTAATCGCTGCCTTCCCTACGCCTGACTGTCTACGTTACTTTTGAATTGATTGTCGTTTTGGTGTAGGCCAGCTCTGCTGCTACCCCCATACTTCTGCTCATACCTCTGCTTGATATATGCTGCAATGGTCAGGTTACCTTACTGCCCGCCTGACGTTCATTTAATAGCAGTAAATCCCAGCATTCGTTTACATGCATAAAGGGCGCTACTGATCTTCTACTACAGCTATGTCGTCTGCATATGCCACTACTTTGGGCGTTTACCCCTCGAATTCATTTAGTAATTTGTTACGCGACCTTGACGTGTGCCCCTGCATGCCCGTCTGGTTACCCTAGCATCGTTCCATTCCGCTCTTAACTTTCTGTAGCCCAAAAAAGCTTTTTAATCCACAGCGAAATAGTAGGTTCTACGCCTATTGATTTGATGCTATTCATAATAGCTTCACTAAAATGTGCACAGAGCTTTTATTCACCTTTCAGCAAAAGCTGGAGAAAATTTTGGTTATAGTTTGTTGAAAAACCCAAAGGTAAAGTCTCCCTTGGCCATATGATTAGCATGTGCTACGAAATAGTATTTCGCATTTTCTGAAGAACATGTAATTTTGAGTTGTGTCACTTTTGAAGATCGTGTGCGATATGCATTCTTTGTATTCTAGAGCCTTCTCGATGTGTTGTACTAACAAGTGTAGTGCAGTCTCCAAGATGCCAGGCGGCAAAGTGTCCCTGATGTGAGTGTCAAGAATTTTTTCCAGCGTTTTTTGGAGGAATGAGGTCAGACTTATCGGCCTGTATGTCTTAGAGAAAACTAGGTTTATCTTGTCTGCCTTGGACAACACTCGCTTCCCTGCACAGTACCGGCATATAGCTCAGCCTCAAACAGTCTATAAATATCGCCTTCAGCCATGGTGCCACAAGGTGACTAGTCTTTTGGAGCAAGACTGGGAATATTACGTCTGCTCCCGGGGATTTGTTGATTGCCCATTCTACTTTGGAAGAAGTTATGACTTTTGGAGGGATGCTACTCGCTATACCTCCGCCACTATCGAGGTGTGTCGAGTCCATGCATCCCGGAAAGTGGGTGCTGACCAAGTCTTCTGGTGACTCCTCGCTTGAATCGATCCAGTGTTGGTTCTTTGAAAAAAAAGAGTATTAAATTCAGATTCAGCGACCCCTAAGTAGTATTAAAAACGGCTTCTTAAAAAGTTCTGCTTCGTTTATTAAAAGTCTGTACGGTAGAGTTTAAAGAAGTTTTTTTCAAAACCTAATGCTCTCACAGGTACTTCTTGGTGATATGATTTTGGCGTTTTAACGCCATGAGGGTGCATTCACTGTTTGGCTCTTTATATTTACAGGCTATTTCTTATTCTTCTTTCATCTTAGTCGTTGATCAAACGCAAATTTTTCCAAATTAAATTCTTTAATACGAAAATAAGACTAAACACGATTTTGTAAGCAAGTATGAAAGTTTACTACTCCTCATATCTTAAAAATTCAGCAGATTGCCTTCTTACGTCAGCACATCAGCTCAGTGCCGTTGAACTCGTATCCAGTTGCTGCTGCTGTTACTACATGCTTAATGTAATATTAATTACATCTAATTACATTACAAATATGAATTTGTAACACAACATAAAGGCAAATGAACAAATATGAGCGAACACACGTACACAAATACACACATACAAATGCACTCATTGATGGTTAATATGCCATGAACTCCGCTGGTGACTGCATTACTCATACGCACCGCTGGACCTAAATTAGCGCAAAACGAAACACAGAGGGAATAACTAAGCGAGTGGAGCGAGTAGAGCGAGTGGAGCGAGTAGAGCGAGTAGAGAGCAATGAATTCTCAACTGATGGACACAAGAAAAAAATACAAAGTAACTGGCTTGAATGAGTTTTCGGTTGAGTTTCACGTGTATGTTGAACAGGAAAAGGGCTGGGATATGTGCAAAAGGCAAAAATGTAAACTTATAAATAAGGATAAGCTTATTCTGTAAATTTTACGTTATCAATGCAAATAACGACCCGAAATTTATCAATCTAACCTTTCTGCTTTTAATATGTATAAGGCATCAACGTTTTTCCCGTTTAGAAATCTTTTTCCGTTGAGAAACCAAATCTGCCTAATACGTGCTTGACACCCAAAATTACAATTCCTCTTGCTCGCACGTGTGTAACTGAGCATTCACTTTTTGGCACTTTACCCAGTTACAAACCCGCGCTCGCTCTCGCCGCTAGCTTACCTTTTCTCAGCAATTTAACAAAGATTTATCGTTTATAATTACCATAAATTTACCGCATTTAAACGTCAATATAATATAAATAAATCTTTGTTGACCCAATTGAATGCGCAAATGGCCATGAGCGAGTGTTAAATCTAAATGTTTGCATTCGCATATTTACTCATACATATATGTAAATTTACATATGTACATTAGACTGCATCACAAAAAAAAAAGTTGCGGTTTTTCCGCCGGGATTGCAAAATTTATTTTATTTTAAGACGTCCACCAAAATATTTCGGAAAATTATTAAGATGGAGTTTTTTTACGCATAAAAATAATTTCCTAAAGAACTTTTTGAAAAAATTCTCCTCGGATGTCAAGGCAGATCAAGCTTATAAAATTTGCATATTTGAAAATCTTTTCAAAGGAATTGTAATAATGAGATTTTTGATGCTGTTTTCTTTTACTTTTTTCAAAGATTGATTTACGAAAAACTTGAATAACTTTTGCCAAAACTATACTGATTTAGACTTATGAGTAGAAGGGTATTTTAATACAATTTTTATTTCTATCTAAAAAAAGTCATTCGTGTCCCAATTTTTTTTTCAAATACCAACAATTAATTCAACTTTGAATGACGTTCGTTCATCGTACTTTTCTCTTTCATACTTTGAATGAGCTTATTAGCAAAGAAATATAATAATTTTCCAATGATACCTCACAAGTCTAAATCGGAAGAGTGTAGGTTCAGTTATTAAAGTTTTTCTTATACCAATCTTTGAAAAAGTTAAAAAACTGCATCAAAAATCTCATTATTACGATTCCCTTCAAAATTTTTTTAAATTTTTTAAAAACAGTTTTATGCAAACTTTTTAAGCTTAAGCCGTTTTGTCATTTGAGGGGATTTTTTTCAAAAAAAATCTTTAAGAAACTATTTTTATTCATAAAAAACTCCATTTTTGGAGGAATTTTCAAATCGGTCCAGCTCACGCATACCTTAATATTTTTCCGAAATATTTTAGTGGACGTTTGAAAATATAATAGGTTTTTTAATTCCAATGGAAACAAACTACCGATTTTTTTTTTATTTGGGAAGTGATGCAGTCTAATATACATTGTACATACATACATTTATGACATTAGCAGCATGCATACATGCGCTGCTAATAGAGGCCTTGTACGCCGCGCCCGACCGCGAGATCAGCTTAGATTGCTAAAATTTATTATAAATATGGCATAAATATTAGTTGTGGGTAAACAATGTTGTGGGTAAACAATGAATTTGAAAGAGACAAAAATAAAACAAGAATTTAAATGGGTTAGCAGTGGGCGTGGCTTTGAAGCAATTATTAATACACAGACCCAAATGGAAAGAAAATGTTTTCATAATTTTTAAATTTGTGCACTTATTTATTTAAGGTACATATTGCGATTCCTCCAATTATTACGCTTTTATTCGCGGAACACGCTGCAGTGTTTACTACCTAAAAATAAAGTACAGACAGAGCAAATGGGGTGTATTTTCTTCTTCTTAATTGGCACTACAACAATTCAGCGGTATGTGCCGTGAACAAAAAACTTGGCCAAATACCTCTCCCAAATACTAATCACACCTTCTCATTCTAAGTAAGTATAGGAAGGTCATTCTGCTCTTAGTTCTTCCATTGTGTTCGTGCGTGCCCTTGCTCTGGTTGCTCGGTATGGGTGCCGAGTCGAAAGACCATTTCACCGGAGCGCTTTCATGCATAGACACCATAAATTCAAGTCGCGCAATCGACGTATTTTTTATGCGCTTAACGACAAAACAGTGTCATAGTAAAGCTCACACCGTTCGTCAATCGCTCTTTATCGCTACACATCGCACACACGAATAACTAGAAAAATTTTTCCTTGGATAGTTCCTTCGAAAGCCTCCAAAACCCTTTTAATCTTTGCTCCCCATTTCAGCGTGAAAAGTGCCTCAATACGCGAAGATGTGCTGCCAGGAGGTAATTTGTCATAGCCAGATTCAAAATACCGAATTGTTTATCCGAGGCCATTTTGATCTTTTCCGGGATTAGATTTTTTCATGGCGGGTCGTAAGCCGGTAATTTAAAGTTACTGTACGGAAAAATCAAGCAGCCACTGACTTGTCAAACTGCCCCTGTACACAAAAAAAAAACACGCGTTCTCTTGACAACAAATTAAACATCAAAGAACAGTAAGCACACTGGAATACAAAATAAGCAAGCTATACACTTTCTTATCATCGCATATTATTTAGCTCCAGACGCATAGTCATAAATATGTATGTATACAAAATATTTGCTTTTAATAGAGTTGGTTTTTTTTTGCAAAAAATAAAGTTACATATCGTGATTAAAAACGTGACCTTAAAAGTATAAAGAATGTCTCGTGAATCAACAAAAAGTTATAAACAATCGCGTACATTTATATCCCTACATATGTATGTACCTTAGGGTGGTCCAAAAACAGTAAAGTCGGATTTGTAATGCTCCCACCCCCTAGGATTGTTCTATATCGAGAAAAGGTATACCATTATTTTTTTATTTTGAAATCAAAAAATATTTAGAGGTCGCTCAAAGCGCTCAAAGTTTTCCATGTATTTTTATATGGGAAAAATAAAATGTTTCGTTGAAATGGTATAGAATTCTTGAAAATCAATATTTTTCGATCGGAAAACTCTGGTTCTCTTCAGGAGACTTTCAATAATAATACCCAATTGTTTATTTAACCATTTATTAATACTAACGATTTTTTATTGGTCGCCCCATTGCATTTTTCGGGGTTTTTGTGGGTTTTGGCGGACCTATAAATTATAGTTGCGATGAAAAAATGGTTAAATAAACAATTGGGTATTATTATTGGGAATATCCAGCAGATAAACAGAGTTTTCTGGTAGAAAAATATTGATTTTTAAGAATTCTATACCATTTCTACGAAAAGTTGTTTTTTCCCCATACAGAATACATGGAAAACTTTGGGCGCTTTGAGCGGCCTTTAAATATTTTTTGATTTCAGAATAAAAAAATAAAGGTATATTTTTTTTTGGTATAGAACGATCCTCGGGGATGAGAGCATAAAAATTCCGACTTTACTTTTTCACATGCATTTTTGGACCACCCTAATATACATACATATGCACTTAGACTGAACCACCTTGCAAGCAAATAAGAAAAGTTCGCCATACACCGCTGAGCCTAATAGGGCAATTCTGGCAACTGTCTTTCAATTTACCACAAGAAATTGAAAGATCTGCTAACGAGGAGGTCTTAGCGTTATGCTGTTCGCCTTTAAGTAGTAAATTAAATAAAAAAAGAAATATATTTTTCTTTCTAAAACAATAAAACTTAATAAATAAAAGAAAATTAAATTAGAAAAATATTTTATGAAAATAGAAGGAAATAATACTTAAAAATTTAATTAGATTAAAAATATTTCATTTTAAAAAGACAAGACAAAAACAATAAAAAAACAATAAGATCCTTAAAACTATATGAAATAAAAACATATATTTTGCTTTCTAAATCAGTGTAATCTAAAATGAAATGAAAATTAAATTAACAAAAGAATAACCAATTAAATTAATATAAATAAAATAAATTTCTAAAAAGTAAATGACATTAAAAAATATCTTTCTTTCTTTCGCAATAAAATCTAAACAATTTAAATAAAACTTTAACTAAAACCTAAAACAAAATTTTTTTTTAGAAAGAAACAAATTCTATAACAAGTACCTAAAACTTAAATGCAATTAAAAAATATTCTTTTTAAAACAATAACAACCAAACCATTAAAGAAAATTAAATAAAAAAAAAAATTAAATACAAGAAATACATAAAATAAGTTTCTAAAAATTTAATTAAATTAAACAATATACATATATATCTTTTTTAAAAATAAAAAATCAGAAAAATTAAGTTAAAAAAGCAAAAAATGTAGATTTAAAAAAAAGAAAACAAAAAATCCGCTGCCCCAGTTCTCGAACTCGTATTTCTCGATTCGCACGCCTGTGCCTTGTCCACCCGGTCATTGCGACTGTTGGAGTGACGCGAGCCAAATGATATACAAATGCTTTCTCTAAAAATAGCTTTTCACCACGAGTGGTGAATAAGATGGCTTTTTTCTAAGACTTTTGTGCTAGAATAACAGAAAAGTCTTTCGAACTATCTTGCCATCTGTCTTTCATTTGTCTTACGAAAGACTGTTTTCTATCTTAGCCAGAATTGCACTGTAAAATATTTTGGGCAATGCGATTTTGTAAATTGTTTTTTCTTAAAAAAAAAGCACTCATTCACAACTCGTGGTGAAAAGCTATTTTGAGAGAAAGCACTTGCTTATCATTTAGCTTGCGACGCCCCAACAATCGTAATGGTGCGCAAAGCACTGGTGTGCCTTTAGCGCGGTTATGGGCATTGCCTTGCCCACGGGCAAAGTCTTTTTTAAGCTGTCTACATACTTTTGTGTTTAGGGGCGTGCAGAGTAAAAGCTATATCTGCCCATCGCAGCAAAGCGAGTTTTTTATACCCGAGCGCACTTGTGCACAAGGGTATTTTAATTTTGTTCACATAACGGTTGTTTGTAACAGCCAAAACGAATCGAGATAGATATAGACAAATGTATACATAAATGCTCAGAATGAATAGAGAAATCGATTAAGCCATGTCTGTCTGTCCGTCCGTCTGTCCGTCTGTCCGTCTGTCCGTCCGTCCGTGTACACGATAACTCGAGCAAAAATTGAGATATCTCAACGAAATTTGGTATGCAGTTTTCTGTTAATCCAAGGTAGGTTGGTATTGAAAATGGGCAAAATCGGACTGTAACCACGCCCACTTCGCATATAACGGTAATTTCCAGAAATACGAAAACTTCGTTATTTTAGTAACTACTGAAATTATGCACTCAAAATTGACATTTACAATAATTTTTAGACGAAAAATAAGAATATTATACATTTTTGGAGTAAATTGCAGAAATGCTTGAAACTTCAATATTTCGAAATTTAAGAACGCTAATTTACTCAAAATTTATACACACCGGCTTATCATGTAGCGGTAGCTTTCGCAAAGGTGAAAATCATATACTTAGTACGTGCGCCGGGTATTTAATGTTCGGCTCCGCCCGAACTTAGACTCTCTTACTTGTTTAATTTTTTTGCTTTTTTTTAATTTTTATATTTTGTTAAAAAAATGGTTTTTTTTTATTTCACTATTTTGAATAATTTTTTTTCTTTTTCTAATTTAAGTTTCTTTTAATTTGTAGATTCTATTGTTTTAAATGAAAAATGTAATAAATAAGTAATAATGTAAGTCCTCGTTGTGCAAGATAATTTTTGTTTTTTAGAAAAATACCAAAGACGTGAGAGTTTTTTTCTGGTACACTAAATGTACATATATGTAAATAATTATATGAAATAAAAAGGTCATTGAAGCAAAGAGAAGGTAAACAAAAGTAGAAAATGGCGCGTGAAATTTGAAGGAAACGGAAATTAAGCGTTGATGTGGGCGCTGGCGTTGGCAAACACAGCATAAAGGACAATGAGTGATGAACGTGCGCCTGTTGAAAAGGGCGGGCCAGCTCGGAAGTTTGTATTGTATGAATAGGGCCGATGAAGACGACGACCATGATGATAAAAGTGATGAAGGAAAGGCGTAAGGACGAATTGCAACCTTCGAAAAACTTTTGTATACAGACATACATACATACATATGTGAATGAGGCTGTAAAGCAGGAATTGACCAACGCGCCATCAGAGAATTGCATTTCCTTGGCATACGTGACAATGCAGGTAGTGGTGGTGGTGGTGGAAATGTGTAAATATAAAAAAGCAATCCGCAATGCAAATATGCACATAAGTACATACGTATGCCTGCATTTATTTGCAGTTGATAAGAGTAAAAAGAAATAACTTTCGCTTGGCGAAATGTAGCAATGTTCCAGCACAGTCGAATGCTTACGCTGCTTGCATGCGTTTGCAGAAATTTTCGCCGGCATGCTTGGTAGCCAGCAGCCAGTTGTAATTGTTATGGGGTTACTGTTGTGAAAATTCACTTGTCGAGAGTTGTGCGTTGCTGCAAGGTGTGCAAAATTTATGCAGCCACATGCTGACTTCCGGTTGCTTGGCGCATTTTTTGCATATTTTTTCTTGCCTACACTTACATATACATACATATATGTATTGCTCGAGTCGTTTATTGTTGCTGTTGCTATTGCTGTTCTTCCTTTTTTTTACATATTTTTTACCCTTGTTGCATGCTGTTTAACAAATTGCAGGCCTCAACTTTTCCACTTAATTTCTGTTAATTTTTATAGTGTAAAACTTCCTTGTGGACCCACCATGGCGTATGAGTAGCAATTCGGCAGGCGCTGCGGCTTAACTGCGTGATTTTTAAGGCATTTATAAGCGCTACAGAGATTTATTTAATGCTTGAGTTATTTAAGTTATAGTAAGCGAGGAGCTGGCAATACATTTGGGCCATAAGTATTTCATGATGTGAATTAAAAACTGAAGTGGTTCGAAGGCACGCAGGAGGGTTGTGGAAAAAAATGTTCGTTACATTATTTTATTCATATTTAAATTTCAATGAACTCTTAAGGGGTCATTGTGTCCAGCACGTGCCAGCGATTTTATGCAGAAGTAATGAGGAAAAATAAAAAAAAGTAGCAGAAAAAGAGCTTTCTTCCTACACAAGCTATTTTTTTCATTAAGTTTTCCTTATTAAATTACCGCCGCTTCCAGGCTATCGATTGTTTTGAAGATGTGCGTAGCTGTGATCAGTGTGCCTGTCACAAGCGATTAAATTGCGTTTAAGCACTGCTATGCCAACAGCTGTTGCTACAATCAAAGCAATAATTGAATCAATAAGCAGGAGGTTGCTGAATAAATTTTTCGGTCACTTGCTGGAATGAATTAATTTTCCAATAGACTTTATGTATTGGATTGCTCTAAAACAAATACAAGTAAAAGAGAAAAAAGGAAAACTGCTGCATCACAGCTAGTTACTAAGATTGCCATTGATTTAAAATTGAATCAACCCAAATCAAAACAAATCGAGTGAAAGGGTTACTGGCAATCGTAAAATAGGGTGTATTTGCCTGCCTGCAAGCAAAACAAGATTGAAAATTTATGTGAATGCGGAAAATGCAAAAAAGAACGACAGTAGAAAATTTATGTATTGAAATGAAGAACAACAAAAATATCAACAAAAATATTTGGCTAGCATTGAAAGCATAGAAATGAAAAAGAAAAAAAGCAAAAAAAAGAAATGCGGAGTCAGCAAAAACAAAAGCAGAAGCAAAATATAATATCAAATAAGAAAATTACGAGTTTTTCATGATAATGACCAATAACTATACATACCTATGTATATATATTTATTTGCATATACCCATTTTAAAAGTTAAGTCATCACTTACAATAAATAAATATTTGGCACTTACTCATTTGCCGGCAGTGCTTGGCCGAGCTTCTCCTCCGATTTGCGGGGTGCGTAATATTAATCTTAATCTTGACCTTAAGCTTAATCTCAATTTTTTTCTTAATTTCAATCTTAATCTTAACTTTAATTTTAATATTAGTCTAAAACTTAATTTTAATAAATAATAATCATAACATAAATTCTCAACTTAATCATAATCTTAGCTTTAATCTTAATTTTAATCTCATACTTATTCTCAATACTAATCTAAATCTTATCTTTAAATTAATTTTAATTTTAATGGTACTTCTAGTCTTAATTTAATCTTAATTTTTAAGTTGAATTTTACTAATATTAATCTAAATCTTAATGTTAACGTTAATTTTATTCTTACTCTTAATCTTGATCTTAATCTCAATTTTAACCTTGATCGTTTTCTTAATCTTAATGTTATTCTTAATCTTAATCTAAATCTTAATTTTAAACTTAACCTTTATTTATAGTTAAATTTTAATCTTAATCTTAATCTCCACCTTAATCTTAATCTCCACCTTAATCGTAATCTCCACCTCAATCTTAATCTCCACCTTAATCTTAATCTTAGTCTTAATCTTAATCTTAATATTAATCTTAACCCTAGTAATAATATAAATCTTAATCTCTGGCTCTGCCTTTATCTTAATCTTACTCCTAATCGTGCCAGAGGCCTATCGATCAGGCCACACCATTTTGTAGTTATGACCTTATTCCGGGTAATGGTGATAAACCCTTCCTCTGCAAATCCCGTATACAGAAACGAACAGAAGCACAAACAGCATACCTAATGAAAGCCAGCCAGACTAGCCGCTGTCTCGACCCTGATATGACCGGAACCCTTTCTTTCAATAGGTCACAACACGATAAAAATCAGAGATGGTCTAGTAACCAGATATGTGAGCAGTGGGTGGTAACGTTGAACGGCATATTGCTGGAACCCAATAGAGGAGTAGTTTAAGTAGAGGCATATGCTGACGATGTAGTGATATGTAGCAGTCACAGGCCCTTTCCTTTCTACTGTAAGTGAAATCTTAGAGGAGGAACTGGGTAAAATACAAACATGGGCTAAAAGTAGTGGCTATAATATTGACCCAATCAAAACCGAGTTATTACTGTTTGCAAATAGAAATAAGATACCCCAATTTAGACTTCCTCCCATAGGCGGAAAGGCAATCATCCCTATCATCCAAAGCAAAATATCTGGGCATCATCTTAGACACTAAGCTAAACTGGAAACTTATCGTAGCAAAACGAAAAGAGAGGGCCTATATCGAATACTATACTTGTACACCGCTATAAGAAGGTCGGATCCCTAGTTTGGTGGCCAGCTTTAAGTAGACAGGAACATTATCAATAGACTAAGTAGCTTGCAAAGAGCGGCTGGTTCGGGGATAACTGGGGCATTGAGATCCTGTCCCCTCAGAAGCACTGAATGTCGTCCTCAATATGCTTCCGACTGAAATCGAGATGTCCTCAACATTAAGACTCGGGAAGTCGGGGCTATGGAAAACTAAGACCTTTGGGCATAGCTCAATCTTAAGCACTGGTCCAACAGAAAATAAAACCACGGACTACGTGGTATCCAGCTAGGATTTTGGCTTGAATATACTGGTGGAATGGTAAAGGAGCCAAGCAGATGACAAGGAAGCTATTTGTATCTACACTGACGGATCCTAGATGGGCTGCGATGTAGAGGCAGGAGTATATTCCGAGGAGCTTAGTGCCAATCGGTCCCTGCGGCTGGCGAACCATGCCAGCACATTTCAAGGCCGATGTCCTGGGCTTATGTGGGCCCAGTAGGTTACTAAATAATAGTGCTACTAGAAAAGTAAAAGCAGTGATTTTCTCAGGCAGCCAGACGGTTAGCTGCTAGCTATAACGTCTCCTGATGCCAAGTCTTAGCTAGTCAAAGAATGCAAGATGCACCGACTATCAGCGGCTACTGGCCGCTAGGAAAGCATGCCTATAGAATAGGACTTCAATATAACGATATATGCCGCAGATGCCGGTTAGAGGGCAGCGAGGAAACAGTATTTAATTTCCTGCGTGAATGCCCAAGGCTGGCTTTATTAAGATATAAAGCTTTCGAGAAATACATAAGTAGTTATGCAGTTAGCGGATTTATCTAGTGCTACAATAAGTGAAATGCAAAAATTTATAAGCGGCTAAATTATCAACGAGAAGTGCCAAAACATGGTGCTATTGTGCGCTAATTGAATCCTGAGTGTAACTTGGGAGGTACTATAACCGACCAACAAACACGATAAAGGAAGTGCTCCGGAAGGAAAACACCAAACTAAAGGTGCTTCATTGGCGTAATACCAAGGGATTTCGCCAGACCAAAACCTTACTAGGTGGGTGCAATCTGAACAGATACAGGATACTCATGGACCTCCATAAGGAGAAATTAAGTTGCAGGTTTTATGACGGGTCATTGTAGGTTGCACAATTTATGAATCTGGTCAACCGACCAATGTCACTTCTGTGACGCTGCTAAGGAGACTATATTACACCTCCTTGTGGAGCGTGTGGCTTTTTCACGCAGAAGGGAGAGGAACATACGGCATCTCTAGCCCGGAGAGGAGCACATTCACTACATATACCCGGTATCCATTCTGAATTTTATAGAGACTCTAGGGTTGGCTGAGGCCTTGTGAAGAGTTGAGGGCTAACTATACCTACCGGTCGTAGAGCATCGCTATCTTTTCTAGCTCTATATCTACCTAAGGGAGAAAGTCTTCATATGGAAAGTTATGTGCATGGAAAGCACAAGGCTCGTGCGATTCCGAGCTCTTCTATAAGCTGGGTTGAGAAAAGTCTTATGGCGTTATTCATACAAAATATAGTAGGATTTAAGAGCTCTATAAAGTTACGTTTCTATACAAATTTACGATTTATAAAGCAGTTAAAGTCTTCAATATTTTTTACGAATTTAAGTCTATGGCCATGTTTATATAAACATCGAAGCGACTCGAACAGTGATAAGTAGAGCCCCTTCAAGGTAACCAAGTACGTGCAGCCTATCAAGTACCAAATTATTGAAGCTTACACTTTTATGTTTAAGGCAGAATGTTTAGCTTCAAATACCTACTTTAAAAAAAAAGCTCCTAGAGCAACTAGAATCCCCATCTCATAATTTTTATTTTAGCGAGAAATACAAATTAATTTTTCCACAAAGTTGATTTTCTACTAATTAATTACACTAAATACCTGAGCAATTTTGCTTTCCATTACCAACTTTCTGAGAAAATTTCTACATCAGCGTTTTAATTACGTAAACAAGTAGATATTTGTATCATTGGATATCTTCATTTCATCTACCTGACACTTACAATATCGCTCAGTTGCGAGTCTAACAAACGCAATATAAACTTTTTTAGCCAAGAAACAAAAAAATAAAAAAATAAGCAAAACAGTGAAGTCAGTCAGCAGCAAGTTTTAGCAAACTTTTTACCAAGACAAGCGTCTTTGGCAAAGAGCTCAACCGGATTGAGTGAAGTGTAAGTGGTGTTGCTTCAAATAAGATGTTGGAAAAGTTTTGGCCTAAATCGCTTGCTGGCTATGGCTGTATGTTGCCCCGGGTACACGCATTTCACGAAACACTACAAATATTTCCGCTTTTGCTTGTTCTTCTAAGCCACCATCGCCCCAGTTGTTAGCTTTCAAATGGAGTTGCAAGTTACTCTGCGTTTATAGTGCGTATGTATATTTTTTGTTTGTATTGTTTTTGTTTTTTTGCATTGCATTATTCCATTTCCCAATTCACCGTTGCCATGTTGCATTCGGAACTTTTCTGTAATTGTGTTGGCTCTTCAGAATTTATGAAAATTCTTTTACCAAACTTCTTCACTAAAAAATGTGGTGTGCTTTTTTTTATACTATTGTTGTTATACTGTTGTTCTTGTTGTTAGTGCGTTGTGCATACCAATAGTAGTTGCATTTATACAGCACACCTTAAGCAGCTGAATAGTTTTGCACACTTTGCTTGTGGGGATATTAAATAAGTCTGCGAGTTGTTTGGCTGTTCAGAGTTTTGCTGGCTTTGACCTGCAGCTCGTGCTACATTTGCCTTTTTTTAGTATTGTTGGTGCTTTTGCTTTTTTATTTGTTTAGTTTTTAATTTCGTTTTTGTTTTCCTCCTCTCTCTTGTGTGCTTTCAAGTGTCATCGCAGCATGTTACCATTAAAAGTTTTACAGCGAACTCTTTACGCGTATAAATCCCTTTTCGTTTGATTTGCTCTTCTTTTCTTCCAATTAATGTTTCTTTCACTTTCATTCATTTGCGGTTATTTCTCATTTAACTACTTAATTATGCGTTGAATGCAATCAACACATTTTTATACGAATATATTTTGTTATGGTGGTTTGAGGCTTTGCCTTGGATGATAAGACTAGAATATTTCTAAGTGCGGGTTAGAGAGGTTGCTCTCATCAAAAATTCACTAAAGTAAATTTTGAAGCCTAGGAGAAAATGCATCTAGATTTATCCCTATTTGTGCCTAAGCCATGCCCATATTTTAATGAATCCAGGGAGAATCTCCTGTGATATTTTCTACTGAAGTTCTAGTCATTTCTAAATTCTCCTCACTTTTACAGCTCATACAGAATTTGTTATGAGGAATTCAAAATCTGGCGCTCATGTAGCCAATCGCACAATACTATCTCGGTATTCCATTGAGAAGCTTTTTGATCGCTTTCGAGACCTGCAGAGAATCGTCAACAAATCAAGCTCAACAGAAACCAGAGGATGTTTCTGACAAAATATTTTTTTATTTTAACTTATTTCAAAATAGATTGATTAAAAGAAAAATACTGATAAAAATAAAATATTTCACACAAACAGGGTAGAAATTTGGAAATTCCTGGCCGTATTTTGGTTGTAAGTCAAATATTAGTGGCATTGTGCTACTACGATTGCACAACCGAGTAGTCTTATTCAAATTATGTACAATAGTCGAAAAAATTATAGCCGCACCAAATTTTGGCAAGTTTTAAAATATAATATTTGTTGTTATTTAATTTTGGTTAGTTTTTTATAGTTCATTTTTAAATAACATTAAATACAAGTTGAAAGGCAGTGTCACACGATTGGGTTTTTGCCGAAATTTGGTGCAAATCGTATCCCAAATGTGTGAATACCCAAATATTTTTTTTTATCCCAATCACGAAAAATAATTTGTTAAAATTTTTCAATAGAATATTGCTGTACTGTACCAATCTTTGGACTAAAAAAAAAAAATGTGAGAATATTTTTATTTTGTACCAATAGCCTAATATAGAAATGCACAAATGTACCAATCGAGTGGCACTGCCTTAAAAATTTTTGCAAATTAAAAAAAAAAAAAAATATCAACAAATCTTCGTAAAAATTTCGAGTTTTTAATTAGATTCTAAGTATGCAGTTTTGTAGCCCATTGAATTATAGTAGAATAAAGTACAAGTTTTAAATGGCTAAAAATTACGGTTAATTTTTTAGAATTTGAAAAAAGCTCGAAATTTTGTACGAAAGTTTATTGATTTTTTTTTAATATTGCACAAAGTTGGAAACTTGGATTTTCACGGGTTTGTTAAAGAATGAACTATATTTTTGTAAAAAAAAATAACTAAAATTAAATAACAACAAAAATAATACGCAAAAACTTTACAAAAAGTGATTCGGCTAGAATTTTTTGACCACTGTATGTATTTTTTATATATATTTAATTGGACATGCACATTATACATAACGGTATGTACTAGGGATGTTAACTTTTTCGTTTTTTACGATCCCTAGATTTTCGGGATGTCGTTCTCACAGTCCCGGGATTCCGGGATTGAGATGTTCATTACTTTTCAACAACTTAAATCGAAAAAATTGCTTCTATATTGTTTGAGAAGCTCTCCCACCATAAAATAAGTAATAAATAAATGGTTTTGAAACCTACTTTATTATTTAAAGTGGCATTTTTATTTTTTTCTCTCTCAAAGGACTTTGTAATTTCAAACATATGAAATGAAAGAGGAAATTTCTTTAGAATTAAAAAAAGTTGAAAATTTTTTTGAATTCACAAGGACGAATAGGCAATTTTTTAAGCTGACAAAGTTAGAACGACCAAATTGGAGGTTGTTATCCACTTTATATAAGTCCTTAACGTGTAATTATTTCAAAAACAAATATTGCGAAATTTCAGGGATACAATTTTAAAAGGACATTTTCAATACTTACCAATCCCTATGCACCAATAAATTGATTCCGCTTAAATTCTACAGAATTTCCTCTTTAATCTGGAACCCATAATTCTTCTCTAAGGACATTTCACTGAACACGCACCTCTGACAAAGCGGCTACGGCAGCCGTTACAAAATATTCCTGCAGAGATGAAAAACAGTGGAGAATATTTAACCGTACATAGCTTAACTGATCTGGAATTAAAGAGCATTTCCAGTTTTATGGTTTAATTATCAAGAGGAGAAAATTCTCGCTGCTCAATGGACTACCAGCTCTAGAAAATAAAAAAACCTAAATTATTTTGCGTGCCTGTAGTGGCCAGTTTTTTATTATTTCCATAAAATAAAAATTATGATTAAAACTCAATAGTTGCTACCAGGTCAATAATTACAAAAACACTTTACTCTTTATTTACATAGTACATGTCTTTGTTCCTGAAACGTGAAAGGAGTGAATGAAGCAATTTAAATGCTTGTTACTGCAGCGCTGCTATTGACCTAGAAAGTTTTCAAAAGAAAAGGTGTTCACTGAACAATTTTCTCAATTCAATTTATTTCAAAGTTCTTTAATTGCAAGTGAATCACATAAAAAAAGTGCAATGCATATCATTAAAGAATTGAGAACTTGTTTTAATTTTCAAAATGTCTTTTTGTGCAGATTAAATTGTATTCAAGTACTTAGCTGTAATGGAAAGCTTTGGAAAACTCAAAAACACTGGAAGGTGAAATGAAAGTGAAAATCAAAGCAAAGAGGAATAATGAAAAATATCAATGTATGTACCTATCTATATCGTGCTTTTTTTACCAATATATGCATACATATGTATATTAAGTTTTGTGCATTTTCTTCTATATAAAGTATGCTCGATAATTTCTTTTATATGGAAGAAAATGCCAAAAAAATTATCAAAAATCAACGCGATTTTCTAGCGTCTTGAAATTTGCACTTTAACCTGCTAAAATTTAATGGGCTATACAACTGCATACCAATAACTTTCTGAAAATTCTGAACAAAAATTTAAAATTTTTGGCTAAATTCGTTAAAGTTTGTTGAGTTTTTATAACTTTTATTTATATGTGACTGGTTATGTAATGTGCTAGATTTTTATAAAAAAAAAATTACAACCACAAAAAATTCAAATGAAATATAGTCAGTTTTGTCAAAATGTCAATTAACTTAATCAGCTAACGACAAGGGTTTATTAGCCAAATCAGATTGTAAATACGATTTTTAGTAATTGTTCGACCCCAGCGCCAACTGACGGGTAATTTTTTTATGAGACAAATTTGACGATAAATATGATTTTTACTAATAACTCGACTTCAGCGCCACCTGTTCACCTGAATTTGATCCAAGAAGAAAACCAATTATGTTGGAAATTTTGTTAGTTGTGTAATTTTAATATTCACACAGCTTTGCGATGTCTAATGAAAATTGAAATATTTTCAAGATTTAAAACCACTTTCGGTTTCCACTTTTTTAATGGTTTTCATGCCATGTTGCGATGCCATTTTCCAGTTGCATAACTAGGAATTTTATCAGAAATCCAATTAAGTAGTTGGACAAGTTGGTATGAAACTCAGAGCATAAAAAAATTTAAAGTAGCGCAGTTATATAGGTGCTATTGAGTGACCAACCATGGGCGGCTGAGTGGTAACTCACTTTGGAAAAGTGAATTTTCTTAGAAGCCGCAACAATGTCAGGCAGCCATGAGACCTCAGCACTGTACATACGTATAAGTACATACATTTCCCTATAATTTTAAATACAAAATACGGCAGAGGGAATTACAGGAAAAATGAAAAATTTAGTATCGCAGCCAGTTGATGTTTGAGTATCACAAGTGTCATTGTGACCAGTCGTCCCTAATTCAGGCAGCTGTAGAATTTTTTTATTTTGCTCAAAACGTAATTTTTCCCCGTTTGCCTTACCAGTTGAAAAAATTTCCCTCAAAAATATCAACTTCTAAATTTTTTATTTTCTTTGACGCAAACTGTGGTAAATCGGACTTTTTATTTTTCCGCGCTTTTTTATTTTTCAAATGAAACATGATCAAGTGTTGATAGAGCAAATTATTCACGCAGCATTTTAAATGAAAGTGAGCGGACCATAGCGTAGGAGTGTGGACAGCAGCGTAAGTTACATAGATACAAGCCAATTTAAGTGCAGATATGCAGAAAATTGCAAAAATTTGTGGGATTTCGCTAGCAGAAAATCTACAGGAAATTCTTGCTTTACTATATTTTTTTTAGAAATTGAATAGAGAAAAGAAAGGAAGCAATGTGGGGAAAAATTTAAAACAATTCAAGAAAATACATACATATCTGTCTAAACTGGTATAAGGCGATTTTAGTGGCATGTCTTTGCAGTTTTTTTTTTACCAATTCCAAAAATAGACGCTTGTTGCTGAGGTAGTTACCATCCGGTTGTGTATCGCTGCAGTTCGCAAAAAAATGCTACTTAAACCGACCAAAATGTAAATTTTATTACAGAAACGCAACAATAAAGAACCGAAAAGTGTAAGATTTTTGTTTTTTAATATCTATTTAAATTTATTTCAAAAATGTCACGCGTAAATTAAAGAAAAGCAAATAAAAAATATGCAAATCAATCTTTCAAAGTTTTCTGTTTCTAATTACTGCCCTACCTTTTGATTTATTTAACTACTTGTTTGCTTAAGACAGCGAGTGACAATGACATATTTAGAAATGAAAATTCAGAAAAGGTTAAAAAATAAAATTTAGCGTCTGTTATTTGCATGCATTGCATGTTTCTAAGAATTGTGTAGTTTTTCTATATCAATCTGGGTCAATCCATGTCAAATCTAAAAGCGTTAGAATCGTAGAACAAAGTTCAGCAAAGAAAAAAAAAATCGAAAAAAAATTTCGCAAGTTCAAAATTTAAAAATTTCACAATTTTGCAAGTTTATTTTTTGAATATTTCAAAAACTATTAACTGTTATAAATATTTCAAAACCTATGTAAAGTATGTATGGTTCTGGTCTCGTTGTAAAGGTGATATTTGGCGCTATATAAAATCAAAAATTAAAAAAAACAACTTGGAAAAAAATGTTGAAATTTAAAAAATCGCATACATTTTGGCTGATCTTAAAAGATCCTGAAATTTTCAAGAAGGGGATTTTATATACATGAATTTTTGAGCTTAAAAACACAAACTCTAAATAAAAATTAAATTTTAAGTAGACCCAAATATTTTAACATAGCTTTATTTAAAGGTTTAAAACGAAGCACCTTGAAAATTTTAGATGTTTAAGAATGAGTTGGAGGTTTCGTATAAAAAACTTGACCCTAAAATGTTAAAAAATCTGCTTTTAGGATTTTTTTTTTAGTTTTAAATCTTAAAAAATCCTGTAATTTTCACGAAGAGGTATTTATAGACACGAATTTTTAAACTTTGAAAAAATTTTGTTTTGCAAACTTTAAATTAAAATTAAATAAAATTCTATTAACATAGCTTTATATCGAGTTTGTAATTTTTTTTTCTATGTTCAAAAATTTTTATCTTTAAAACAATCCATCAGTTGGATGCTTAGTATGAAAAAAGATTGGGCCACAAATTTTAATAAGTTTTCGCCTTAACGATTTTTTAAATTTCAAAATTCTGAAAATTTCGAGTATTTTTTCTTTATAGCCCTAAAAACACCTTTAGAACGAGACCAGAACTAGTTTCTAAACAATAAAAGTTATTGAGATATTTAAAAATTAAATTTTCAAAATTTAGAATGTTGTATATATTTGAAAAAATAAAATTTTTTTTCCTTAAGTAAAACTTTGTTATATGGTAAAATAAAACTTCTGACCAAAATTCATTAAAATAAAAAATAGCTGATAGTCTAAAAATTGTATGCACTCAAGAAAAAAAAAGTTCATTGTAAATTTGTATCAGGTCAAAAAGTAACTGTTACCCACGCATGCATATATACATACATATGTACACATAACTGAGCTCAGTCCCCTGTGTACATGTCTCGTTATGCAAATTTATGTTTACATTTTTGCTACTGCCTGCCTGTTGACACTTGCATACAGTGTAGCCGTCATTGGGATTTTCTTACCAAATTTGGTAGGATTTTTTTCTCTTTTTGGGTTGGTACACACTTAAAAAAAGATAATATCGCAAACATTGTGCAAAAAATTAGAATTAGGTATACTAAATGTTTATGCATTAAGGTGGTCCTTAAAATTATCAATACATAAATTTTGTAGGGATCACGCTTTTATTTTGGTGTAAGTACAAAATAAAGATATCAACAAAAATTTTAAAATTTCCAAAATAAATTTGATGTGTCGTGTGGAACGGTATTATTATCTGGACTTTTCACAAACTAGCCATTGGACAACTATACCGAGGAAGTCCTACCTACCTCCAAAAGCTATAGCTGTAATACTAAACCGCGTTTGGTAAAAATAAGCTTCGCATAAACTTTATACTTTTCTAATTCTCTGGACAGAGTAGGAAGGTGGTGAATTTGGAACGAAATTACACCATCCCTTGTCTAAGTTCATTTCGTAGAACCAAAAATGACAATGAATATGGCAAAAAGCTGAAACTGGTTTGTCTCCCAATCAAATCGAAAATGCATTAGAAAATGTATCAGCTTTATACTTCTCTACAGGCTGTATAGACCTAAGAAATCGACAAAGTTTTTTGGTGTTTTTTAACTCAATGGTTTTTTTCGCTTTCTAACAGCCTACGAAAAATAATTGTAAGTTACGCTGTCACATCCTACATAAGTCGGACAACTTGATGTAATAGAGTAGAAAATAAAGTGAAAAAAATAATTATTGATATCGAAGGAAGGAGAGGAATCATGCATCGATAAATTCTAGCTGGCGGACCGTTGGCCGGTCAAATTATTTACAAAGCTCTATTAATTTAAAGGCTTTAGACTTGAAACTTTATTTTTTGGATAGCTTTTTAAGTAGGCATTTTGGTAGGAAAATTACACGTCTGAGTGGCAACACTGCTTGTATAAAAAGTACTTAAACAAACTGTTACTGTTTTTTATGTACCCCACTGCGTATGAGTGATGAGCTTTAGCGGAGGAGAATTTTTATGGTATGTACTAAATATATGTATGTACAAATGTAGGTCTATAGAAATATTATTAGCATTTAAGTTATTAAAGTGCAAAGTCGATCACGGCTATAATTGTCTTAAAGAGTTTTAGTATGTCTTGCAGGTCTATGTAAAGGAACTTCAAGCAGAAGCTGATGGATCTATACGAGAAAAATGGCAATGAAGTAGGCCATTTTTACTGCAAGCGGGTAATATTTGTAGTAAAAGAAAATTTTTTTAAATACTGTACTTCATTAAGTAAAATTGCAGCAGCATTTGTGAAAAAATGTATGCCAATGACTATAAAGAATTTTGCGAAAAATGTTATTAAACTTAAAATAAAAACTACATTAAAAAGGATTGAAGAAAACAAAGTTTATTAAAAGAAAGTGACATAAGCACACTGATAGACATATGCACATAATTTGAGTCTTTGTCAGGTGGCTAATCTATACATATAATAAAATTGTAATAGGCCGATGTCTGTACATTATAGATATTAAAAAAAAATTAATATGAAGGGGCCTTTATTAGAGCAACAGAAGCCAAATCAACAATTTTTAGAATTTTTGTTTGCCTGTCTGTCTGTATGTTTGTACGCGCATCACTCGAAAAGTAATGAATGGAACTGAATACAGTTTTCACCGAAAAAATAAAGGGTTGCCACCTGTTTTTAAAGTGCAGTTTAAATAAATTGATTAGATAAAGTAAATATTGCAATATAGCTGCCTAACCAAAGAGGTTTAAGAAGGTCTCAGCCGCAAATACTTTTGTGGAAAATTGCCACCTGTTTGAAAATTTGAATTAAATTTAATTGACACACTTTTAAGGCGCAGTCAAGCGTGCCGGTTATTTGCTAGTAGGGAATAAAACTACATATACAATAATGCACTAGGTGTATGCACACTAGGGTGGGCCAAAAATAAATGCGGGGAAAAAAGTATGAAATGTTAAGCTCTCACCCCTAGAATTTTTCTAAATAGAAAAATGAAAAAATAGAATGTACATAATTTTTTGTTAAAAAAAAATATATTTGCAGCTGCCTCAAAGCCCATGAAGCTTTCCATATATTTTATATGGGGAAAAACAATTTTTCATAGAAATGGTATAGAATTTTTGAAAGTTAATATTTTTCGATCGAAAAACTTCGTTTCTCTTTAGGAGACTTCCAATAAAAATACCCGATTGTTTATCAAACCATTTTTTTTTTTATTACCTATTCTGTGTAGTTCCCCCAAAACCCAAATGGGGACCCATGCAAAATCATTATATTAAAAAAATATTGATTTTCAACAATTTTATATCATTTCTACGAAAGAGTGTTTTACCCATATAAAATACATAGAAGTTTACATGGGCTTCGGGGCAGTTCTAAATAAAATTTTTTTTTAACAAAAATATGGGTATTCTTTTTTCCATTTAGAAAAATCTTTGGAGGTGAACGCTTAACGTTTTAAACTTTTTTTGGACCACCCTAATGTAAGCAAGACCTGTTCTCTTCTACGTCGTCACCGTATGGTGACCGGCGTTAAACAAGACTTTGACCAGAGCCAATTTGGAACGGGTACAGTGGACGGCTTCCATGTTTGTCGCGGAAGCACTACCCTTTAGATTTACCAATTCTCTGGAATTACGGAATTTACTCATCATCTATTGAGTAAAATCTAAACGTTCATCGATTCCATAAAATATCAGATTGCAATTTTTGGTTAGTGTCAGGGTGGTAGCCTTTTAAAATGATACTAGTTTCACCGTTAAATGGCACTGAGATAATCTGTACCAGTTGATTTTACTCTCTTTGCTCAGTATTATAATAGAAAGCCGCTTCCAAATGTGCTGCCATAGTTAGCCGTGAATTCTGGTTTCAGCTTTTAAATGAGAAGACCAGCAGCAAAAGTACTTAGATGAAAGTGTAAACAGATGAATTTTACAGAGAAAATAACAATGTTATATTACTACTTCGTCTACTAATTACTGCTAACTATCTGTAGCTCTGCAAAGTGAAAAGTGTCAGCACGACAGAAGCACTAAGTTAATTGTAAACTTTTAAAGTTCAAATACAAAAACAAAAAAAAAGAGTATAACTACAATAGAAGAATGTTTAAGTAAAGATCGATGAATGCGTTGTATTTTCTGAATGTTGCCGCTTACATATAAAAGCTTTGCTGTTGGTGCAGTAAACTCCTTGAGTACGAGTAAACTTGTTGCAGCGCATTTGCCCTTAGGTTGTTTTGTCGTGTTATTTTCTTGGAATTCGCTAAGCTTTCTTAGAAGACCTTTGCTATTGTATGCATGTATGAATGTGTGTAACGATTATAGCAATTGTTGCTGGCTGTTTCTCTAGCCAACTGTCAGCCTTTGTTGCAGCTGGCTGATGAAGTTGTCTCTTGAATTCAGTTTGCCGACAATGGAGTCGAATGAAGAATGGAATTGTTTCCGCTGTTCCACTTCTACTGAATGATGTTTAGTAGATTCGTTGCGCGTTTGTTGCTTTGTCTTTTATATGTTGGAGTAAACATAGGGTCAAAGGGTATGCGAAAATTGAGATATAATAGTTCTACGGTAAACTGCAAAGGATAGGGATACTTAAATATTCAGCGTGCGGAGAAAAATCGATTAGATTACATATGTGGTTCTAAGAGGAGAAAGCAAGTAGCCTAATTTCGGGTCGAGAGGAATTTATTTATTGCTACAAACCTCTTTTGTGTTTACGGCCTTGTAGAGTGCTTTTCAGACTATGCTCATGTAGTCATAGGAATCAAAATCTGGTGGTGCTGCGAGCTTCTTAATGGTACACTATGTTCCCTGCTTTTTCTTGTTGTTCGCAATACAACCTCCACTGGAAAAAATTGGTACGCCGATGTTTAACATGCTTACTAAGGTTGCGATTATTTAGGATATTCTAGCTAATATTTATGGAAAGAAGAGTTTGTCCAGCAATATCGAGCTTGATTTCTCATCTAGACAAACGAGTTTGGCCTTGCCAGGTCCGAAAAGGGGTTCTGGACCTATGGATATGGGCCAAAATATCCGCTACTTCGTTGCCAATTTAACTACGATCAAAGTTAACACTTAGCCTTATCTCTTTTCTGTTCTTCACGTTTCTTCAAGACCGCGTTCTGAAAAATGATACACAGATGAAGTTGTTTTCATGACAAATATGATGATATATGGTGATATCTTATGCAGATCAGTGAGTTTCTCTTTCGTCTGCTATCACTAAACAGGCGCAATCTATTTTATTATGGGTTGTCAAGAATCAAAGCTTTTGCTTCCTAGGTGTGTGCTCAATAAGAACTTGTCCCAAAGGGTAATTTGTTTGGTCGGTAGATGTGGCAAGTGTTGACAACACCCTTTCTGCCACTGGTACGTAAAAAAACAACTCGTAATTTAACTTGAAAACAAAAAAAATGCAAATAAGGAGCTTGCTATTCGAGCATGTCCACCAAGTGAAGTTCAGGAACGTAAACCGACAAACATTCGCATAAAATATTGAATACGAAAGAACCAAATACGTTAGAATGTATATGGCATTTGAGGCGAGCTTTTTGTTTTGTCAGATAAGCCTAGCTGCTAACGATGACAATTTTGTATAATTTTTGTGTACAAAACCTTCATTGAAACTGCTAAGCAGCAGCAACTGCTGGGCTGTTGATGGCATGTTTAATGTCGTCCCTCGTGTTATGAGGCAAATTTTTTCCATACATGACAGAATACATGGCGAAATCGTATCTCTTGCTTTTCGCTTGATGAGCACGAAAACGTTGAAGTCATAAATATAGAGCCGTTTTTCAGGAGTTGTTGGCGATTGCAGCTAGTTTTGTATTAAATTTATGCCCTTCAGGTAAAGTTTCGCATTTCGAAATGGGTATCATAAGGAGTGTTTTCTAAATATTGATTTAAGCGGCTGTTTGTTCCATTTTGGACAAATTATATAGCGAAAAGTTCAGAAAGAGAGGTTAACTAAAGCCCTTTTTAGAGTTTTTTTTTGCAAAACTAATAGTAATCATATTACTGGAAAGAAAATTCTCCTGAGTTTTGTTCAGTACATGACAGCAATGCATCAAGATTCTTGAAGAGGTTTGCTTCCACTTATTATTATTCAAATATAGAGGAGAGAAAATGACATGCAGGGATGACGTTTAAGAAGAGTATACCCAAGACCGCATTCTTGCCAGAAACTCAGACGAATTCGGCAAGAAAAGTTGCGATTAGCGTTCATCAAAGCAGACGTGTTTTTACACGAAGAGCCTTCTTCAAGGCGATTTTCAAACAATCGGGGGCCCGATTTTCTTTAATCTCAGACATCCATGTGTACATTATCGTATCTGAACTTTTTATGCCAACCTCCATTTTTCAATTTTCCCTCATTTAAATCGCTCAAATCATGCGATTGAATGTAGTCTCATAATTAGTTGTCCGTAGAATTATTGTCTGAGGCTTCCGAAAGCCAAGTAACGCACTTGTGGAATATTTGCTCAGATATTGTGTCATTTACATATGAAGAAGTATTAGTTGATTCGCCCTTTGTAAATGTAAGCTCATTGCTTGATTTATGTACGTTTTGATGGAGACATCTTTTAAATGTAAATGAGTCTACTCAAACTATACAAAGTGAGCTGTTATAATATGTGTTTCTTAGATAAACCACTGCTTTTCTAATATCCTCGGGACTCGGGATCAAAACACGATTTCTGTTCTGAAAGTGCGCGGAAAAGATGTCATCTACCCTCAGCAGTTTGACTACCCATTTTATTTCCGTTGTTATCGTGAAGTCTTATAAAATGTCTAAACAGACAGGAAAATAAGTTTTTATTCGCTGTCTAAGCGTTTGTTTGGCTATCTTAAGACTATCTATTAATTGGTATTTTTTTTTAGAACAGTGAAAGGAATCTCCAGGACTCAGGAATGAGTCTCAGGAATGACTATGGGATTTCCTTGTAAATTATGCCTGTTATATTTTAGTACAAACTTCGCATTCGCCCGAACTTATACTTTTTTACTGATTTTATTGGGTTTTGTGAGACATTATTTCATTATCGAAAATGTATTTCTTCTGATAATTATGCTCACATTGCAATTGGTGCTTATATAACCTTTTTTAACAATTAAATCGCTTACTTTCTTCAAAAGTGTATGTATTACTTAACTTAACGCTTATCTGCGTTAAATAATTTCCTTCCACCTTTAACTCACTTCATATTTCTTTTAACTTCGGGAAAATCAAAATTGAAGCATTCATAGAATCATGAAATTGAATTCGAGTGAACCAAAAGCCACAAGAATTAAGAGAAAATTAAAAAAAAAAACACCCAGTGCAAACGCAAATGAGAAAAATTAAACTCTTAACTGAAAGTCGAAGTGGCAAATTTAATTGGAAATTTTTAATGCAAACATGCATGTGGCGAACGTGCGCTTTGTGACACAGACAAAATATAACGTATAAAAGCGAAAAGTGAGTAAATGTGGTAAGTTTTATACTGCAAGCAGTAAGTGGAAAGCTTTGACGACGACCCGAAATGAGACAATTGAGTTGCACATATTACATACTATTTCTGCGATTTTCATAAAAATTGCGCTTATTTTCACACTCAAAGCAAACGCCACAACGCAAACCGCTCTGACGAATAAGTAATATAAGAAAGAGGGTAAATAAACAACGTGGTGTGCTGCAAATTGCAATGTGCCTTACACATCAGTGAATTGCACGCGCCTTCGGTATACGGTGATGCACTGAGTGTTGAAAAATCACTCGAGTGTTGCCAATTTGTAACGGAAATGCGACAATGAGTTTGTTCTTTGTTTGTTTGTTTGTTTGTTTGCTTGCCTGTCAGCCACAAATGCACCCGGAAGCAAGACCGCAACACCTTTACTCCAATGGCGCTCGACAGCTCTCCGCCAGCTAGCAGCTGTCATTTGCCTGTGCTATTTCCCTTTTCATTGTATTCACTCACCCACTACTCATTGCTATTTGATGCTATATGCTGCTAGTTGCTTGCCACAGGCTATCAGTGCTGTTGGCGGCATACAAATTGCTGCTAAAGTCGGTTATTCTGCATAGTGAAGCTGCTATTTAGGGCAGTATGTGGTCACTAGCCTGCTGTTTGGCCTTTGCGTTATGCGCTGATTTTAGTCTAGCTTTTTAATCTGTGGTATGCAACCATTTTTATCAGTGGCGCCGTGAACGTTAAAGTCGCATTTGGTCTGGTCAGTTGAGGTCGTTGAAAGTGGATGCCACTATTTTCGCTGTTACCCTAATTTTAATTTAATTTCTTTCTAATTAAGTCTTAATTGTAAAATATATGTATACTCATAATTTTCTGCGTAATTATTTAAGCACTTACAGCGCCTTTCCTTGAGTGCGACATGACGTATGAGTAACTATTAATTGCTGCATATCAAAAATTGTTCATATAATTTGTCAAAACCATTACTTTCCAAGCAATATTCAAACGGAAAAGTTGTTCAAGGCGAGCAATTTGTTTAAGCAGCACTCACACACATACACTCCACCTACACACTCACTCACATACGAGTACCACCATGTGGTATGCGCAACTTTTCATGCATGATATCAAAATATTACTCATACGACATGGGGTCATGAGCAAAAAAATGGCTAATATTTGTATATATACCCGCATATTTACATATGTATGCATATTTTTATGCCACGAGTTACTCTCCATGCAAGCAAGAAGGTGCATACTCACTCTCCACACACTCTTTATTTTCATATTGTAATTTTTGTGTGCATTTCTCTTGAATCTAACTCACCAGTTACACGCAATGCAAACATTTGCTGCATCTTTTATGACCATTTTTGTCGTTCAAATTCACAATTTGACTGCCTTGAGTGCACTTTTTGTTGAGGGTTAATGGTATTTTACAGTTGCATTGTATGTTCTTCGAATTTATTACTGCACCATTAATTTGTGTTATGAATTATGTGGAAATGTTAAGCAAATAATTGTGGAATATTTAAATAGCAGACATTGATTTAATTCAAGGAAAACGTAGACTAAATTTAAAAGTGCTTTGGGTATATCTTATTTTCGTGTAACTGTAAAGCTACTGACGACAGATGACCAACGTCATGGAATGGTTGTTGTAACTTATTCATTTAATCGAATTTCCAATTTTAAACAGGTGGCAACTCACTCCACCGAATATTTTCCAATTCAAATTTTCTGGAACTTTTTTGTTAAATTCCCTATTGAAACATAAATTTCGGCTTCTTCACAGGTGGCAATTCTCCACAAAAGTAAATTCGAAATAAAGTTTCCGTAAACTTTTTCTCATTTTTTTTTAAATCTCTCCAACCGTTTTAGAGCGAATAAATAATAAACACACTGACTCAGTCACCCATTTAGCCAGTGGCAAAGTTTCACATTTAAAATATTGGTAGTTGTTGTCCTAAACACGTGCGAAGATAACAATGAACCAATTCACTTGAAAAAAAAAAACAATTCGATTTAGAGCTAAATTATCTATTTTTATTAA